>NC_083572.1:59757614-60100114 GCF_027579695.1 Neoarius graeffei
TCTCAGGTTCACCCTTGAGAGGGGACAGTTTCCAGTCAGACAGCAGTGGCTATGCTGAAGAGGACATGCAGAATTTGCTCCCATCCATGAATAGATAATCTGAAGATCAAAACCCACATTTCACACATCCATAATGATCTATTTTGGGGTTTTGCTTCTTTTAGAAAATACAGAGGAGCTTTCTTATACAGTCATAAAAAGACATGTTTTGCTTCTGAGAAGTTGAAAAGCATTACAACTGCAGCAGAAGGCATAACTTTTCTACTTTGTGTGTGTTTGTGTGTTAGGGTGCATCAGTTGCCCTCACTTTCATAAAATCTGATGCATTTTTGTTTGGGTGTTCCTTTTCACCAATAAAGACATCCTGTAAAATTTTTTGACCATATTCAAAAGTCTAATGGTGGCACCATGAGGTTCATTTTTTGCCAAAAAACGCTTATTTTATGTTTTCGCGCAGGTTTGAATCACAATGTTGGACTCCATTTATTGATTTCTTGTGACCCAGAGATCATGTTAAGAACCTTTGCAAGGGATTGAGAAGCATTAATGTGATTCAGAATACATTTGTATTGTTTAAAAGTAGTTGAACAATGATTCAGTGAACAGCTAAAACTCAAACTGTGCTTGATATTTAGAATATGTACTAAAAATGTGTATCTAAGATATTTGGTATACTCTATAAGGTGCCATAATGTTTCATGAAAAGTGATCGAAATTTTGTCATAAAATAGCAGCTTTTTCCATAACTTTGAGCTCCTGGTGCCACCATTAAACTTTTGAATTTTGTCAAAATATTTCACCCAGTGTACTTTCTTACCAAAAGGAACATAAAAACAAAAATGTATCATGATCGGAGGAACTTTTCATTTTTAGGGGGCAACTGATGCACCCTAGCGTGTGTAGGTTAATTCATCACTTGTCTGTGATAATCACTTCGCTGCGTGATAAACAGTGCTCAACATTTGGCATTTGAATGTATTGCAATTAAGCAGTACTAACATGTTTTGAATATTTATTTTTTATTTATTTTACTGTCTTATGATAAAGTGTTTATTTGCACATCTATGCTACTATCGATTGAGTGGAATAGCAAATACAAGTGCTTTATTTCAGGCTTTGTGGTCTGGCTGTACAACATGAAAACAAATCCACACAGAATTAAATTAGATTTTATTATTAGTTTAATGACTGATGTCTCAAACTGATCAAATGAATTTTCTGTACATTCTTGCTCAGAACTGCATAACCATCCAGTTCCACATGGGCTAAAAACTTTACCTCACAATGTACTAACTCTAATCTTGCCCCCAAAATAAAATGCTAATATTTTAATAACCTTGCATTGCACTGCACACATGATCTTATGTAATATCTTAATTGAGCATAAAAGGAAAGGGCAATTTTGTAATATGTGGACCCAGTAACCAAATACATATGGAGGTAGACATATACTTGGAATTTGAAAATTGGCAGAAGTGATTTTCAATTTGTCTCGTTAATTCTGGCAAAGCAAATTCTGTACGCCGTTTACAAATTCAAGTTAAAAACCTTTGCATTTTTAAAAATAATTTAGGGAAATTTTAGTTTAAAATATCAGTTAAAGGGAAGACATTTCAAGATAATTTAACAACAAAATCAAATTCATCACATGGAGGTAGTAGAAAAACAAGGCCTTCAGTTAAAACCAGTCCTCAACTATCTTCAGATACAAAAGATTTAAATCAGTTCATATTTCATTAGAGCTTGTGGGAATAAGTAGAGTGTCTTTGGGGCATTAGGAATAGTTTGCCAGAATGATGTGCCTAAAACATCCAATAAGCCCCCATTTTACAGTACTATGGTCTACAGTACTGTCAACTCTGAACCCATGTTTCTGGTGAAGAGCACAGATTCACTTTCCACCAGCCATGATCTTGAGGTACTGGAGAGCATTGTGTGCTGCACTGGCCCGTGCTGCATCTTGACTGGGTGCAAAGCCATGACACACAGTAACCGGCTGAGTGGACAATTCCACAAGACACTGGTACAAGCCACTGAGACTGCGTTCCTCTGGGTAAAAAAACAAACAAACAAAAAAACACCACACATTTAGTTCAGCAGATTAAAGGTCATCAAGTTCCTCAAAACACCTTCCCTATCAAAAAGGTAACAGACAACTGCATATTATAAACGGATATAATAAATTAACAATTTTTTGGAGCCGTAGAGCTTTTTATTCTTGAACTTTCCATTCATAAAAATACATGAGGCCTGAGAGGACAGTATTAGAAGTGTACTTTTTTTTTTTTTAATTGAGATTTGGATTAAACCCAGCCAAATAGGATACTAGCTATAAGAGCTCAATTTTCATAAAAAGAGCCTGGAGTCCATTTTGAGAACCAGCAGTCAAGGTATATTAGGATTCACATTTATGGAATGTAACTTATTTGACAGGATCTACTGAACTCTGAACACTACATGTTTAAAATTTTCAAAACTTGCAAAATTTAAAACTGTATTAAGTAAAAGCTGATTGAAGTCTTTCATTCAGGTTCATGATGGATAACGTATTCCATTAAATGGTAAAACTATGGTGATGTAATTTATATGCATGCATTTTCCATCTCTTAAAAAAACCTGGATGAAGTCTATGGTGCTGCTTTGCGGTTTGTAACTGGTGCAAGCTCCCATACACATCGTTGTACCTTGTATGAAATGATTCAATAGGCTTCAACGTGTCTAAGGAGAGAAACCCATGTGTAAAAATTTTATTGATAAAGCTTTCATCAGAGAAAATTCTCCTCATGGTCTCCAACCACTCAAACAGAGCTGGGTAAATCTGCTTTTTTCCTTTCATACGCTGCAAGGTACACTTACAGTGGTGCCTGAAAGTTTGTGAACCCTTTAACATTTTCTATATTTCTGCATAAATATGACCTAAAACATCATCAGATTTTCACACAAGTCCTAAAAGTAGATGAAGAGAACCCAGTTAAACAAATGAGACAAAAATATTAGATTTGGTCATTTATTTATTGAGGAAAATGATCCAGAATTACATATCTGTGAGTGGCAAAAGTATGTGAACCTTTGCTTTCAGTATCTGGTGTGACCCCCTTGTGCAGCAATAACTGCAACTAAACATTTCCGGTAACTGTTGATCAGTCCTGCACACCGGCTTGGAGGAATTTTAGCCCATTCTTCCATACAGAACAGCTTCAACTCTGGGATGTTGTTCAGATGGAAATTAGCTTTTTAGCTATAATCTGGCGCAAGCCATCTTCTTACTTTTGTAACCAATGACTCTTGTGCATGGTCCCTGTTTCAACTAAACTAAATAAACTAAACTAAACTGCTCGCTTCAGGTCCTTCCACAACATTTTGATTGGATTAAGGTCAGGACTTTGACTTGGCCATTCCAAAACATTAACTTTCTTCTTCTTTAACCATTCTTTGGTAGAACGACTTGTGTGCTTAAGGTTGTTGTCTTGCTGCATGACCCACCTTCTCTTGAGATTCAGTTCATGGACAGATGTCCTGACATTTTCCTTTAGAATTCATTGTTCCATCAATGACGGCAAGCCATCCTGGCCCAGATGCAGCAAAACAGGCCCAAACCATGATACTACCACCACCATGTTTCACATAAGGGATAAGGTTCTTATGCTGGAATGCAGTGTTTTCCTTTCTCCAAACATAACGCTTCTCATTTAAACCAAAAAGTTCTATTTTGGTCTCATCCTTCCAAAAATATTTTCCAATAGCCTTCTGGCTTGTCCACGTGATCTTTAGCAAACTGCAGACAAGCAGCAATGTTCTTTTTGGAGAGCAGTGGCTTTCTCCTTGAAACCCTGCCATGCACACCATTGTTGTTCAGTGTTTTCCTGATGGTGGACTCATGAACATTAACATTAGCCAATGTGAGAGAGGCCTTCAGTTGCTTAGAAGTTACCCTAGGGTCCTTTGTGACCTCGCCGACTATTACACACCTTGCTCTTGGAGTGATCTTTGTTGGTCGACCACTACTGGGGAGGGTAATATTGGTCTTGAATTTCCTCCATTTGTACACAATCTGTCTGACTGTGGATTGGTGGAGTCCAAACTCTTTAGAGATGGTTTTGTAACCTTTTCCAGCCTGATGAGCATCAACAATGCTTTTTCTGAGGTCCTCAGAAATCTCCTTTGCTCATGCCATGATACACTTCCACAAACATGTGTTGTGAAGATCAGACTTTGATAGATCCCTGTTCTTTAAATAAAACAGGGTGGCCACTCACACCTGATTGTCATCCCATTGACTGAAAACACCTGACTAATTTCACCTTCAAATTAACTGTTAATCCTTAAGGTTCACATACTTTTGCCACTCACAGATATGTAATATTGGATCATTTTCCTCAATAAATAAATGACCAAGTATAATATTTTTGTCTCATTTGTTTAACTGGGTTCTCTTTATCTACTTTAAGGACTTGTGTGAAAATCTGATGTTGTTTTAGGTCATATTTATGCAGAAATATAGAAAATTCTAGAGGGTTCACAAACTTTCAAGCACCACTGTAACTTGGAATCTTTACTCTGTAACAGCATGTTTTAAAATATTTTAAGATCAGTTTTTATAGAACAAGGTCATTGCTTTTAACATATGCAATTACTCTCCGTGATTTTTTTTGTTCTCCGATGTCTGTGTTTGATATGTTTTTTTTTTTTGTGGTTATCCATCTCCATTTGTATATGAAACCATTTTTCCTCTCATTTTCCTTCCCATCTTGACCAGGACTCCGTGGCAGAAGAGATATAATATCTCAAATGGGACCTTTATGGTTAAGTAAAGGATAAATAAACAACAACAAAAAAAGTTTTTTTCAAGTCAAAAGTCCTATTGGACCCTAGATATGACTTGATGGATTCGACATGTCAGTGATTCACATTTGAAGGCGCTGTTCCATACACTTGTATCCACATCTAGATTTCTATTTGCACTTTACAGAATACAACATGAAAATACAGAAAACTGCAGAATTACAGAAAGGTTTAAAGATGAGGTGACTAGATGACTTATACAACCCTTGGCAAAAAAATATGGAATCATGACTCTTGTAGGATGTTCATTCAGGTTTTTTTTTTTACTTTGTAGTAAGAGGAAAGAGGAAAAAAACAAAAAAACAACCACAATTCAGAGACATGACTCAAAACATCTGTTTCGTAGCTGAACAATCTGGCTTTGTAAAACATAGCTCAAACAAATTTAATTGTTGTAATTAATGGCATACATTTTCCAGATCAAGGAGGAGGGAAAAAAATAGCCTCAATGAGGCTGTAGCTCACACTGGCCAAGTCGCCCATAAAATCGTAAATATGACAGGTGGTGCCACCATCCTGACAAGTTTTATGCACACCTACTTGGGGAACATTGTATGCGAGTTTGATCAAAATCCAATCAAATCCTGTAGGAGGAGTAGAGATTTTTGTAAATTGTGGACGGATGACGACGAGGGACAGACTGCGCATGATCGCTTAAGCTCATCCAGCCTGCAGCCAGATGAGCTAAAAATTAGGGAATCAACTTGTGATTTGCATTTCTAAAACAAACACATGCACAAGTCTAAATATGCAAATTAATCTGCAGTTCCAAGAGAGTGCTTGCAGACCGTAACAAGCTGTTGCACCTGGGTGACTGAAAGGAAGCATGGCCCCAACAAAAGAGCTGTCAGTTGAAACAATGGAAAGGATTATAAAAACACCTTCAAAAAGGTAATTCAACATGGAGTGTGGCAAAAGATGTTGGTTGTTCCCAGTCGGTTGTGTCTAAAATTTGGTGCAAGTACAAAAAAATGGGAAGGTTGTAAAAGGAAGACATACGGGTCGACCACGGAAGATGCCAAAGTGTTGGACAGAAAACTCAAAGCAAAATGCCTTGAAAATGCACAACAAATGGGCAGAAACAGGAGTCAATGTTTCTGACCAAACTGGAATAAATCAGTTGAAGGAAATGGGATTTGCATACAGAAAAACCAAACGAAAACCATTACTAAGACCGAAACAGAAGAAAACAAGGTTGTGGTGGGCTAAAGAGAAGCAGTCATGGACTGTGGACGACTGGATGACAGTGATGAATCACGAATTTGCATTAGCCAGTGAGACAATGCTGGAACTTTTGTCTGGTGCTGCTCCAATAAAAACGTATAAAGATGACTTCCTGAAGAAAACAAGCACATTTCCGCACTCATTGATGATATGGGGTTGCACATCAGCTAAAGGACCAGGGGAGATGGCAATCATTACCTCTACATTAAATGTACAGGTGTAAATTGAAATTTTGGACACTTTTCATTCCATCAATAGAAAGTAGGTTTGGTGGTAATGAATTAATTTGAATGAATTTTCAGCGTGATCTTGTATCTTGCCACAGAGAAAAGAGCATTAAAACTTTTCAGGAAAGGCATGTCAACTCAATGACATTGCCAACAAATAGTCCGGACCTCAATCAGACTAAAATTTTATTCTGGAAATTGAGGGGGGTCCCTGCAAAGCTGACCTGCCAACCACTACAAGAAAATTGGAACCTGATCGACGATGAATATTGTTTTTCATTAGTGAAGTCCATGCTTCCAAAAATTCAAGCTGTCATAAAAGCCTGAAAAGGTGTAACAAAGTACTAATTGTGATTTTTTTTTTGGTTGATGATTCCATATTTTTCCCCTCTACTTGATCAGGAAAAAATATGCCATTAATGACAACTTAATTTAATTTGAGGTATGTTTTACAAAGCTAGAATGTTCAGCTGTTAAAACAAAAACAGTTGTGTCATATTTGTGAATTGGTTTTTCGCTACAAAGCAATAAAGCTGAAGGAACATCCTCCAAGAGCAGTGATTCCATATTTTTTTGACAGAAGTTGTAGCTAGGCATGTAACAATTCACCCAATTCACAATTAGATTTTCCCACAATTTTTTTTTTTTTTGTGGGGGGACGGGACATGGACCTGAAGAAAAAAATTACTACAAAAAAATAAATAAAAAAATAAAAAATAAAGCTATTATTTTCCTATCCTTTATCGACTTATTCATTTTGCTAAATTAAAAAAAAAAAAGTCTCATTTTCTACCAACAATAATATGCCCATGTTTTAAAGGTTGAAGTAAAATATAAATAACCTATTAACCAAAATACTCCTTTTATTAAAAATGAAAACGTTAATAACAAATAGGTCTTTTCTTTATTTAAAAAAAATATGATTTAGAAAAACATTTCTAGTACCTCCATTTGCTTCTCTTTTCATTAACTTTTGGCAGTGTTTTCACATGCCTTCATGTTTCTGATTCTGAAAAGATTTTCTGTAAATTTGTGCATGCTAATTAATCTGCCCAGTAAAAATGATCTTACCGTCAGCCAGATATATGCCTCAACTGATATGTGAAATGCAGCGCATAGTGAGATTCAGAACGAGAATGTCAGTTACAAACCTCAAGCTCTGACATACCACATAAAGCACTATGTATCCAATGAAACTTAGCAAAAGTTATCAAGTTTTAGTAGTGTTTTTTCTTTATGTTTTTAAACTACTTGTTGAAAATAATTGGATAGGGTGCACAGGCTAATGACCTTTTTCCACCCGTGACCCTGCAGGACAAGGTCTTTTTGGGTGAAGTTGGTCTTGTCTTGCTTTATTCTCTCCCCTCCCGAAGTCATGTGTGAGAAAAGCAGGCGGGGTTTAACAGGAAACTGTGCACAGTCAAATTCTCAATAAATAAATGCATAACTGAAATTCCATTTCACTTCACGTCCAATAATGCACACCGATGTCCTGTATAAGAAGGGAATATGGACTAGCAATCACTTCATTAGTAATAAGCATCTAAAATGTGTTTAAAAAATTTTTAAAAATAAAAGTCACACAGATAGCAGTTACAAAGTTTAAGACTTGGGGACAGGGGAACTTGGCGATGCTGCTTACCAATGTCTAAATAGCTAACATCAAAGCGCTGCTCTTCAGACAGGTCATGTAGCAGAGAACAGAAGTTGGAATTGGGCAGGCCTAGAGGGTGACTACGCAGCTGCAGGATCTTCTCTCCTGCCGAGTTGCGCAAAGAATCCCATGTACATCCAAACCCTTTACACTTCCCTCCCTCTAGTCTGCCACCTATGTGCTTAAGAAGAGAGCAACACAAAAAGTAAGCTTAATTATTTGACGTGTGTTACAGTGTAGTGTACCATTTCATTTTCAAGTATGAACATCCCTCACCATGTTGAAGGTGTCGTCCTCTGCCTCTGCTTCATGGCTGCTGCGCATGTCTACAGGAACATCATGGATCCGGGAGAGCATCTTTGCTGCTGCATTCCTCTTGGCAAGCTTCTTTGATGTACCGCTACCTACGAAAGTCAAGTAAACACATGATTTGTTTAGGGGTCATCCATAATTTTCATCATTATCATGAGTCTACAAAGAGTAGACTTTTGAGCAACCCCCCTCCCTCCCCCCAAAAGTGTACATTAGCGGACAAAAAAAAATGATGGATCTACGTGGAATAGGAATTCAAAATAAAACCATGTCTTGTATTACTTTTTATTAAAATCGGATGACAGGACAATACAAAGATTCACAAGAGAAGAAAAGAAGACACAAGATGGGTCCAGAAGTTTTCATAGAAAGCAGGCGATTCATTTTTCAGTCCCCCCAGGATTTCGCGGGCCTTTTTTGTGATTGTTGCGGGCTAAAATGTCTGATGTTGCGGGGTTTTTTTCCAAAAAATTGTGATGAAAGTTGTGGTGTTTTTTAGGTTTTTGTTGCGATGACATTGCGGGAGGAAGTGAAAGTTGCGAGAAATTGTTGCGATTTTCTCTTTTTGTGATTAAAATTGAGAGATATGTTAAATATTAAGTTATTACTGAAAAACTATTGATTAAAAAAACAAAGACACTGAGAAATGGTCCTATAAACAACTTTACCAATATAAAAGATTACCAGGACTACAAAAATGCAGAAAAATAGGCTTTACTTATCCAAATGCACCTGTTGGTTCAAAAGTTAAAGTGCACAGAACCTCACAGCACAACATGAAGTTACCTTCAAATATAATATAAATGCCTCAGCTTTCATGTAAGGAAAAAAAACTATTAATACTAGTACTGTGTGCAGGCAGTCTCTCCTGAAGACTAAATTAAACAATAATTATAAACTAATAAAATAAATGGCTCAGGCTTCATAGAAGAAAAAAAACAAACAATTTGAACAGAATCTCACAGTATGATGCTGAAGCTGCCTAAACAATGGAAAATAAAATACCATTTTGGTAAAAATGTTGGCATCCATTAATTTCTTGTATTAAGTAAAAAAATAATGTAAAGTGCACACAGTCCTTCACTGTAAACATAACACACTTTCAGTAACAGAATTTAAGCCTATATAAACACTGACTCGCACATGCTGCTTCTCTTGAACAGAAACACGGAAGTAAGCAGTGTTGCCAGATACTGCTGACGTTTTCCAGCCCAAAATATGTTCAAAACCCGCCAAAATGCACTTGAAACCCCCCAACTGGACGGGAACCCGCCCAATCTGGCAACACTGGAAGTAAGGCGGAAGGTAGTTTGTCGACGTCACCTCAAGACGACGCCAACGATTGGTCAAATTTGCGGGAAAGTTGCAGTGATTGGATATAATTGCAACACCGCCCTGAATTCGCGGGGATTGGTTGAATTTGCAAATCGCAACATCCTGGAGGGTCTGAGTTTTGAAAATTAGGAACTGTCTTTTTAAGGGGAGCTGTTGCCTTTTGGCTTTGAAACGTTCGTTTTTGATTCTTTCCAAGCAGCCTGTCCTGCCCTAACTGCCTCTTCTCAGATGAATGCAGGAAACAATAAATGTTTAAAAACTGCTCGTACTCGTTTGAAGGAGTCTTGTGAATAGCGGTATTTCTGCTATTCACAAATTTGTAAATGCAGTCAAAATCTGGGCCAGCCATTGTTGTTGTATTGAAGAAAGCGTGTAGAGCTAGCTGGCAACACCGATGTGGCGTGAAATTTTTAACATGGCGGCCGCCGATTCGCACACTGACGGATCATCATTTTTTCATTTTTAAAAAGTGTACGCCTGGTCATTAACCCCCTCCCCCCCGTGTACGGTTTGTACGCTCATGATAATGATGAAAATTATGGATGACCCCTTAAAGCCAACTGTACCTAAAGCCACACTCACAACCCGCCGTGTGTGTTTTGGACACGCACGGGTCGCAGGGTTTGGTAGCTCGCAGCCGTGCCGCAGGGTCGCGGTGAACCCGGGGGAAAGTTTGGGGGAGGAGTACGGGCAAAATACTTGTCAAGTACAGGTTGCACACCTGACTTCCTCGAGGCGTGGGAAAAACTGCGCCGTTAGCCCGTGGAAAGCGCATGTCTGACACACGTGATCAGTGCGTGTTCAGTGAGTGTGGAGTGCATGTGACTTGCATTTTACCAGTTTCCTGTGCTAGGAGTTCGGGCGGCACTTGTGAAGCATGTGTGACGCATGTGATTAGCACATGACAATCACTCATAACTTGCATGTGATGCAAGCCAGGAGTGGGTATAAAACCAGCGTGTCTGCAGCATTCTGCATCTATCTTTCGACTGAAGAACATTAGATATTTTGTGGGAAAAATTTGAAAATTTTTCAGTTTAAGTTTAGAAAATGGGACCCAAGAAGAAGCGAGCAAAAGTGAAGTAATCCAGCCTGAAACAGCAGAGGGGGAGGAAGAATTTGATGATGGTAGCAGCACTGGCAAGCCCTGCACGGACAGGGAGAAGTATGCCTTCAAGTCGGCAGAAGGCACAGCACCCCGCCAGAGGTATTTTCACAGGTAAATACTGATTAAACCTCTTGCACTATAATACACATGCTTTAAACATTCGTTTCAGTATCTATATGCTTATGTAATTAATATTATATATGCTGATTTTCATGTATGTTTCAGCTAACGATGCCCAGAAGTGAGGACACTGCAATCCCATCATCTCTGTCAGGCCATTGTGCCATGATCAGTGATAAGGACAAGGACATCCCGACACCCCGTCCCACCGCTCAGCAGGAGTAGGACAGTAGCTTGGAGTCAAAGTGTGTTTCAGTGCTCAAACTGTTGGGCTATTTAGTTGAGATTTTTTACAATGTAATAAAATGCGTTATTCCCTTCTACAGTGGTGCTTGAAAGTTTGTGAACCCTTTAGAATTTGATATTTCTGCATAAATATGACCTAAAACATCATCAGATTTTCACACAAGTCCTAAAAGTAGATAAAGAGAACCCAGTTAAACAAATGAGACAAAAATATTATACTTGGTCATTTATTTATTGAGGAAAATGATCCAATATTACATATCTGTGAGTGGCAAAAGTATGTGAACCTTTGCTTTCAGTATCTGGTGCGACCCCCTTGTGCAGCAATAACTGCAACTAAACGTTTCCAGTAACTGTTGATCAGTCCTGCACACCGGATTGGAGGAATTTTAGCTCATTCCTCCATACAGAACAGCTTCAACTCTGGGATGTTGGTGGGTTTCCTCACATGAATTGCTCGCTTCAGGTCCTTCCACAACATTTCAATTGGATTAAGGTCGGGACTTTGACTTGGCCATTCCAAAACATTAACTTTATTCTTCTTTAACTATTCTTTGGTAGAATGAATTGTATGTTTAGGGTTGTTGTCTTGCTGCATGACCCACCTTCTCTTGAGATTCAGTTCATGGATAGATGTCCTGACATTTTCCTTTAGAATTCGCTGGTATAATTCAGAATTCATTGTTCCATCAATGATGGCAAGCCGTCCTGGCCCAGATGCAGCAAAACAGGCCCAAACCATGATACTACCACCACCATGTTTCACAGATGGGATAAGATTCTTATGCTGGAATGCAGTGTTTTCCTTTCTCCAAACATAATGCTTCTCATTTAAACCAAAAAGTTCTATTTTGGTCTCATCCGTCCACAAAGCATTTCTCCAATAGCCTTCTGGCTTGTCCATGTGATCTTTACCAAACTGCAGATGAGCAGCAATGTTCTTTTTGGACAGCAGTGGCTTTCTCCTTGCAACCCTGCCATGCATACCATTGTTGTTCAGTAGTGTTCTGATGGTGGCCTCATGAACATTAGCCAATGTGAGAGAGGCCTTCAGTTGCTTAGAAGTTACCCTGGGGTCCTTTGTGACCTCGCTGACTATTACACGCCTTGCTCTTGGAGTGATCTTTGTTGGTCGACCACTCCTGGGGAGGGTAACAATGGTCTTGAATTTCCTCCATTTGTACACAATCTGTCTGACTATGGACTGGTGGAGTCCAAACTCTTTACAGATGGTTTTGTAACCTTTTCCAGCCTGATGAGCATCAACAGCTCTTTTTCTGAGGTCTTCAGAAATCTCCTCTGTTCGTGCCATGATACACTTCCACAAACATGTGTTGCGAAGATCAGACTTTGATAGATCCCTGTGCTTTCAATAAAACAGGGTGCCCACTCACACCTGATTGTCATCCCATTGATTGGAAACACCTGACTCTAATTTCACCTTCAAATTAACTGCTAATCCTAGAGGTTCACATACTTTTGCCACTCACAGATATGTAATATTGGATCATTTTCCTCAATAAATAAATGACCAAGCATAATATTTTTGTCTCATTTGTTTAACTGGGTTCTCTTTATCTACTCTTAGGACTTGTGTGAAAATCTGATTATATTTTCGGTCATATTTATGCAGAAATATAGAAAATTCTAAAGGGTTCACAAACTTTCAAGCACCACTGTACTCATGTTTTATTATTTGACATTTGCATGGTAAATTAACATATACTCAAATAAAAACAGGTGGTCTTCTTCCCTTCTACAATGCTACACGCGACATGATCGGTTCCTTTGTTCCTCCCCAATATATATACCCAGAGTCTTGCCTCTCGTGTCACGTGGGGGTCACGTGTGCTGTGTGCACGCCACACATAGGGTAGAAAGTGAGATGTACTTCTGTCTTGCGCGCCACACAAATAGCAAGTGTGGAGTACATGTGTAATACTTCTGAGGCATGTCACTTGTACAATGACCATGCGTCACTCATGCGTCTTACTGTCATCGCAAAAAGCCCCTACTAGCCGTGCTGCTGACTTGGTTCAGCCGTACAAAAGGAGTACAGGTCCTGTACGTAGTGTATGCGCTCTTGATTTTTCACAAGACCCATAGAATTTGCATATGCAGGACCAAAAGTGTCCACGGCCAGTCTGCAGCCTTCTACACCGCTGAACACACACAAGTGTCACGCAAGTCTCAAGCACAGTTTTGCCAAATTTTTTACCATAGACCACCCGTAGTAGCACGTACAGTGGGTTGTGAGTGAGCCTTAAGATATTGAAGGGCTGTATTACTGGCACTAGAATATATATATTCACTCACATACAGTACCAGTCAAAGGTTTGGATACACCTACTCATTTATAGGTTTAATTTTTATTAATTAATTGAAAAAAAAAGGACACTTCATGTCAAAGTAATGACAGACTGTCTTTTCTCTTTACTTAGTTGAGCGGTGCTTGTCCTAATATGGATTACTACAGTCATGGAATCAGGCTATTTACTGTATTTTTATTTTTTACTATTTGATCTCAAATGCATTAAAAGTAGATGGCCTTTCAATTTCAGAAAAATGGTGAAATTTATTTCCTCTGAAATTTGGTCATTGTGATGCACGTTTATTTCTGTAATATCTTAAAAAAAAACCAAACAAACAAAAAAAACCAGGCCTTTCTGTGGCTGGGAAGTTATTTAATTTGAGGGGATTCCCTAGCAAATAACGTGCATGAAATCGCTCACTTCGCGCAGTCAAGCAGATAGGGAAGTTCGGTGCGCGCATGTGCACGTTTAACTTTCCGCATAGTCGTCGTCTTCGCTTGGATTTTACAGTAGCTGGCATCCAGTGTTGCATTACTGCCATCTACAGGTTTACCTTGACCGTGCACTGACAGTTACATCATTCTGTCACTAAACAATCAGCTGATCATGGTATCGCCTCATGGTGAAGCAAGAAAAAAATAGCACAGAATTTAGGGCCATGTGGCCCTAAATTCATTAACTGTTCTATTAAAAAAAATTAAATAATTTTTCTGTGATTCGAATTCAGTAGCTTTCGGTCCACTAAACAAAAATAATTGGGTGTCAGGGGAAATTATTTTTATAACCTAAACCTGAAAAATAGGGTGCATCAGTTGCCCCCTAAAAATGAAAAGTTCCTCCGATCATGATGCATTTTTGTTTTTATGTTCCTTTTGGTAAGAAAACACACTGGGTGAAATATTTTGACAAAATTCAAAAGTTTAATGGTGGCACCAGGAGCTCAAAGTTAAGGAAAAAGCTGCTATTTTATGACAAAATTTCGATCACTTTTCATGAAACATTAGGGGTGTTCACACGGCAACTTTTACTCCGGTGTAGCACCGGGGCTGCCCCAGTAGAGCGTTCACACGGTACAAAGTTATACCGGTGTAGCCCCTGAAAGCTGCTTAAACCGGTGCAAATCTAACCCTGCTCGGGAGGTGGTTTAAGAAATTTACTCCGGAGTAAATGCTAGTTTGCGGGGCAGCACCGATATAAAATGGGACGTCTGAACGCTACAGGGGTAGACTCGCTACGCGTGAGGAGAGTTGATTACATACGGGCATTGCATAATTTACATCCTGGTAGTCTATTTTGCGCTTCCAAAATGGCGAATATCAACAATAGAACTGCGTGTCTTCCAGTGTTGCCAGATTGGGATTTTAAGTGCATTTTGGCGGATTTGAACATATTTTGGAATGGAAAACGTCAGCAATATCTGGCAACACTGGTGTCTTCATCCACGTTGTTTTCCCGGCGCTTGGTGACGCCATGACAACCGGGAAAAGGAAGTACATTTTCACGCATGCGCATATTTCATTTCCGCATTATTACTATCGGAAATGATAGTAATAATGATAGGAAATGATAGTAATAAAAGGAAATGATATCAAAACTTTATTACTATCAAAGGAAATGATAGTAATAAAGTTTTTGCTACTATTGCACGGTCGCAGAAACTGCCGTGTGACCGCAAGTGGGGCTGCACCGGTGCTAACACGCTTCTCTCTAGTAAGCAGGGTTGTGACGTGTGAACGCTGCGCAAAATTTACACCGGTGTAAGATATATCGCAACAAAATACATCGGTGCAGCATCGATGCAAATATGTGCCGTGTGAACACCCTAATTATGGCACCTTATAGAGTATACCAAATATCTTAGATACACATTTTTAGTACATATTCTAAATATATTATCAAGCACAGTTTGAGTTTTAGCTGTTCATTGAATCATTGTTCAACTACTTTTAAACAATACAAATGTATTATGAATCACATTAATGCTTCTCAATCCCTTGCGAAGGTTCTTAACATGATCTCTGGGTCACAAGAAATCAATAAATGGAGTCCAACATGGTGATTCAAACCTTATGCGAAAACATAAAATAAGCGTTTTTTGGCAAAAAATGAACCTCATGGTGCCACCATTAGACTTTTGAATATGGTCAAAAAATTTTACAGGATGTCTTTGAGCAATTCCAGCGTTATGGACATGACACTTGAACTCAAAATGGCAACAAATGACCCAGTGCATGTTTTATTGTCTCCCAGTATTTAAACAGGTGTTGCATATTTTAAGGCTGTACCATACTGGAGAAGTGATAGAACAAGAACAATTCCCATAGTACATCTAGGGCATGCCAGAAAATGCCAATAAAAGATGCGTTATGGATGTGACAGAAAAAGTATCACTTTTCTTGGGTGACTGTACATTTTTATCAAACTCTGTGAAATCGTAAACCTAATGTCGAAATGGAGATATCCATTTGATAGAGGGGTCCAAGGTGAATATTAAAAAATCTTTGTTTAAAATATTTTGTATTTCATGCAGAGTTTCGGAAGGAAAAGTCAGCGTTATGGATGTGACGAAATTCCATTATGGATGTGACGCGTCTGAAATAGACATGGCATATGTTTAGAAAATCAGCAATTTAACCACCATAACCCTTTGAAAAACTCTCTAAATATCAGCTAAAACTATCAAAGTTCTTAAATAATATTTAGGATGGCTATTGTTTTGCTGTTTTGTGGCTTTTAGCATACATTTCTGTGGCTTGTGGCAATAATATAGAATTGTACATGATCAAAGTTGATTTTAGCTTGGGTTTTACATTATAAGAAAGAAAGACTGACAGTGACATATTAGGTTGGTTACAAATTGGTTCAACTTATTCACATCTGTAAAATACAGGCCTAGGTGATATCTCTGGGAGTGGTTTTGATGTATTACATGTTGCTTTATTTTTGCATGGTGAGGTTGACATTTACATGGAATTGCCCCTTTATTGATGAAAAGGAACACCCAAACAAAAATGCATCAGATTTTATGAAAGTGAGAGCAACTGATGCACCCTACTGAAAAATCTGAAAGGCAGTCTACCTTTAAGAAAGCAAGAAACTGCACTAATTAACTTTTGACGAGGCACCTGTTAACTGAAAAGCATTCCAGGTGACCCCCTTATGAATCTGGTTAAGAGAATGCCAATAGTGTACAAAGCATCATCAAGATAAACGGTGGCTACTTTGAAGAATTTAAAATAGAAACATTAACACTTTTTTGTTTGTTTGTTTCCCACATAATTCAATGTATGCTCCATGTGTTATTTCGTAGGTTTTGATGTCTTCAGTATCGTTCTACAAGGTAGAAAATAGTCAAAATCAAGAAAAACCTATGAATGAGGAGCGGTGTCCAAACTTTTGACTGCAGTTATAACAATACTTTTACAATACTGATGAATTACCTGGGAGTTTACAGGAAACCTAATTTTGAGAATAACTTAAGAACATGCTTACCAATCTCAACAAATTTCTCTACTTTGCATGTCATGGTGAACTCTTTACGATGTGCAGGCCCAGACTCTTGTGTGACTGTGTATTCTGGTAAACGCCAACCTTTCTGCACCACCAATTCCTACAAAAAAAAAAAACGATTTAAATTTATTCATATATATCCTTTCAATATTAAAAGGGATATTGCTTAGCACAAGAGAAATTAAGAGTTGTGTGTGTGTGTGTGTGTGTGTGTGTGTGTGTGTGTGTGTGTGTGTGTGTGTGTGTGTGTGTGTGCGTGTGCACAGACTCAGAAAAGAATCTCTAACCTGTAGAGCTCCAACTGGATTGCATTCAGCTTGCTGGCTGGAACTGGATAACTTTATCTCTGACTGGGAGCTGTAGGAAACACTCATTACCGTCAATGCAGAACATACAATCAAACCCTATGGTACTTTTTGATAGGAATTTGTTAAGTTAAAAATTCAGTAGCCCATTGAGAAAGTGGATGCTCCAGTTTGTTTGCCCAGATGCATGTATTGGTTGCCTGGAAACCTAACAGAGTAGGCAACTAACAATGACAAGTTAGCCAACTAGTTAAGTGCATTAATACAGGCCATGGGAAACAAATAAATAAGTATATGAATTCCAGGCAAGGAGATGACTACATAACCATACTCTGTATTTTCTCTTGGTAAAGATTCTAATGCACCACATCTTGTTTACGACCTCAAGAAAAAGTCAGCAAGCTGTTGGCAAGAGTTTTTGCTATGAACTGCTGTGTTCTTTCCCCATTTCACAAGTAAAATTACCACGAGGTGATCACATTGCAATGTACCAGCAGGAGTGTTATATAATGGCTTTGAACTGCACTTTATTTCACTGGTTTCGTCAGTGTTATTTAACATGTCTAGTAAAAATCATTCTATTGGCAGTCAGATCACACATTGGGCAATGTGTGTCGCTCATCAGAGATTGGGATTCTCAACAAGTAGTGCAGGCTACTTCCTATTCAATATCTCATCTCATTATCTCTAGCTGCTTTATCCTGTTCTACAGGGTCGCAGGCAAGCTGGAGCCGATCCCAGCTGACTACGGGCGAAAGGCGGGGTACACCCTGGACAAGTCGCCAGGTCATCACAGGGCTCCTATTCAATATGATGTACGGTTTATTATCTTTCTTTGGTTGTTGGATTTGCTTGTCTTCCAGGCAACTACTACTACTTTAAAAAAACAAACAAACAAACAAACAAAAAAACCTGGACATGAAATGTACCTAGCCTAGTGATTTGTCCACCCCGAGGAGTACACGGCAACCCCGATATAACGAGCTCTTACTAAAAACTTCCGCATATAATATACTGAGTTCATATCCCCTGCCTTTTGTGACAATGAGTCATACCCTGTGTCCAAAATCGCTCACTCGTTCACTACTCCCTATATAGGGAATTACTAAAATGAAAAACCGCTTTCGGACACTAGTCCGTCGCGGTGGTATTTACGTGGTTACTGTCGCACAATTAAACGTGCCACATCAGTCGGCTGGTGAATTTTCAAAATAATAAATACATGCATGTATTTTTGTGATAAATATATATTATACTGAGCATATTTCACACAATCAATACAAAGCACCTGCATCCTTCAGTTTTTTTTAAATCACGGCTGAATACTTTCTTCTTTGCCGCTGCCTTTTATTAAATCAAATTTGGAGACTTAATTTGATTTCCTTCAGCACGACCGCAATGCATGATGGGATATATTGCTTGGTTAGTGACCATCAGTTGTACACTACTTTTTTGCGATGCATTGTGGGATACTTTAAGTGCACTATAAAGGGTGTAAATAATCCTCACTATCGTTTCAGACAGCACTACAAAATGGCGTCCCCACTATACAGTGCCCTATATAGTGAATAGGGGGCGATTTCAAACACAGGGATTGACTTTTTAAAAAAAAAAAAATAAATAATAATAATAAATTCATTCCATCACTGTCATGTCCACGCACGCTGCAGATTACAACATGCACACAGCACCATTAGGACCAATTACTACAGTGGTATGCAAAAGTTTGGGCACCCCTGGTCAAAATTGCTGTTACTGTGAACAGTTAAGCAAGTTGAAGATGAAATGATCTCCAAAAGGCATAAAGTTAAAGATGACTCATTCCCTTTATATTTTAAGCAAAAACTATTTATTTTCATCTTTTACATTTTCAAAATGACAAAAAAGGAAAAGGGCCCAAAGCAGAAGTTTGGGCACCCTGCATGGTTAGTACTTAGTAACACCCCCTTTGGCAAGTATCACAGCTTGTAAACACTTTTTGTAGCCAGCTAATAATCTTTCAGTTCTTACCTGGGGGATTTTCACACATTCATCCTTGCAAAAGGCTTCCAGTTCTACAAGTTTCTTGGTCTGTCTTGCATGCACTGCTCTTTTGAGATCTATCCACAGATTTTCAATGATGTTTAGGTCAGGGGACTGTGAGGGCCATGGCAAAACCTTCAGCTTGTGCCCCTTGAGGCATTCCATTGTAGATTTTGAGGTGTGTTTTGGACCATCGTCTTATTGTCGGACCCATCCTCTTTTTAACTTCAACTTTTTTACAGATGGCGTGATGTTTGCTTCCAGAATTTGCTGGTATTTATTCGAATTCATGTTTCCCTCGACCAGTGAAATGTGCTCTGTGCCACTGGCTGCAACACAACCCCAAAGCATGATCGATCCACACACATGCTTCAGAGTTGGAGAGGTGTTCTTTTCCTGGAATTTGGCACCCTTTTTTCTCCAAACATACCTTTGCACATTGTGGCCAAAAAGTTCTATTTTGATTTCATCAGTCCACAGGACTTGTTTCCAAAATGCATCAGGCTTATTTAGATGTTCATTTGCAAACTTCAGATGCTGAATTTTGTGGCTAGGATGCAGGAACAGTTTTCTTCTGATGACTCTCCCATGAAGATCATATTTGTTCAGGTGTCGCTGCATAGTAGAACAGTGCACCACCACTCCAGGGTCTGCTAAATCTTTCTGAAGGTCTTTTGCAGTCAAACAGGGGTTTTTATTTGCCTTTCGAGCAATCCAACGATCAGTTCTTTCAGAAAGTTTTCTTCATCTTCCAGACCTCACCTTGATCTCCACTGTTTCTGTTAACTGCCATTTCTTAATAACATTACGATCTGAGGAAACAGCTACCTGAAAACACTTTGCTACGTTCTTGTAGCCTTCTCCTGCTTTGTGAGCATCAATTATTTTATTATTCAGAATGCGATGGAGTTGCTTAGAGGAGCCCATGGCTGTTGATTTTAGGGGCAAATTTGAGGAGTCAGAGAATTTATACAGCTTTGAAATCTGCATCATCTGACCTTTCCTAACGAAGAATTTGAACAAGCCACAGCTCAATAAGCTAATTAAGGTCTGGAACCTTGGTAAAAGTTACCTGAGAACTCAAATGTATTGGGGTGCCCAAACTTTCGCATGGTGTTCCTTTTCTTTTTTTCACTCTCCAATTGCACAAAACAAAAATAATACACAAATCTTGCAGAAAACACTGAAAAGAAATGTCATCTTTACCTTTATGCCTTTTGGTGATCAGTTCATCTCCTGCTCACTTAACTATTCACAGTAACAGACATTTTCAGTAAGGGTGCCCAAACTTTTGCATGCCACTGTATGCACCTCAGTGTGGAAAATAAAGAATTTTAAGCAGACTGTCCCAGGACACACAAGTCTGAAATGTTGTCTGTCCGTCCAAATTTCAGTCTGTCCGAATGGCACGGAACAATGTGGCTGGGGGTCCATTTGCTGAAGGGCTTTAGATGCCTGGAGATGGCTTCTCAGCTATTTCCAGGCACATTTTTGTGCTCTTCAAAGGCCAAATTATACTCGACATTAATTGCTAATTACACTAAAAACTGAGTATAATTCACAAGAAAATGTCAGAAGATTCAAGAAAAACATGCTTAAAAGTTCTACCCAAGAAAACAGTAGTACACACAGGTCAGTTCACGCCTAAAAAAATAGTATGGGGGAGGCAAGGATGTTCCAGTTGGCTACAACTTACTGGTAATCATATATAGGTACTATAATAACACTCATGAAACATTGTGTCAATGACCATTTTTTATACTATGTTTATAATAAGTCTATAAGAAATTTAGTAACTAACAATACAACTATTTTTACATAATAGAGTAAAAATTGTGAGTATAAGATTCCAAGTAACTTTGTAACAAAATGACTTTTAAAATGACTCAAAACTACACATGGTCATATCATTTGGCATTCAGACTCAAACCTGCTGGACTACAACTTCTTTTAACGTTAGTGGTAAACCTACCCAGCTGATAACAGCGTCGCGTGATGTCATGTCAGAATGCACTCCTACTCGCTGATGAGAGGCGACTTGTCATTCATCGAGCACGTCCACGATCAGCCAATCACAGGCCGTGTTACGACATAACGTATTCGCCCAGTGTAACATTTGGAAGAAAATTAGACGTAGATTAGATCCATATCTTTACAATTTTTCATGGGCCATCCGGTTTGAAGCTTTTGAAATATAGATGGACACATTAGGGCTAATTTTTATTGGCCATCCGGTCTGATGCTTTTGAAATACAGACGGACAAATGCGAAAATTACTGGTCAATGTCCGCCAGTCCGGCCTTATTTCCCACACTGTACCTGTTCTGGATTAGAGCGCAATCACACCGCACACTTCTAAGGAGTCTCTAAACACACAGACTTAGTGAAGTGTACGCGCTGTACATAGTGTCTCACATTACCAAGCTTTGTATCTGTGTATTGCCTTTCTAGTTTTGACTTTTTGCGTATATGGACTCTTCCTTTTTGAACCGTTTTGCCTGCCTGTTTGTAAAGAAACACTCTTCCTGCAATTATACCCATCATTCGCCTGCTTGCATGACACACTGAGCCACGCGTTCCTTTTCCGACCAGAGACGAACAACAAGTGATCAAGTCTGCAGTCAACAATGTGTGTTAGCGCCATAAAATAGAGGCTAGACTTGGGCCATTATTAAAAAATGTTCTGTTTCCGGTCCACCGGCCGGATGAGTGCCGTTTGTGCGGTTGAATTTTTTTTTTAACGCCGGTTTTTCGACTTTTTTTTTTAAAGATTTTTTGGGCTTTTTTCACCTTTATTGGATAGGACAGTGTAGAGACAGGAAATGAGCAGGAGAGAGAGAGACGGGGAGGGATCGGGAAATGACCTCAGGTCGGAATCGAACCCGGGTCCCTGGATTTATGGTGTGGCGCCTTATCCACCTGAGCCACGACGCCCCCAAGTTTTTTGACATTTTTTTTCGGGTTCATAAATCTAAAATCGAACTTGACATTTACGCATTCCCAGGGCTTTCCACTAAGGCTCATACTAGCCAGCCATGACAAATAAGTAGCCAGCCGGGGGGGACGAGACACACACACGCACACACACACACAAAATAAACTCCTGTGCACGCAGTTCCCAGGATTAAATGTATTTTCCACAGACCATTTATTTATTCACTTTACTCAAATACAAAGTAAAATGGGAGTAAATCATCTTTCTTTTCTTGCGTATTGCATCATGAGGCGTTCCTGGCTTGTAAATCTCTTATTTTCGGTGCATGACACATTCACGCAGCTGAGCATGCTATGAATTAACAACGACAACGGTCTGCAGTGGTGGCTACACACTCAGCGAACATTTGTGTATGAAAATACACTCCAACCACTCAGTTTGGTTTCATTTACAACCAACGGTGTCTTTTGATGCCAGCACGTAATTGAACGAGAGAAGACTGGTTTACCGGAGACAAAATAAGTGTTATCTCTGCTTCTGTTCCCTCCGATGTCGCCTCCGAGACACTACTGCCTCCGCTGAGTGCGCGCGCACACACCGCATGTCGGGGCCGCGGATGAGTTACTCTCCCTTGATCAACGAAGTCGGCGGGGAATTTGTGGTTATTATCGGTACAAACAGCGCGAATCACAACTTAAATGAGTGCGGTTCAGTTTGACATTATTGTCAGTCCGTTAGATAAACATTTAATTTTATTAAAATCGAAAATTAATATTTAGAGCCTGTCGGCTACAAAAATAAGTCATTAAAGTAGCCGGCTGGACTTAATTGTGTAGCCGGCAGCCGGTGCTTGTGGAAAGCCTTGCATTCCACGCAGAATATAGAATTGAATCAGCTCTGCGCATGCGCCGTGCGGCACAAAAAAAATGGCAGCCACCATGAAGGAAGGAGATCCGGAGTTTTCAAACATTTGCTTAAGTGTGAAATCGCAAAATGGTATTCTAGCGAACAACAAAATAGTAAAGATTCAGAAAAATAAATCATTCAGTGATCATTTTAATAGTGTAATTTCATCCAAACTAGGCCTAACGGTCGATTTAGAACTACAAAAAGTCCGTGTGTCGGACATTTTCAGTACCTTTGTAAAAGTTTTGCAAATGTTGCAGTCAGCATTTAAAATGCTAACTTAAAGTTTTTGTACAAGTTTCAGTTGATTAAACTGTCATTTTATTAAATGTGTCTGCTTTTGTAATAAAAAAAGTACTGAAAGAAAAAACAAACACAGCATTGCGATTTCTTATCCATCCATATATATATAAAAAAAAAAAAAAACTCCCTCCCAACTGAATTTTTTTTGTTCACCCGGTGGACAGGAAACGGATTTTTTTTAAGGATGGCCTTGGTTAGGTGTTGATCACTAACAATTATTGAGAACGTTGATCAAAAGGTTGGATAAAAGAATGAAATGGCTCCTGATACCGCTAAACTTAATGCCTAGTTAAAGCACAGAAAACACAGCAAGTCAGTGGGTAGACACTAACAACGATACACCGGTAACCTCCATCTTTTCCATAACAGACGAAGAAATCATTGCCTCCGTTGGTGACCCTTTAACTCTTTGGAAGGAGAAACTCGTAATAAAGAGAATGTGCCAAAAATTTTGTATATAACATGGGTGTTTGGTGTGGCAAGTGGGTCCATTTCAGTATTACTAACTTTTTGTATAATTAACTATTTGGACGTGGACGTCCCCCAAGGAGTTCGTTATAACAGAGTTGCAGCGTATAAGGTTGTATTCATATTTGTTCATTTGTTGATGTCCTTCAAAGCAACTGACAAATACAGCTATAGAACAGAGTGATAACTGACCATAACAGCCAGAAAAAGTGCTAGCCACCAAATAAACTGTGCATTCTGATTATAAATTGACGCTAGTAAACATCCTAACACATTTAGAGCACTCTTACCAGTCTCCATCCAAGGGGATGTCTATTTCATCAAAGTGCTCTCCTTCCATAACACTGCCCTTTAATGCTTCCAGCATCCCTCCTTTCAGCATCTTGAGAGCAGCTTCAGCAGCCTTGTGTTTGGCAGCCTTCTTGCTGGGGCCCTGGCCTGTGCAGCTGATCTCTCCCACAGATACGCGGAAGGTGAAGTTGGGCTGGTGGGCCTGACCTTCGGCCTTCAGCAGGTCATACACCGGTGTCTTGCCTATCCGCGTTCCATACTCCTGCAGCAGACTGATGGGCGTCTTCCCAGGATTCACAGCCAGCATTTGCTCTATACTGAGAACACTGACAGACAGAGAGGATCTCACTAGAGCATAAAAGGTACCACTCCTATCTGCAAACAATTCACGCTACTTTCACCAGCGTGTCTGTATATTAAACACTTGCTGTTCTTCTCTGAAAGAAAATCTGAAAGACTATCAATTAGCTACAACAAGGTTATTGAAAGATTAAGCAATAACATAAAATCAGAAATGTCTCAGGGTGTTTTGTTTTTTGCCATTTTATTCTAACACGACAGAATTGAAAAACAGAAAGAAAAGGAACTGAAATTGCTGATTATATAGCTAGCCTGATATGAGCAGAACATCTGTCAGAGCTTATTTGTTTACTGCCATTAGTCACTTTGCACCTTTAGAGTTTTTATTTATTTATCTTCTGTTCAATACTGCCACTTTTGCAGTTTTCTTTCATCACAATTCTTATTTTTAGCACGACAGTGGCAGCTACAATTATCAACACCTTTTCAGATTTACCAATACAAAAACAATTTTACAAAGGTGAGTTTCAGTTACAAGTTATTATTGGTTAATTAATCAACCGGAAACCCCCCCTCGCCCTTTGATCTTGTCCTCTGATGACACAACTCGTTACCTGAGATGGAATTTTTTTTAGCGCGATCAGCAATTTAAGGAAAACCCGGACGTTATCATCGCAGGTAAGCATGGTGGAAAGATCATGGACATGTTTTTACTGATCAAATTCACCGATATTTCATGATCTCCTTGTCGCAACCTACTTTGTTTCTTACTCTTTCATTTGACAGTCGCCATTTTGTATCTAAACATGCGTTTGAGAATCACGTCAGGTGTCGATAATAGTGATCACTTTCACCGGTGTCCACCATTATCGACACCCTGTGGAATTAAGGGATATTTACAACTGTTATGGATCGATCTTTGTGCAACATAGTTGAAGTAGATGAAGTACTTTAAAAAATAAAAGTTCTGTGATTTTTAATATTTTTTTCTGATTCATAACCGAATAGAATGTTTATAGAGTATTTGGAATCCTACTACAGTAAATAGAATTAGACCAGAATTAAATTAAATTCCTAGCATATAAAAAAAATGCATGCTTGAAATATTCAGATTTTTCTATTCCATTCAGAATTTTTTTTCAGTTTGTTGTAAATATCTACCACATATTACAATATCAGTAGACATTTTGTGTTTTGGTTCGAGGAATGACATGCGACCTTTGACCTGGATTTTCATGTGGTTACAATGCCAATTGCCTTTTGACATTTATTGGTAAACTACAAAATTAGAAATTAATACAAACAACAACAAATGATTAACAAAATGTGATCTATGAAAATACTTAGAAAGTGGGTAGAAAGTGGAACAAAAAGATTTTCAGACACAGGTTAAACATCATCAGTTCATTTGTTTACAAACATTAGAATTACTTTCTCATTTACATAAGCACCAACATCGGTATATTTACCTAAAAAGATATTTTGTACTAAATATAAGTCTATGTACAACAAATTTTAAATAAAAACGGTGTCTCCCATAACGGGTACGGAAAGTATGAACCGGAACAGGACGGTATATTACAATGACATTACGTTTTCTAAATATTCAGGGGTTTCATACTTAATATCTTGTACTCACACGCATCACTGTCATGTATTCTTTGATTATCCAGTATTATTATATCCTGTCACATTGTATTAACATTATATTCATGATATTTTAAATCAAAATTGATCTAAAAGCCCGGAATTCGAATTACAGAATATACCTCGGCGTGACATCACAAAGAAATCCCGTGTTTTGACAATAAAACAACTAAACAATATATTTTGTTTTTCTTCTAACTTTATGTATCATATGTGGCATGACGGGTTCATCTATAAAGGCGGGATGACTAATGAAAGAAGAAACCTTTATTTGTCACATGCACACTTCAAGCACAGTGAAATTCATCCTCTGCATTTAACCCATCTGAAGCAGTGAACACACGCGCGCGCACACCCAGAGCAGTGGGCAGCCACACTAGAGCGCCCAGGGAGCAGTCAGGGGTTCAGTACCTTGCTCAAGGGCACCTCAGCCCAAGGCCGCCCCACGTTAACCTAACTGCATGTCTTTGGAATGTGGGGGAAACTGGAGCACCCGGGGGAAACCCACGCAGACATGGGGAGAACATGCAAACCCCACACAGAAAGGCCCTCGCCGGCCGCTGGGTTCGAACCCGGAACCTTCTTGCTGTGAGGCGACCGTGTTAACCACTACACCACCGTGCCACCCTAATGCAAGTACCGATTAATAAAATGGTGTACGTGACAGATGTCTCTGTGAAGCTGGTACAAAAAAAAGGTAAGATTAAACATTATGTAAATAAATGTCACAAAAATGGTATTACAGGATGGAACACTTGTTATACATGGGATGGAACAGCATATAAAAACCCGGAAGGCAAATATAAGAAATTACTTTTTTCACGGTTCATTCTCATTCATCTCATTATCTGTAGCCGCTTTATCCTGTTCTACAGGGTCGCAGGCAAGCTGGAGCCTATCCCAGCTGACTACGGACGAAAGGCGGGGTACACCCTGGACAAGTCGCCAGGTCATCACAGGGCCGACACATAGACACAGACAACCATTCACATTCACACCTACGGTCAATTTAGAGTCACCAGTTAACCTAACCTGCATGTCTTTGGACTGTGGGGGAAACCGGAGCACCTGGAGGAAACCCACGCGGACACGGAGAGAACATGCAAACTCCGCACAGAAAGGCCCTCGCCGGCCACGGGGCTCGAACCCGGACCTTCTTGCTGTGAGGCGACAGCGCTAACCACTACACCACCGTGCCGCCCATTTCTCGGTATAATAGCATTAATTTTACAGCATGGATAACGATAACGACAGTGTTCACAACGAAAGCGAGTTTTACTACCCTGGTGAAGACGAAATAAAAGAAAACATTTCAGGAGAAAGCCGAAAACGAACTTGTAGCAGGTTTGTTCTAAATATGGTTTCCCTTTCGGGCGCCCTCATTTTCTGTTAGAATTTGGTAAAGAAAAAAATAAATATATTATTATTTACCAGCTGGGAGGTCTGTATTGTGAAATACCGTGACCGAGGTCTTGAAAATACTGACCTCGGCCCAGAGGCCTCGGTCAGTATTTTCAAGACCTCGGTCACGGTATTTCACGATACGGACCTCCCAGCTGGTACACACACGTGACACCACGTTAAAATAAGTGATGGTACTGTTCCGTCCTGGGTTATGGGAGATGCGAATAAAAACTTTTGTTAACTTAAGACCACATACTGATTATTATTACTACTATTTTATAAATAATCATCTGGATGTCGATCATTGTGGAACGGTGTCGATAACTGTGGACAAAGGTGTCGATAACTCTGGAACGGTGTCACGTGATTTGATACACTAAGTAATCGGGAATCAATTCTTTTTTTTTCCAGTGGAACTTTGAGTAATTATTCATGCACAGTTTACGTACTGAAAGTCTTTTCTACTTCTGCAATGGCCAAAAGATCGTTAAGGTGTCGATAATTGTAGCCGCCGCTCCATTAATGCACATACACAGATGTATTTTTATATGTATATTGTACAGTCGGCTTGTTCCTGGTTTTTTTTTTTTTTTTAATTCTGTTTTATGTTGTACAGCGTCTCTTTCTTTCAGTATGTCTTTCGCATGGATGATAACTTGCAGCTGTAACATTATTGATCCCAAGCTGGGAAATGAAGTCAATCAATCAATCTATGGAGCTAGTATTGTAATGGTTGTGGTAACCACAGAAACTAGCTTTTACATAAAAAGGACACGATAACAAAGCTCCATAGGGAATGTGATAAGAAGAAGGGTAAAACAATACACTTTCCAGTGACGTCCGGATTTTTTTTCCCCCCTTCTCGCCGTACTGCAGTAATTATGAGCGGAAAATGCTAGCTAGGTTAGCAAGTTTTGCAAAGCCCTGAGAGCTAGAAGGCTAACAGTCGGAGGAGAAGCTCACCTGGTGCACCCAGAGTTTCTCCTGCAGCTGTCCGGGCTTTTCTCCTCGCTCATTCCCCAATAACAGACAGATAATTAACTGGTTTAATATCGCAAAATCCCCCCCAAAAGCAATGGAAACCCCCTAGAGATCATGAGCTTATAGTTTTAATTGCCGGTAAACCGGTGAGGCAAGAGCAAGCCCGACTCGTGCAGTCTCACATGATCACACAACACCGAGCGTGAAACTAGCAACGCTGAAAAGCTGGAGGCCGAAAACAAACCGCGTTCCTTCTTCTTCTTCTTCTTCTTGTTGTACGGGACGATTGGCAGAGTGAACGCAGTTCGGTGTATTACTGCCACCTACTGGAGGGTAGTAAAACTGACGAATCTATGCGTTGTGTTCAAATCCTGTCACTCATTTTCCTTTTGGCTCAAGAGAGCAGAGTTGGACAAAGTACTCAACAGTGGCGGCTGCTGGTTTTTAAAACAGGGGAAGCCCATTTTACGCATTCACCGTAAAACCTGTAGGCCGGATATCAAAGCATAGAAAGGTGTGCCCCATTAGCATAGTGAACTAGACAACCCTACCTAGTGGCAGAAAGTATTTTTGCTTGTACATTTCATGTTATAGTCTAGCTTGCCAGGCTAGTGCCTCATATCCTTAATCAAAAATATCAAACATCCAAAAAACACTGGCTATTCAACGAAGAGCCTTGAACATCATACCCTGATATGCAACACAGAGTCTTTAACACAACGCCTAGCTATGCAACACATCCTTGAACATCTGCCACACAGTCTGGAAATTCATAACCAGGTAGGCTATGCAACACACAACCTTGAATATTATACCCAGGTATAACCTATAACACAGAGCCCACCATTCTCTTAACATTACTGAACAATATACACACTTCAGATTCATGAATCGCCGAATCGAATCGCCGGCCCCGGGGCTCGAACCCAGGACCTTCTTGCTGTGAGGCGACAGCGCTAACCACTACACCACCGTGCCGCCACCCTCCGCTCCTTTTCCAGAAAATGGTCTGTGACCCTGTCATACCAGCTCGTTGTGCTTTCCAGAGACTTCACCAATTTCTGTTAGCAGCTAGCACTGCAGATCCCAATAAGGCTCAAGCTATTCTTTAAGTTCGTTTCTTAAGACAAGGATTTTTTAAGATGTTACCTTGTTGTTGACAGTTTCGGCAATAAACTTCCGCCTTCTTCAAAACGGTCACCAGATGTCAGGCCACACACAACAACTTACGGATCATCTAAACTCCATAGACAAGACAGGCAACATCAAATTCACACATGAAGAGGAAACGGACAAGACAATAGCTTTTCTAGACCTAAAAATACACCACACAGAAGAAGGGAACATTAGAATTACAACATACAGAAAACCTACACACACCGACCAATGTCTTCTCTGGACATCTGAACATCCCATAGCACATAAAATGTCAGTAATCAGAACACTATATGACCGAACACAGAACATCACGGAGGAGAAAGACAGACAGGAGGAGGAACAACACATCCAACAGGCATTAAAAAACTGCCAATATCCACCGTGGGCAATTCGAAAAGGGAAATTACAGACACAAAAAAAGGAAAAAAACAAACAAACAAGAAAAAAACACCGAAAAAACAAACCGGGGATTTGTCACACTACCATACATAAAAGGAGTTACAGAACGCATCCAGTGATCCATGAGGAAATACCACATCAACACCCCGGTCAAACCATACAAGAACCTCCGACAGCTGTTAGTTCACCCCAAAGACAAAATACAACTGGACAATAAATGCAACGTCATATATGAAATCCCTTGCTGTTCATGTAATAAAATGTATATTGGTGAAACGGGCAGATGCTTCCATACTCGCAGAAAAGAACACCAAATAGAATGTGAAAAAGAAACAACAAAAAGACTCACAAGATCCGAAAAAGAAAAAGCACACCAAGAAAACCTAAAATCAGCCATTTCAGACCACTGTAAATGGCAAAATCATATAATGAATTGGGAAGAGGCCAGAGTCATTCGTGCTGAAGAAAATAGATACCAGCGGTGGATTTTAGAGGCAGTGGAGATACGCAAGCGGGCGCAGAGGACTATGAACCGGGATGAGGGAGCGTATGCGCTGTCGTACACCTGGAGCGCAGTCCTGGAGGAGCGACCTGAGAGCAGGAGGCGTGGACTACCTGTCAAATTGGGCGGGACGTTCACGCCTCCATAGAGTAACATCAGCTGATAAGGCACGTCACCACTCGACATCTGGTGACTGTTTTGAAGAAGGCGGAAGTTTATCGCCGAAACTGTCAACAAACAAGGTAACATCTTAAAAAATCCTTGTCTTAAGAAACAAACTTAAAGAATAGGTTGAATAGTTAGACATAATGAACTTTCACTACATAAGGCTCAAGCTAGCCTACAACCAGATTGAACTACAAATGAAATAAACGAGTGAATTCACGAATGATCAAACTGATAGAATGGATGAAAGTTAACGGAGCACAACAAGTAATATTTACATTTATTTACAGAGTAATGTACAGAGACATCAATGAGTAGAAACGTTTATATGAAAAGAAATTCGGACAGCACTTTGGCACACGACTACACTTTCTCGACATCCGCTAGGGACTGACTGATTATGCTTCCGTGTTCCTCGCCGAAGTACTGCCCTCCTCATGTCTTTCAAACACCACCTCCAATAATCCTTTATCAGCCCGGCTTCTTGTCCCTCCCACTGTCTCGTTTAGTCCCAGAGAAGCCCGGCTTCCCTGGAAGTGACGATTTTGTTGATTTTAACCAATAACAACTAGCCGAAATTGGCTGTTCAGAGCCGTCTCGTAGACTGCAACGGATACCCGGCTGCCAGTCAGTGTTGCCAGATACTGCTGACGTTTTCCATCCCAAAATATGTTCAAAACCCGCCAAAATGCACTTAAAACCGCCCAATATGGCAACACTGCTGCCAGTCCATAGAGCCCATTGAAATAAGAAAGGTTACAGCCTGGCAGCAAAGGTGATTCTCATAGCGAACTGCAAGTTCGTCAGACATCACTCAAATAAGTTACAGGATAGTTATTAACATAAATACAATCTTGGGCATATATTATGTTATGCAAGTTATTGTTTTAATGAGAATTCAACGTCGTAGATGCTGCAGTTTGGGGAGAGAATTTTAGGGGAAGCTTGGCTTCCCTTGTTGTCTCTGAGAAATCGCCCCTGGTACTCAACTTCATTACTTAAGTCAAACTACAGATCCCACTGGTCAAATGTTACTCAGATACAAGTGAAAGTTGTACAATCAAATTTTTACTTAAGTTAAAGTACTTGCTTTTACAAAAGTACATTTTCTGTCAACGCATTGTTGTATTATTATCACACTTACGGTACAATAGCTAATGCCCTTACCAAGACAAAAATGTGAATTCACAAAATGAACGCATGCTGTGCCATCATGGTGGTTTAACGTTAAGCTAGCTAGTCAGAATCAGAATCATTTTTATTTCCAGGTATGTGAACACACACGAGGAATTTGACTCCGGTTTCACTTAGCTCTCTTAGTACATCTCATCTCATCTCATTATCTCTAGCCGCTTTATCCTTCTACAGGGTCGCAGGCAAGCTGGAGCCTATCCCAGCTGACTATGGGCGAAAGGCGGGGTAAACCCTGGACAAGTCGCCAGGTCATCACAGGGCTGACACATAGACACAGACAACCATTCACACCTACGGTCAATTTAGAGTCACCAGTTAACCTAACCTGCATGTCTTTGGACTGTGGGGGAAACCGGAGCACCCGGAGGAAACCCACGCGGACACGGGGAGAACATGCAAACTCCACACAGAAAGGCCCTCGCCGGCCCCGGGGCTCGAACCCAGGACCTTCTTGCTGTGAGGCGACAGCGCTAACCACTACACCACCGTGCCGCCCTCTCTTAGTACAAACAAATAAAAAGCATAGACAAAAACAAAACAAAAAGCTATGTACATGTCTCATCTCATTATCTCTAGCCGCTTTATCCTGTTCTACAGGGTCGCAGGCAAGCTGGAGCCTATCCCAGCTGAATACAGGCGAAAGGCGGGGTACACCCTGGACAAGTCGCCAGGTCATCGCAGGGCTGACACATAGACACAGACAACCATTCACACCTACGGTCAATTTAGAGTCACCAGTTAACCTAACCTGCATGTCTTTGGACTGTGGGGGAAACCGGAGCACCCGGAGGAAACCCACGTGGACACGGGGAGAACATGCAAACTCCGCACAGAAAGGCCCTCGCTGGCTACGGGGCTCGAACCCGGACCTTCTTGCTGTGAGGCGACAGCGCTAACCACTACACCACCGTGCCGCCCCGACTTAGTAAATATAAATATACAGTGTGCACAGAATGGCGGTATGAGTGTGCAGATATTTCACAGTTGATGTTACTGATATTTGAGTCCAGTTTTAGCTGTTCATCACAGAGACAGCCTGAGGGAAAAAACTGTTCTTGTGTCTGGTTGTTTTTGCGTACAGTGTTCTATAGCGTCTCCCAGAGGGGAGAAGTTTAAACAATTTGTGACCAGGGTGTGATGGGTCTGCAGAGATGTTACCTGCCCGTTTCCTGACTCTGGACAGGTACAGGTCTTGGATGGAGGGCAGGCTGACACCAATAATTTTCTCTGCAGACCTTATTGTCCATTGCAGTCTGTTCTTGTCCTGCTTAGTGACCGATCCAAACCAAACAGTGATGGAAGAGCAGAGAACAGACTGAATGATGGCAGAGTAGAATTGTGTCAGCAGCTCCTTAAACAGGTTGAGCTTCCTGAGCTGGTGCAGAAAGTACAACCTCTGCTGGGCCTTTTTGATGATGGTGACTGTGTTGGTCTCCCACTTCAGGTCCCGGGAGATTGTGGAGCCCAGAAACCTGAAGGTTTCAAAAGCAGTCACAGTGTTAGTCACAGTGAAGATCCACCTGACATGCTAGCAAATGCTTTTCAAACTCGAAATCTTATTGTGTAGCAAACGTTACGAGAAAAGAAAGATTTCTACATTGTTTATTTAGCAAGATTATGCTAAAACATATTTCTGAAAGGACTTCAGATAAGTTAACGTTATTCATGTTCATGTAACTCCATTTTTACATGCTAACTAAACGTCTGAAGCACGTTCAGTAAACGGCTGATTCTTCCACGCTGCACAACTGAGAGACCCAGGAAATCATTCCTACCTGTTGCAGTCAAGCTGTACAATGCCACTGTATAACTGTGGTACACTGTCTTACCATGTATACTGTATCCTTAACTCAGTTGCAATATATGTAATAGTGCATCTCAAAAAATTAGAATACCATGAAAAAGTTCATTTTTTCATAATTTAATTCAAAAAGGTAAACTTTCATATATTCTATATTCATTACATGTAAAGTGAAATATTTAAAGCCTTTTTTGTTTTAATTTTGATGATTATGGCTTATAGCTCATGAAAATCAGAAATCCAGTATCTCAAATTATTAGAATATTCCCTAAGATCAATCAAAAAAAGGATTTACAATACAGAAATGTCCAACTTCTGAAAAGTATATTCATTTATACACTCAATACTTGGTTGGGGCTCCTTTACCATGAATTACTGTATCAATGCGGTGTGGCATGGAGGTGATCAGTCTGTGGCACTGCTGAGGTGTTATTGAAGCCCAGGTTGCTTTGATAGTGGCCTTCAGCGTATCTGTATTTTTGGGTCGGGTGTTTCTCATCTTCCTCTTGACAATACCCCATAGATTCTCTATGGGGTTCAGGTCAGGCAAGTTGGCTGGCCAATCAAACACAGTAATATCATGGTCAGCAAACCATTTGGTAGTAGTTTTGGCACTGTGGGTAGGTGCTAAGTCCTGCTGGAAAAGGAAATCAGCATCTCCAAAAAGCTCGTCAGCAGATGGAAGCATGAAGTGCTCTAAAATCTCCTGGTAGATGGCTGTGTTGACTTTGGACTTGATAAAATACAGTGGATCAACACCAGCAGATGACATGGCACCCCAAATCATCACAGACTGTGGAAACTTCACACTGGGCTTCAAACACCTTGGATTCTGTGCCTCTCCACTCTTCCTCCAGACTCTAGAACCGTGATTTCCAAATTAAATGCAAAATGTACTTTCATCTGAAAAGAGGACTTTGGACCACTGAGCAACAGTCCATTTCTTTCTCTCTTTAGCCCAGATAAGACACTTCTGACATTGTCTTTGGCTCAGGAGTAGCTTGATATTAGGAATGCGAAAGTTGTATCCCCTTTCTTGAAGATGTCTGTTTGTGATGGGTCTTGATACACTGACACCAGCCTCAGTCTACTCCTTGTGAAGCTCTCCCAAGTTCTTGAATCAACTTTTCTTGACAATCCTCTCAAGACTGCGGCCATCCCTGTTGCTTGTGCACCTTTTCCAGCCACCCTTTTCAGCAATGACCTTTTGTGGCTTACCCTCCTTGTGGAGGGCATCAGTGATCATCTTCTGGACAACAGTCAAGTCAGCAGTCTTCCCCATGATTGTGGTTGTGTGTACTGAACTAGACCGAGAGATACACTGTGTTCATACTGTTTTACTCAAACTCGAAATGAAATATTCTAATATTTTGAGATGTTTTTTTATGTTTTTGTACTGTATGCCATACTGACTAAAATTAAAATAGAAAAATGCTTGAAACATTTTAGTTTATGTGTAATGAGTCTATAATATACAACATTTTTACTTTCTTAAATAACTGATGGAAAATATTGAACTTTTTCACAATATTCTAATTTTTTGAGATGCACTAGTATATAGGAATCATTGTATATAAAATCACTTCATTTTGCTTTTACTTAAGTTATTGAACTTATTTAAATTCATCTTATCTCATTATCTCTAGCCACTTTATCCTGTTCTACATGGATACATGGATGGCAAGCTGGTGGTGGTAGTATCATGGTTTGGGCCTGTTTTGCTGCATCTGGGCCAGGACGGCTTGCCATCATTGATAGAACAATGAATTCTGAATTATACCAGCAAATTCTAAAGGAAAATGTCAGGACATCTGTCCATGAACTGAATCTCAAGAGAAGGTGGGTCATGCAGCAAGACAACGACCCTAAGCACACAAGTCATTCTACCAAAGAATGGTTAAAGAAGAATAAAGTTAATGTTTTGGAATGGCCAAGTCAAAGTCCTGACCTTAATCCTATCGAAATGTTGTGGAAGGACCTGAAGCGAACAGTTCATGTGAAGAAACCCACCAACATCCAAGAGTTGAAGCTGTTCTGTACGGAGGAATGGGCTAAAATTCCTCCAAGCCGGTGTGCAGGACTGATCAACAGTTACTGGAAACGTTTAGTTGCACTTATTGCTGCACAAGGGGGTCAGACCAGATACTGAAAGCAAAGGTTCACATACTTTTGCCACTCACAGATATGTAATATTGGATCATTTTCCTCAATAAATAAATGACCAAGTGTGATATTTTTGTCTCATTTTTTTAAATGGGTTCTCTTTATCTACTTTTAAGACTTGTGTGAAAATCTGATGATGTTTTAGGACATATTTATGCAGAAATATAGAAAATTATAAAGGGTTCACAAACTTTCAAGCACCACTGTAGGTGGTGATACCAATCCTAAATAGTTTGCTCAACAGTTAACTTTTTTTCTTTAACACACACTGCCTGGGCAATTTAAAAAAAAAGTTTCGATCAAAAACATTGAGACAGGGCCATGTTTACCACACTGTGAGTTAGCCTAGTGGTTAGTGTCCATCTCTCAACCAGGAGATCGCAAGTTCTACTCGTGGTCGGGTCATACCAAAGACCATCGTAAAATTGGTACTGAGGCATGCCGCAATGCAGATGCAAAAAAGGAGTCAAACTGTCATGACCATTGGACTGCCCCTCGTAACCCTAGTGAGAGGCTGAGGGCTATTAAAACGGAGATCAGCGCCACCCAATGTGCCTTAACCACCTGATTAATACTAGCTGAGTACTAATTACACAGGTCCTTAACGACCTGAGTAACACTACTTGTTGTGTGTCGCTCTGGATACGAGCGTCTGCTAAATGCCATATAATGTAATGTAGGATGGGAGACTGCCTGGGAAGACAAGGTCCTGGCATGGGAGAGACTTTGATGTTTACCACTGTGTTGCATCACCTCTATTTTCAATTCTGTAATTTGTTTGGGAACTGAGCAGACCAATTGCTGTAGTTTTGAAAGTGAAATGTTGTCCCATTCTTCCCTGATATACAGTTTCAGTTGCTCAACAGTCTGGGTTCACCTGTATTGTATTTTGTGTGTCATAATGCACCAGATTTTTTTCAGTAGGAGACAGGTCTGGACAACAAGCAAGCCAGTTTAGCACCCATACTCTTTTACTACAGAGACATACAGTTATAATACATGAAGAATGCAGTTTGGCATTGTCTTGCAGAAATAATGAAGGCGTTCCCTGAAAAAGATGTGGTCTAGATGGTAGCATGTTGCTCCAAAACCTGAATATATTAACAGTGCCTTCCCAGATGTCTCAGCAACATGTGCCAAGTGCACTAATGTACCCCCACCATCACAAATGCTGGCTTTGGAGCTGTGCGATGATAACAAGCTGGATAGTCCCTCTCCTCTTTAGCCTGGAAGATGTGCTGTCCATGATTTCCAAAAAGAATTTCAAATTCTTCTATTTGTCAAACAACAGGACAGTTTCCCTTGTCACCTCAGTCCATCATAAATGAGTTCAGGCCCAGAGAAGGTGGTAGTGTTTCTGGATATTGTTTAGATATGGTTTTAACTTGTATTTATGGATGCAGTGACAAACTGTTCACAGACAATGGTTTTTGGACATGTTCCTGAGTGCATGCAGCGATTTCCACTACAGAATTGATTTGATTTTTTTGAATTGTGTCTGTGAGGGCCTGAAGATCACAAGCATCCAGTGTTGGTTTTCAGCTTTGTCCCTTGCATACAGATATTTCTCAGGACTCTCTGAATCTTTTAATGATATTATGTACCCCAGACATGATCCCTATGCTCTTTGCAGTTTTACATTGAGGAACATTATTCATCCACAGGGTTACTGTCTGTGTGAGATGGAAATCCCCCATGTTCAAATGGGGTTTACTCAGGGTTCTCCAGTTTCCTCCCATCTCCAAAAATATGCTATGATTAAACTGTTCCTTTGTGTTAATGAACAAATGAATGAATGAATGAATGAATGAATGAGCGAGTAATTCCCTGCAGTGGCCTGGAGTATCATCATCGTGAATACACTGAGAATTTCCATTCCACACAGACAATAACCCGAGCTCAAGATCAAACCCAGGAGCCTCAAGCTGTGGAAGCACCATGCTGCCCTGCTCCTACATGCAGTCCTGATTCGGTTTTCACTACACCAGCAACACTGGTTCATTGATAGGTTTTTGAAGGACTTACAGCATCCTCTACAGGCATGAAGTGGGCAAAGCAGACATATGCTTCCTCAAGAATATGCGCTGTCCTTGTAGCATACACTGCTAAAAAGTAACTGTATTTTTATCCACTTTTGTCTTTACTTTCCTAGCTTGTAAATGTATATCTTATTCCAAAGATATCATGAGACACTCTTTAATAAATCTACTGATATTGATTTTAAAAATTTCTGATTAATTGTGGATGGAATTCAGTTTTGCTCTTTCAACCCACACTTGGGATCAGTTGCTAAAAATACTGTATATAAAGCCACCGCTATAATATAACACTTGAGGATTTCCACTAAGTCACAAATGAGACTCACATTCACATGGGCAAACTCTGGATGAGGCATTCACCCTGTGACATTACTGCTGTAAATACACAAGCGGTGTCCCATTTCAAGTGACAACCGCACATAAGACAGAAGGGTTGGGACAGGAGAAGTAATAAACTCTATTTTATTTGAAAAGGCTCGTGTTAGAAAGCAACATTTTGATGAAAATGTTAAAAATTAAAATCGTATAGCATCTGTGAATTGAAACAACCTTCTTGTTGTTTAGAAAACTACACTCTCTCATTTTAGAAATATGACTAAAACAAATAAATAAAACCCCACAAGGATGATACAGTTTGGATGCTCCATTTAGTGTTGATTTTCAATCAGACAAAAGCAAGACTAAAGAACTGTATGATAACTCTCAAGCAGCAGTCTTTTTATGAATATATCAATGGAAACTATACTCTTCAGGAAAAAGGGGGGGTCTTCTTCAATTAACTTAAAGGTTCATCTCTCATCTCATTATCTCTAGCTGCTTTATCCTGTTCTACAGGGTCTCAGGCAAGCTGGAGCCTATCCCAGCTGAATACAGGTGAAAGGCGGGGTACACCCTGGACAAGTCGCCAGGTCATCACAGGGCTAAAGGTTCATTGGATAATTAATAATTAGATAGAAAATCACTGTTGTAGGGCTTGGTTAAAAAAATAATAATTAAAAAAAAACAAACAAACAAAAAAAAACCCTTTGTGTTGTTACAGATGCCTAAATAAAGAACCCTAAGGGCTCCACATTTTCTAAGAGGGAAGATCACATACTTTCATACAAGAATCCTTAAAATCTAAAGTGAGAAACTGACATGAGAAATAGTTTATGTGCTGTTATAGTTTTCCCTTATCCATTACACTTCTTCCACAGATTTTTCTGAAACAACGGATTCCTTGGCAGATGCTGCTGTCAGCTCCTCCACTGCTTCCTGCTCAGTCTCAGTTGGGATAACATCTCTCATTTGATTGTTTACATTCCCATTTGTAGCAGTGTCTCTCTCATCTGAAGGAATCTGAATCTTCTCCACAGCAGTCTCAGATTCTTGTTCTGCGTTCCCATCTTCCTGGCTTTTAATTTCTGCATTTGATACCTCATTTGAAACATTATGGATTTCATCTGGAGCATGCTCAGCATGTTCCTCATTAAAGACCTCGTCAATTATATTTAAGAGCGTGTCTGTTTCCTCTGAACCTTTCTCCATTTCCTGTGCTGGAGTCAACTCTACTTGCTTCTCCATAGCAGCTTCCTCTGTTTTAGTCGTCACGGTGCTTGAATCCTCTAAAGGAGTCTGGATCTCTTCTACATCTGGCACCTTTTTTTGCTTCTTTGTTTTACTTGTAACAATGTTTGCCTTCTCTGAATGAATTTTAATCTCTCCTCCAACATTTACCTCCACTTCCTCATCCATAATATCCCCTGTTTGACCAGTCACACAATCTGAATCCTCCAAAGCTATCTGGAGCTCATCTACAACACTCTCCTCTATTTCATTTGTGGCCATGTGTGCCTCCTGTAAAGTCTCTAGCTCTTCTGTAATACCCACCTCATTTTGTTCCTCAGCAACATTCTCTTCAGTGTCAATAACTGGTTCCTCTGAAGAAATATGGATCTCTTTTCGAGGTTCCTCTACAGGCCATTCACTTGCTTCAACTTTAACAGCTGCTTGCTCCCTATTAAATTCATCATCTTGTTTTGCTCCATCTTCCTCTCTAATCTTTTTCTCTTCTGTAAATTCATCTTCTTCAGTATTTTCCAACTCCTTGTCAGGCTTTTTTCTCTCTCTGTTGTTTGATGTGGTGATCTGTTCCTCAACCTGAAGCCCCTCTTGCTGAACTCCAGGCAAAAACTGAAATATGTCACAAGAAAAAGCTTATAATTAGGCAATACATTTGTCTAGTCAGCTAAACTTAAAGTCTAATTCTTTTATCAATTAGCTGTCCCTTAACACAAACAAAGCATATGGTTTGGGATATCCAGGATATGCTGTAGCATTATTTAATCTACATTCTTCAGTAACTGATCCTTGTCAGGGCTGGGGTATACAACCCCGATTCCAAAAAAGTTGGGACAAAGTACAAATTGTAAATAAAAACGGAATGCAATGATGTGGAAGTTTCAAAATTCCATATTTTATTTAGAATAGAACATAGATGACATATCTAATGTTTAAACTGAGAAAATGTATCATTTAAAGGGAAAAATTAGGTGATTTTAAATTTCATGACAACAACACATCTCAAAAAAGTTGGGACAAGGCCATGTTTACCACTGTGAGACATCCCCTTTTCTCTTTACAACAGTCTGTAAATGTCTGGGGACTGAGGAGACAAGTTGCTCAAGTTTAGGGATAGGAATATTAACCCATTCTTGTCTAATGTAGGATTCTAGTTGCTCAACTGTCTTAGGTTTTTTTTTGTCGTATCTTCTGTTTTATGATGCGCCAAATGTTTTCTATGGGTGAAAGATCTGGACTGCAGGCTGGCCAGTTCAGTACCCGGACCCTTCTTCTACACAGCCATGATGCTGTAATTGATGCAGTATGTGGTTTGGCATTGTCATGTTGGAAAATGCAAGGTCTTCCCTGAAAGAGACGTCGTCTGGATGGGGGAGCATATGTTGCTCTAGAACCTGGACATACCTTTCAGCATTGATGGTGTCTTTCCAGATGTGTAAGCTGCCCATGCCACACGCACTAATGCAACCCCATACCATCAGAGATGCAGGCTTCTGAACTGAGCGCTGATAACAACTTGGGTCGTCCTTCTCCTCTTTAGTCCGAATGACACGGAGTCCCTGATTTCCATAAAGAACTTCAAATTTTGATTCGTCTGACCACAGAACAGTTTTCCACTTTGCCACAGTCCATTTTAAATGAGCCTTGGCCCAGAGAAGACGTCTGCACTTCTGGATCATGTTTAGATACGGCTTCTTCTTTGAACTATAGAGTTTTAGCTGGCAACGGCGGATGGCACGGTGAATTGTGTTCACAGATAATGTTCTCTGGAAATATTCCTGAGCCCATTTTGTGATTTCCAATACAGAAGCATGCCTGTATGTGATGCAGTGCTGTCTATGGCCCCGAAGATCACAGGCACCCAGTATGGTTTTCCGTCCTTGACCCTTACGCACAGAGATTCTTCCAGATTCTCTCAATCTTTTGATGATATTATGCACTGTAGATGATGATATGTTCAAACTCTTTGCAATTTTACACTGTCAAACTCCTTTCTGATATTGCTCCACTATTTGTCGGCGCAGAATTAGGGGGATTGGTGATCCTCTTCCCATCTTTACTTCTGAGAGTCGCTGCCACTCCAAGATGCTCTTTTTATACCCAGTCATGTTAATGACCTATTGCCAGTTGACCTAATGAGTTGCAATTTGGTCCTCCAGCTGTTCCTTTTTTGTACCTTTAACTTTTCCAGCCTCTTATAGATGTCCCAACTTTTTTTGAGATGTGTTGCTGTCATGAAATTTCAAATGAGCCAATATTTGGCATGAAATTTCAAAATGTCTCACTTTCGACATTTGATATGTTGTCTATGTTCTATTGTGAATACAATATGAGTTTTTGAGATTTGTAAATTATTGCATTCCATTTTTATTTACAATTTGTACTTTGTCCCAACTTTTTTGGAATCGGTGTTGTACCTGCTGCCTATCCTGGGAGCACTGGCTGTGAGGCAGGAACACACTAGAAATGGGGCACAATTTAATTGCATGTATATATACATTCACACACTCATTCACACCTAAGGGCAGTTTAGAGTCGCCAATCCAACTACTGCCATGTTATTTGACAGGTAGGAGTCCAGAGGAACACTATGTGGGGACAAAGAACATACATGTAATTTTTTTTAAAACATTTTTAATAGATGCCAGCCTGCTTGTACCTGAATCTGTAAAGCCTCCAACTGGGCTGCAAGGTGGAAATGAAGATTCTCCATTTTCATCTGATGATCTTCCAGACGCTTATACAGAGACCTCAGCCGCTTCTCAAGAGTTTGTGTCCGCTTAATTTGCTCAGATTCTAACAGCTCTCTGTCAGAAAAAAAATGTAGTTAAAAAGCAATATACACTTTTCATTTAAGCTTAAAAGCTATTTTCAAATAAAAACTGTTCTTTTGACTCGACCTGTTCGTTATCATAGTAACAAGGTTTTCCTGCTTTTTGCAAAAATAAATAAATAATTCACAAAAGCTTTACTCACAATTATACAACAGCTAGTTCCGGTCAACTAATTTGATTGATTGAAACAGTTACTATGTAGTGTTAGAAACATCAGCAGACCTGGCAATCAATACTTTTCAGGAATATCAGCCAAAACATTATGACCACTGACAGATGACGTGAATAACATTTGATTATCTGATTACAGTGGCATCTGTCAAGGGGTAGGATATATTAAACAGCAAGAGAACAGTCAGTTCTTGAAGTTAATGTGTTGGAAGCAGGAAATATGGGCATGCGTAAGGATCTGAGCGACTTTGACAAGGGCCAAATTGTGATGGCTAGATGACTGGGTCTGAGCTTCTCCAAAATGGCACATCTTGTGGGGTGTTCCCAGTATGTGGTGGTTAGTACCTACCAAAAGTGGTCAAGGAAGGGCAATTAGTGAACTGGCGACAGGGTCATGGGTGTTGAAGGCTCATTGATTTGCATAGGGCACAAAGGCTAGCCCATATGGTCCAATCCCACAGAAGAGCTACTGTAGCACAAACTGCTGAAAAAGTTAATGCTAGCTAAAACAGAAAGGTGTCAGCATTAACTTTATCAGCAGTAGCTCCTTACGCTTGCCCGTTTTTCCTGCTTCCAACACATCGACTTCAAGAACTGACTTCTCTTGCTGCCTAATATATCCCACCCCTTCAACAGTGCCATTATAATCAGATAATCAATGTTACTCACTTCACCTGTCAGTGGTCATAATGTCATGGCTGATCGGTGTATATGTATCTTTTTGTCAGGTGAAGATGAAAAGTAAGAAGGGAAGGCAATTCTACTGGAAGCACCTTTAAAGGGACTGTACAAATCAATATGAGCTAACTAACTAGCGTGCTATAAAGTGAATGTGGCTTCTCTGGGATCCATGCCCATTCATGAAACAAAAATAAATAGAGCATTTGGTCATATTGTGTCCAAATTGTCACTTATTCAATATTAATTTCTTGTTTGTAGAACTGTTATATAAAAGCAGTGTTGTAGTCCAGTTTCGAGTCCCCAGTGTTCAAGTCAGAGTCTGAGTCCACTAATGATCCAAGTCGAGTCCGAGAACAAGACTCCAACCACACCACTTGACAATGGCTGTTGCTAGCTTTATATGAAACTGTTTACGGCGCATGTGAGAGTCCGCTTGGCGCGCGCGCTGTCCAGAGCATGCCCGAGAGTCTATCTGATGCACGCGTGAAAGTGCGCAGGTGTGACACTCCTGCACAAAATCCGTACAAAAATTAATGTAGATATAAATATCTTATGCCAAATTATTATGGCATGTTACAAAAAATAAAGAAAAAATCCGAGTCCTCATCTCCAATTTACGAGTCCGAATGCAGTTAATGTATGAGTCCGAGTCCAAGTCTGTCTGAGTGATTGTGTGATAATGCTTAAGTAACATACATTCACCACTAGGACTCAGAAAAAAATAGAAATACACAATAAGCTAAGTATACTGTAGCTAAAAAAATCTTTAATAAAACACTCAACATTTTTCTACTCACTTGATATCCATCAGCTCTTGTGTATTTATAGCAAGCGATTCCTGGTTGCTGGTAAATAACTCTTTTATTTCATTGATTTCTCTCTTTTGACCCTCTAACTGAAACATCAGATCATCCACAACAGAGATCTGCTCATCCAAACGTAACTTGGTGACGGAAAACATGCTAGAAAACCCAGAAATCTGGATGGCTAGTTCCGTGTTAGCACTCAACATGGTGTTGACACTCTGCTTCATAACCTCAAACTCAATACTCTTGTTCTTAATGATGGCATTCAGAGCAGCAATGGAAATGGTGTTCTGCTGAATCTCTGCCAGTTTGTCATTCATCTCGGTTTGCAGGTTCCACACTTTGCTTTGAAGGTCTTGGAACTTGATTTGCTCAGATGCGGCAAGGGCGAGCTCAGCTTGTCTCTGTGCTTTGGCAGAGGCATCCTCCAGAGCCACCAGGCGCTTTTCAAAACCACCCACACTGGCAAACTGAAAAAACAAAATCAAGAACACAATGTACATGTACTGCAATTAAAATGGAAAAACTATTTATATTCAGTTGATTACTTGAAAGCATAATAGAAGTTTAAAAATCTAGAGATCGTTTTGCATGCTTTTATTACATCGTGGTGCCTCAAGTATTACAATTCCCTTTACATGGGAGTTAGGCAGTCTTCGTTTTCTCGTCAGCAACTTGTTCAAAATGCTGCTGCTGGACTTCTTACTGGTACAAGAACGAGAGACAAAATTTCACCAGTCATGGCATCTCTACACTGACTTCCAGTCAAGTATAGGACTGATTACCTCCGCCAAGGGGGTTATGTTTTCGGTAGCATTGGTTTGTTTGTTTGTTGGTTTGTCTGTTAGCAACATTACGGAAAAAGTTATGAACAGATTGCTCTGAAAATTTTTCCAGAGGTGTGACTGGGCACAAGTAACAATCCATTAAATTTTGGCGGTGATCCGGATCACCTTCTGGATCCCGGATTTTTTTAAAGGATTCTTGGCGGAGGTCTGCGCTCTCCGAGTGCTTTTCTAGTTTTAAAATGTTACTGTTTGTTTTTAAGGCATTACATGGTCTGGCTCCATAGATATGATTAGTCTTTATACTTCAGGTAGGGCATTTTGACCTTCTAATAAATTACTGCTAACCATCCCATGTTCACGATAAAAACAAGGGTAACCATGCATTCTCTGAAGCTGCCCTTCTGGAATATGCTACCTCTGAGAGCAAGATCTGTGTAAACTACTGATGAAGTTAAATCTTGTCTTAAAACTTATATTTTAAGTTTTACATCACCGTGGGCAGCACGGTGGTGTAAGTGGTTAGCACAGTCACCTCACAGCAAGAAGGTTCTGGGTTTGAGCCCAGCGGCCGGCGGGGGGCCTTTCTGTGTGGAGTTTGCACGTTCTCCCCGTGTCTGCGTGGATTTGCTCCAGTTTCCCCCACAGTCCAAAGACATGCGGTTAGGTTAATATGGGACGGCCTTGGGCTGAGGTGCCCATGAGCGAGGCACCTAACTGCCCCCTGGGTGCTGCTAGAATGGCTGCCCACTGCTCTGGGTATGTGTGTGTGCTCATTGCTCACATGTCTGTGCATGTGTGTGTTCACTGCTTCAGATGGGTTAAATGCAGAGAGGAATTTCACAAGCGTGTGATGAATAAAGTTGTCTTTTATTTTCTCTTTGGCATCTAATCCTTGGTTTTTAAAGTCACGTGTCTACTTTTAAGGGGATTTATTTTGTACATTTCTTTCAATTATAAAACACTTTATCTTCTCCTGTGTTTATGTTACTCTGTTTTATGCTGCAACTTGTACTGTTGACGTACCCTTTTAACCTTAAAGGGCATATTCTAGACCAATTTCATTTTTTTTTTATATGAAAGTATGTCCCTTTACACACTCATCCAGAAGGGTAATTTTGCACAAGGCCATCTGTCTACAGCAGAAAAAAATAAAATAACTAAATGCGGCTGGAAAAATCCCAAGGGAGTCTGGAGCCAGATTCGTGACGTTATCTGCAGAAGCGCCAGCAGGCTGCGCGAGCTTTGCACGGTTTCAGTGCACAGCCTGTGTAGACCAAGCGCTCCCATTTCTCTCTTATTGTCCGGTCTTTTGGAAAACGATGAGCACTAATCCCATCATGATTGGTGTTGCTACACCCTCCTACGATACATCTGTTAACCATTTTAATAATTACATGATAACGTTGAAGAAATTTGCAGGAAACCACCAGGTCGTTTTCTCATAAACAAACCAACACTGATGTAGGATTCAGAGGGAGGCATCCCGCACGCGACGTCACGAAAATCAGTGTTTCCCGGGAAATCCAAATGCAAAATTTTTTCAGAGACGGACCAATTCGCCTCAAATGGCTTGATTTCAACTGAATTTTTCTGGTATTGCGCAAGGTAGAAAAAAATTGCAGAGAATGTAGAATGTTACAGATATTTGACCAAAGTTTAATATAAAATAGGAGAATTACATTGATCTTGCTCCTGAATTTACCCCTGATATGCACTTTAATTCCTCTCATCCATACTGTACAGCACTTTGGTCAGCTTTGGTTGTTTCAAATGTGCTCTAGAAATAAAATAAAATGAATTGAATTGAAATAAAGGCTTATGCAAAGACTAGGGCCAAGAATAAGGTTTCCTGGTGAGGTCTCAATCATAATAATACTTCTCATCTCATCTCATTATCTCTAGCCGCTTTATCCTGTTCTACAGGGTCGCAGGCAAGCTGGAGCCTATCCCAGCTGACTACGGGCGAAAGGCGGGGTACACCCTGGACAAGTCACCAGGTCATCACAGGGCTGACACATAGACACAGACAACCATTCGCACTCACATTCACACCTACGGTCAATTTAGAGTCACCAGTTAACCTAACCTGCATGTCTTTGGACTGTGGGGGAAACCGGAGCACCCGGAGGAAACCCACGCGGACACGGGGAGAACATGCAAACTCCGCACAGAAAGGCCCTCGCCGGCCATGGGGCTCGAACCCGGACCTTCTTGCTGTGAGGCGACAGCGCTAACCACTACATCACCGTGCCGCCCATAATAATACTTCATCTCATCTCATCTCATTATCTCTAGCCGCTTTATCCTTCTACAGGGTCGCAGGCAAGCTGGAGCCTATCCCAGCTGACTACGGGCGAAAGGCGGGGTACACCCTGGACAAGTCGCCAGGTCATCACAGGGCTGACACATAGACACAGACAACCATTCACACTCACATTCACACCTACGGTCAATTTAGAGTCACCAGTTAACCTAACCTGCATGTCTTTGGACTGTGGGGGAAACCGGAGCACCCGGAGGAAACCCACGCGGACACGGGGAGAACATGCAAACTCCACACAGAAAGGCCCTCGCCGGCCCCGGGGCTCGAACCCAGGACCTTCTTGCTGTGAGGCGACAGCGCTAACCACTACACCACCGTGCCGCCCATAATAATACTTTTTGGTAAAAATAAAATTTACTTCCCATCTCTTTGCTTTGGGAGTTTGCACACTTTTATACAAGAGTAATAAATATAGGACCCCCTGCTCTCCAAAGCAGTGTACAAAGAAATATGACACTACTCTGTACTGACCTAGTGAAGCTATTAATGGCATGAGGTGCTAGAAGCCTTACAGAGTTCAGCACAGTCAAAAGCCAGCTGTTGCTCTTATTAGAACCTGCTCCAGAAGAGTGATTTTTTTTTTATTGTAAAGAAAGCTCGTTTAGTCATCCATCCACACCACTAAATGTAAGTTTTGAAGAAGAAATCCTATTCATTATTTTCCACGCATAACATGAAAGCCAGGTAAAGGCAAAAATAGACTTTCCAGTGACTTGTAACCCTACCTGTGCGTTATCAGTCCCTAACTGCTGCTGCAGCTTTGTTATTCTCGCCTGCATGGATGCCAGCGTTTCCGACAGACTCTCGATCGTGTGCTGGTGCTCACTACAGACCCAGCCGAGCCCTGACCCGCCGACAACGACGATGAGCAATAAAACACCCGGGATGACATACTCGTTAAATCCTCGGGACGACTGTCCCGCCGGTGGCTCTAAAGGTAACCAGCTATCGTCCTGTTTACTGCTGTTCTTTCCTCTGCGCCTCGCCATCGCACTCCTCCACAGAGCTGCAGGTTTATTCCCGAGGGCCTGGCACGAAACGCCTTGATCCAACACAGTCCTCCAGCGGCTCTGCACGCGCACTACAGCATGGTTATAAGGTCGTGTGTGTGTGTGTGTGTGTGTCAGAGGTGGACAAAGTACCCAACTTCATGACTTAAGTCAAAGTACAGATCTCAATGGTCAAATGTTACTCTGATACAAATGAAGGTTGTACAGTCAAATTTTTACTTAAGTTAAAGTCAGTCAGTCGGGCTCAATGCCCAAACTGATAATCACATCATCAGTTTTTCTTTGGCTAATCAGACACAGGGTGGCACGGTGGTGTAGTGGTTAGCGCTGTCGCCTCACAGCAAGAAGGTCTGGGTTCGAGCCCCATGGCCGGCGAGGACCTTTCTGTGCGGAGTTTGCATGTTCTCCCTGTGTCCACGTGGGTTTCCTCCGGGTGCTCCGGTTTCCCCCACAGTCCAAAGACATGCAGGTTAGGTTAACTGGTGACTCTAAATTGACCGTAGGCGTGAATGTGAGTGTGAATGGTTGTCTGTGTCTATGTGTCAGCCCTGTGATGACCTGGCGACTTGTCCAGGGTGTACCCCGCCTTTCGCCCGTAGTCAGCTGGGATAGGCTCCAGCTTGCCTGCGACCCTGCAGGACAGGATAAAGCGGCTAGAGGTAATGAGATGAGATGAGATGAGATAATCAGACACAAGGTACACCACCACTCTTGCCAGAGCAGTTGGGGGTTAGGTGCCTTGCTCAAGGGCCAGTCCTGCTAGTCTAGGGAATCGAACCAGCAACCTTTTGGTCCCAAAGCTGTTTCTCTAACCATTAGGCTTGCTTTAGTTGAAGGCCCCGTCACACTTATTTAGAGTTAGCAGGAATCAAGCAGAACCAGCCAGAATGAAATTTAAAAAAAAAAAATCCGTGCCACATTCGGGCGAAACTTTCAAACTGACCAACATTCTTACAGCTTGGTAAGAATGCCGTTCGAATGATTCTTGCACATTCTGGGTGTATTAGCTTTTGAATGCAGTTCAAATGTAGTTGGAACACAGTAGGAATACCTAGAATGCTGTTAGAATGCAGTAAGACTATTAAGAATGCACTTCGAATGCCATACAAGTGTGGTTCGATTGCTGCCCGAATACCACCCGAAGTCTGGTCGGAAGGTGCCTCGAATGCTGTACGAATTCACCTCAAGTGCAGTCAGAACGCTCCCGGAATAGCTGCCAAATATGTTTTGAATGTCTACAAATTCAAAGAGAATGCAGCTCGAATATTTAGAATGTACTTTGAATATCCCGGAATATACGAAAAATTTTCATTCTGATGGCATTCCGGCTCATTTGAGGCACATTCAGGACATTCTGGCAGGATTTGAAGTGGCTTGCCATTTCGATTTTTCCCTCGAACGCAATCAGACTGTTTCAAATGCTGTTGGAATGCCATAAGAATATTTAGAATCCAGTCAGAATGCAGTTAGAATACACTTCGAATGCTATTCGATATTTCTCCTCTTCGAATACACCTCAAATGTTTTGAGCATGAGCAAAACATTCGGGCCGGCCACAAGAATGGGCCCGAATGTTTGGAATGCACTCAGAATGCAGTCACAATTTTTAGAATGCACTTCGAATATCCTGGTACATACGAAGAATTTTCATTCCGACAGCATTCCGGCTCATTCCGCCTCTAGTGTGACGACCCTATAACGTTGCTTTAGTTAAAGTACTTGCAACGTTAAAGTACTTGCTTTTAAAAATACTTAAGTATTAAAAGTACATTTTCTGTCAACATATTGTTGTATTATTGCCACAATGCGTACAATACCTAATGCCTCTGAATCAACCGACTGGATTTACTGACTAACTTGTAGAACCTGTAGAATAAACACCTGGTAGAATGTTACAAAATGAAACACAACTTACAACCAAGCAGAATACAATGCTCGCTAGTTTTTCTCTTTGGCTACTGGTAAAAAATACGTAGTAGCTATAGTAATTATGCAAAGTCACAAACGCTACAATGTTATCATTACCAAAGACAGAAATGTGAATTCATGAAATGAATGCATGCTGTGCATCATGGTGGTTTAACGTTAAGCTAGCTAGTCAGTGAAGTGCCACCTGATAAAATGCCACCATGTCTCTACCAGTGTATCGATCAAATCAACAACTGGATGTCACAAAATTTTCTTCAGCTGAACACAGATAAAACAGAAGTAATTCTATTTGGAAAAAAAGATGAAAGACTCAGGATTACCACTATTCTTGACACAAAGGGGATTAAAACAAAAGAAATGGTTAAAAATCTTGGTGTTTTCATGGACAGCGAGCTAAACTTTGACAGTCACATGAAAGCAATCACTAAAACAGAATTTTATCACCTAAAAAACATTTCCAAACTAAGAGGACTTATGTCAAAAAATGATCTGGAAAAACTTATACATGCCTTCATCTCTAGTAGGGTTGATTACTGTAATGGCCTTTTCACAGGCCTGCCAAAAAAGACCATCAAACGACTTCAGCTGGTTCAAAATGCAGCAGCTAGGGTTCTCACATGAACAAAAAGAACAGAGCACATTACTCCAATTCTAAGGTCCCTTCACTGGCTTCCAGTAAGCTACAGAATTTACTTTAAAGCATTGCTGCTTGTGTACAAATCTCTAAATGGTACAGGGCCCAATTACCTCTCTGATATGTTGCAGCGGCCTAACCCGATCAGATCTACCAGATCGCAGCAGAAAAATTTACTGTTAAAACCTGTTGTTAAAACAAAGTGTGGTGAAGCAGCTTTTAGCTACTATGCAGTACAGCTATGGAACCAACTGCCAGAGGACATCAAAAATGCTCCTGCTGTTGGCAGCTTCAAATCTAGGTTAAAGACCAAGCTGTTTTCAGATGCTTTCTGCTAAATTATTAATATTGTCATCTCTACATGTTTTAAACTCTTTACTTTTACAGTCTCTGCATGTTTTAAATTTTACTTAACTTTTATTCTATTTTATTCTGCTGTTTTTTTTTATTGAACTTTTATTTCATTTTATTATTTTATTTCTACTATTGTTTAATTCTTATTATTTTTCTTCCCCATTTATTTTATGTAATTTTATTTTCTATTGCTTACTGTTTTGCTCTTACTTCTGTAAAGCACATTGAACTGCCACTGTGTATGAAATGTGCTATATAAATAAACTTGCCTTGCCTTGCCTTGCCTTGCCTTACCTTACCTTACCTGACATGCCAGTAAACACTTTTCAAACTCAGAATCGTATTGGCCCTTTTAAAAATCTTCTATAGGAATCCTATAGAACAGGGGTCATCAAACTACGGCCCGCGGGCCGACTCCGGCCCGCCATCCCCCTTTGACCGGTCCCCCAGCCCCTCTGCCCCCCACCACTTGAACCAGCCCTATGAGGCAATCCCCAAAAGTGGTCATGGCCTTTTTTTTAAATTGCTTTTTAGCAAATAATACCATCTTGTATTTTGTTGATTTTATCAATTAAAATTGATATTTAGTTATAAAATGAACTATTCATATTTTCCGAATTTTCGTCATATGCTCGCGATCAAGCAGTGACAGGCAGCGCACGCGCAGAGAACTGTCAGTGTTCAAGACAGCAAAATGGCTAGCGGTAAGCGAAAAGTTGACAGAGAGTGCAGAGTTTTTAAAGAACAGTGGACCACCGATTATTTTTTCGTTCAGTGTAAGGACCATGCAGTTTGTCTTGTATGTAAAGAAAGTGTGTCGGTTTTCAAAGAATATAATCTGCGTCGTCACTACGAAACCCGCCACAAAGAGTATGCTAGTTTGCGAGGGCAAACAAGAGAAGACAGGATTCGGAGGATGAAATGCAGACTGGCTGCACAACAGAATGTATTCCTTCGCCAAACCCAGATCAACCAGGCTGCTGTCCGAGCTAGCTATAAGGTAGCTCACCTACTAGCTACCCATGGAAAGCCGTTTACTGATGGGGATTTTGTTAAAGTATGCATGCTTGCTGTGGCCGAGGAGGTGTGTCCCGACAAGAAGGATGCGTTCAACGCAGTGAGTCTCTCTGCACCTACTGTGACCAGGCGAACCGAAGATTTGGGGGACAACGTGCATGACCAGCTGAATGAGAAAGCGTCAGAATTCGAGTTTTTTGCTTTGGCCATGGATGAGAGCAATGATGTGCAGGACACAGCACAACTGCTGTGATCTATTGATCTATTGCTCATATTATTATAATTTCACTGTTTTTTTAAATGTATTTATTTTATAGGCCTATTTATTTGACCTTTATTAAATGCTGCACACAATTATTAATAATATCAACAGGCCTACCTACAATTTATAATTTTCCACTCACCTTTGCCAGTGTCAATCACCTCAACTAGGCAGATGTTTCTTACCTTGACAGCTTTGATGTTATTTTTATTAGAAAATAAATAAATGGAATATCTGTGGTATTTCAATTTAAAACAAAGTGTGAAGACTTGATTACTACTTTTGCAAACCACGAGTAAAGATAAACAAATATGTGCCAGGAATCAAGTGTTGATATTAGTAGTGTGGATATAATAGTGGGGATGGCTATGCCAGGCTAGTAATCTCTACTACACAATGAGGCCTGCTGGTGGTCATATTTGTCTGGGTCATACAATTCTATGTTATATAGCTGACCCGACCCCGGCCCCCCATCACAGTCAGGAACAACAATGTGGCCCCCAGAGAAAAAAGTTTGGTGACCCCTGCTATAGAACAAGTTAAAACGGAATCCTATAGAAAACCTAATGGAAATCCTGTAGAACTTTAGTACCCAAGTTCTATCAGAAAAAGTTCTATAGGCACATTCTATTAAAAAATTTGCATAGAGAAGATCCTTTAGACCAGTTCTACAGTGGTGCTTGAAAGTTTGTGAACCCCTTAGAATTTTCTATATTTCTGCATAAATATGACCTAAAACATCATCAGATTTTCACACAAGTCCTAAAAGTAGATAAAGAGAACCCAGTTAAACAAATGAGACAAAAATATGAAACTTGGTCATTTATTTATTGAAGAAAATGATCCAATATTACATATCTGTGAGTGGCAAAAGTATGTGAACCTTTGCTTTCAGTAAATGGTGTGACCCCCTTGTGCAGCAATAACTGCAACTAAATGTTTCCGGTAACTGTTGATCAGTCCTGCATACCGGCTTGGAGGCATTTTAGCCCATTCCTCCGTACAGAACAGCTTCAACTCTGGGATGTTAGTGGGTTTCCTCACATGAACTGTTCGCTTCAGGTCCTTCCACAACATTTTGATTGGATTAAGGTCAGGACTTTGACTTGGCCATTCCAAAACATTAACTTTATTCTTCTTTAACCATTCTTTGGTAGAATGACTTGTGTGCTGAGGGTCATTGTCTTGCTGCATGACCTACCTTCTCTTGAGATTCAGTTCAAGGACAGATGTCCTGACATTTTCCTTTAGAATTTGCTGGTATAATTCAGAATTCATTGTTCCATCAATGATGACAAGCCGTCCTGGCCTAGATGCAGCAAAAGAGGCCCAAACCACGATACTACCACCACCATGTTTCACAGATGGGATTAGGTTCTTATGATGGAATGCAGTGTTTTCCTTTCTCCAAACATAATGCTTCTCATTGAAACCAAAAAGTTATATTTTGGTCTCATCCGTCCACAAAGCATTTCTCCAATAGCCTTCTGGCTTGTCCATGTGATCTTTAGCAAACTGCAGATGAGCAGCAATGTTTTTTTTGGAGAGCAGTGGCTTTCTCCTTGCAACCCTGCCATGCACACCATTGTTGTTCAGTGTTCTCCTGATGGTGGCCTCATGAACATTAGCCAATGTGAGAGAGGCCTTTGGTTGCTTAGAAGTTACCCTGGGGTCCTTTGTGATCTCGCTGACTATTACACGCCTTGCTCTTGGAGTGATCTTTGTTGGTCGATCAGTCCTGAGGAGGGGAACAATGGTCTTGAATTTCCTCCATTTGTACACAATCTGTCTGACTGTGGATTGGTGGAGTCCAAACTCTTTAGAGATGGTTTTGTAACCTTTTCCAGCCTGATGAGCATCAACAACGCTTTTTCTGAGGTCCTCAGAAATCTCCTTTGTTCGTGCCATGATACACTTCCACAAACATGTATTGTGAAGATCAGACTTTGATAGATCCCTGTTCTTTAAATAAAACAGGGTGCCCACTCACACTTGATTGTCATCCCATTGATTGGAAACACCTGACTCTAATTTCACCTTCAAATTAACTGCTAATCGTAGAGGTTCACATACTTTTGCCACTCACAGATATGTAATATTGGATCAGTTTCCTCAATAAATAAATGACCAAGCATAATATTTTTGTCTCATTTGTTTAACTGGGTTCTCTTTATCTACTTTTAGGACTTGTGTGAAAATCTGATGATGTTTTAGGTCATATTTATGCAGAAATATAGAAAATTCTAAAGGGTTCACAAACTTTCAAGCACCACTGTATAGGCTAATTCTATAGACCAGTTCCATAGACCCAGCAATTCCGCAGCTACTATTGATACAGGTTCTTTTGGCATTCTTCCATGCAAGCTGCACTGTTGATCAGTCCCTAAAATTTGTCACCTCGGTATACACATACTAGTAAATACTTGCAGTGTATACATAGGCAGTAATGCATATATCACACAATTACAGGGTATTATGTCGTTATGATCACTCGAGCTTCATGTTCAAAGAGTCTTTCAATCCCATTTTGGTCGGTCATTTCTGTACATAATTGAATGACAATTTTCTAGAGCTAAAATCAGTTCTGTGGAGAAAACTTAAAGAGAGTAGCTTATTCCAAAATATGAAGCCCTAGTAAACTGAGAATAATTAATTGAAATAGCACACAATAAAAATGCAGACTGGACTTAATGATAAAAGCAATCTCAATATTTATTTATAGTCAACAGGAAAATAGAAAATGTTTCATAAAAGTTTTAAAACAGCTATACAAAAAGGATCAAAAGTGAAAGAAATGGTTGTATAAAACATAGCAAAATTGTTCTGAATTAAGTCGTGTTCTGTATTTTCCTTCGCTCCAGTTTTTGACAAATGTTGAGTTTTGCACCAATGGTTTTCTTAATCATCTTTCCTTCACTCCCTGGGTGTCTCTTAACGAAGTCTAAAAATAGATAAGGACAAGTAGCTTTATAAGTAAACGCCATACATTCCTGTTTGTTATTTATTTATCACTGATTCTTGAAACTTTGGCAAAAATGTGTCCCACAAAGAAAAGTGCCAAGTCTATTGGAAATTAATAACATTTTCAAAAATAAAAAAATTAAAAGTTATAATCAGGGGGTCCTTTGCACATATGTAAGGTTCTTTTATAGGATTGTTCTTATTTTTTATTAATTTAATGATTATATGCTGGCCACTGCCTACAAAATCAGTTGTCCTCGGATAGGAGCTAATCATTTCAAATTGATTAAAAAAACAAAAAGTAATAATTTAATTGAATAATACCTTTACTACATGAAGGAATACACTGTTATATGTATTTAAAACTGCAAACAGTGAGTTTTGAACGATGTTTACTATTATTTTGTGGTTGCTCAAAATGTGTCCCACATATTCGTCACCACCGTCAGATATTTACAAAAAGCAATAAAATCAGGCAACTACAAGGTCAACTATATTCCTGAGGACCCTCTTTTCAAACCTTCAGTTCTACTGCATGCTTCCAGATTACTCAAGTTCTTGTAAGTTTGGTATTTTCTCTTAAACTTGTTCATATTTTTGGACACTGCTACAGTCACAACCATAGCATGTCAACACCATCACTTTTGTATAAAAAATATTAGATCATGACATAAATGTATACTTTTTAAAAAGAGGTCTGAAGTAGCTAGCAACAGAGGGAAAACAAGATGGCTAATGTGAACAACTTCTGCATATCATGTGAAAGAGTAGGTTTTTTGTCACCACCGTCAGACGTCACCACCGTCAAGTTTTCTGTCTGATGGTGGTGACAAAAACCTCCAAATAGCCCTCAGCGGAGGCTAGAACATAATTGTTGATCACCATAAATACCAATATGACATGTGATGTTTCATTAACCTCTTTTACATTTCTGTAATTCCTCCTATATTTCTTCCCTATTGTCCAACCCTTAGGGGATGTAGTGTGCCCTTCCTCTCTCTCTCAATTCACTATTATGCTGTGTTCATTTGGCTTATGTCATTTGGGATGCACATACGGTAGGGCACCTACAACCTACCTATATAGCACATAGTATACAGTGTCCCTTCTCCAATGACTAAAGCCGAATGGAAATGGAATGACCTTTAACCAAATCCAACATTCATAACATCTCCCTCAATTTCATAGTCATTACACTCAACTTTGACTTTATGTATTTTAGGAAGTTATGGCTAGGCAGCAGCTATCAGTGGAGGAGAGAAGGAGAAGAAACAGGGAATATCAAAAAAAGCACAGAGAGAAAATACACAGTGATGCAGAGCTAAAGGAGGAATACCTCAGTATGGAAAGGCAAAGATGGAAGAAGAGAGTGGAGGAAGGGAAGATTAAAAATATCAATGACTTGAATGAAAGGGAAAAGAGAAGTCAGAGAAAGGCTTGGAAACGTAGGCAACAAGTATCAAGAGAACGTAAGAGAAAGGTCTCAGATCACCCAGAAACTCCCCCAGACAGCTCAGTGGATCAGGCTATACACCAGCCAGCTTGAAGTAGGCAGGCTATAGCAGGAGAAAGGGAAAGAAAGAAAACAAGAAAAAGATACTCTACAGAGATGAAAGCTATGAGAAATAAACTTCAAGAAGTAATAAAGGACAGGAACAAAATGAAAACGTGTTGGTTACAAGAACAAGCTAGGAATAAAAAATAATTTGCTTTTTATTGTGTCTGATGGTGTTGACAAAAACAAATAGCTGAAAAAATGCCTATTTTATGAAAAAAAAATACAAAATGAGGAGCTTGTACCAGTACATTGCTGAACAGCCAAGGCCTTGTCCTATAATGATATACCTTTAGATTTTGTAACTTTTTATTTTCAAAATTAAAACCTGTTTTATCCAAAATCCCAAGAATCAGTGTTATTTGTTTGGTCAATTAAATTTTATTTTCTAGGCAATTTCTGGGCATAGAGATTTGTTCCATACTTTTTTCACACATTTTGGTGCTCAAGATTTCAATTATATGACGAAGGCTGATTCATGCCTTTATGTGAGGAAAGCTGTGGGCAATACCCTCAAAAACCCATGTAAACATCTGCATATATAGACGACCATCTCATTTTAGACTGGAGGGAAAATTGAGCTGGATTACTTGGAACTCAATTTTGAAAAGCCACAAACAACGGGTATATATTCGTAACCCTTGACTACGAAGGGTTACCACTTGTTTAGTTTATTTGTTTGATTGGGATTCGAATTGCATGGATTTGAACTTACAACCTCGAGGCTTTTGATAGATTTAACACAGCATCGTTGCCCCCAGAGCCTCTGAGACCCTTTTCTTGTTTTATTTGTATGTAAAATGTGATTATACATGTCTTCTAATGTCGTTCAAGAAACTAGTTTCAAAGGAACATTCAGCATGACTTCTCAGTGCTTTTCAGCAGAGTTACAGCTTGTTTTTAACTATAGTATTTCTGTCAGTAAAGAAAAACCTATATGTACATATGACAGCAGAAACTTTGTTTTCATCCAACATACAGTAGGTCTTTCAGTTTGATCCTTGAAGGCATTGGACTTCTTCCCCGTTATACTACAATTGGTCAGCTCAGTTCTGGAAAACACTGCTTCACATATGGTTTTTGTAGTTTCCCTTAAATCTACTCTGCTCACATACTGTAAATTCGAAGCATTTACAGACACCCCAAATTCAAGGTCAACCTGGAAATATAAAAGAAAAAGAATTCAAATTCACATAATATTCTTATTGGCCTGGTGTTTGTCACTCAAGTTTGTTTCGCTTAAGCCTAGGTCACAACTGGACGTGCGATTTTTTGGCCGTGCAATTTTTGGCGTTTCCCAAATCGCTGCGTTTTTTTTGTTCATGGAGAAAGACGCGCGTTGGCCGTAAGTTTGTCTTGCAACCTGAAAAAAACGTAAGCGCCCGTAGAGTTTGTTTGACATGACAAAGAACCTCTGCGGCCGGTCTGCGGCCAGTCTACGGCTCGAAAATCAGCACGTCACACGCACGCCCTCCGTGCGTTTCTTGCACGTAGAACGGCCGTAGGAGCACGTACTGCCGGTTGTGACTGAGGCTTTACATAATGGTAATGTAATTATAATTGGGAGATCTAGAAAGAGGGGCACAGAGTAGAAATTTCCAACCTTAGAATCAAATTGTCAGTTGTTAGTACTCTTGTCACACTGGAGGCCAAGCAGCTAGGTGCTGCACATATTAATAATTATCAATTCTTCAGCAATCAATCTAACTTCAAGTGAGATAGTACTGAAAAATTGTGAAAGTACTTCTCAAACTCCCTTTCAAACACTGAGTCTTAACACTATTTTCATATTTTAGAGATATATGATATCTGACCATTTGCATCAACTGGGTAGTCAAAAACTTTCTGCTGGCTAACTTGGGGCTATGGCAGCTGCCTCAGTGGGGTTGCAGGCCGAGATGAGTCACTGCCAAAGACTGTGATGAGCAGAGAGTGTTCTGTGCTCGAACATGTACTGGCGGTGTTGATATGAACTCTGTAAGGGGCTCCTTACAGGGGAATGCGCTACTACCAATCTCTTCAAATCTTCCATCTTTTGAAGGATGTCAGGTAGACCTACAAAGAAATTAAATACAAAATAAACTGTAATTGTGGCTAGTGCCAGGTGCACAGCAAGAATTAAAATGTGTGAAAAAATAAAAATATGCATGCATGATTTTGATTATGCTTATAGTTTCAGTGAAGCAGTTAGTTCATATCTCTTTTGAGTGCAAATAATAGATCTGGTCCAGTATAAATTCAAAACAAGTCTCTATAGTATACTGTACATAGCTTATATACCAACACCACATTTTTACACCAAAATATTATGTACTTTTTAAAATAGCATCAAAATTCAGTAAATAGTTACATACCCTCAACGATGCATAGGCTGTTTCTCAAAGCCTCATTTTCCTCTTTAAGCCTCTTGACTTCTGACCGCAGGGTAATTATCTCCTCTGCATCACCATCACTGCTGGCTTGAGCGCTACAGGAACTGGCCAGTTCTCTAAATTGGGTTTTCTATAATGATAATACACAAGATATATAATGTTGTGAACAACTTGATTAAATCTGCATTTAAAGGGGCACACATTATTCTTGTAGAGGAATATGATATGCCTTGTACAAAACAAGCGATATACAGTGGTGCTTGAAAGTTTGTGAACCCTTTAGAATTTTCCATATTTCTGCATAAATATGACCTAAAACAACATCAGATTTTCACACAAGTCCTAAAAGTAGATAAAGAGAACCCAGTTAAACAAATGAGACAAAAATATTACACTTGGTCATTTATTTATTGAGGAAAATGATCCAATATTACATATCTGTGAGTGGCAAAAGTATGTGAACCTCTAGGATTAGCAGTTAATATGAAGGTGAAATTAGAGTCAGGTGTTTTAAATCAATGGGACGACAATCAGGTGTGAGTGGGCACCCTGTTTTATTTAAAGAACAGGGATCTATCAAAGTCTGATCTTCACAACAGATGTTTGTGGAAGTGTATCATGGCACGAACAAAGGAGATTTCTGAGGACCTCAGAAAAAGCATTGTTGATGTTCATCAGGCTGGAAAAGGTTACAAAACCATCTCTAAAGAGTTTGGACTCCACCAATCCACAGTCAGACAGATTGTGTACAAATGGAGAAAATTCAAGACCATTGTTACCCTCCCCAGGAGTGGTCGACCAACAAAAGATCACTCCAAGAGCAAGACGTGTAATAGTCAGCGAGGTCACAAAGGACCCCAGGGTAACTTCTAAGCAACTGAAGGCCTCTCTCATATTGGCTAATGTTAATGTTCATGAGCCCACTGTCAGGAGAGCACTGAACAACAATGGTGTGCATGGCAGGGTTGCAAGGAGAAAGCCACTGCTCTCCAAAAAGAACATTGCTGCTCGTCTGCAGTTTGCTAAAGATCATGTGGACAAGCCAGAAGGCTATTGGTAAAATGTTTTGTGGACGGATGAGACCAAAATAGAACTTTTTGGTTTAAATGAGAAGCGTTTTGTTTGGAGAAAGGAAAACACTGCATTCCAGCATAAGAACCTTATCCCATCTGTGAAACATGGTGGTGGTAGTATCATGGTTTGGGCCTGTTTTACTGCATCTGGGCCAGGATGGCTTACCATCATTGAAGGAACAATGAACTCTGAATTATACCAGCAAATTCTAAAGGAAAATATCAGGACATCTGTCCATGAACTGAATCTCAAGAGAAGGTGGGTCATGCAGCAAGACAACGACCCTAAGCATACAAGTCGTTCTACCAAAGAATGGTTAAAGAAGAATAAAGCTAATGTTTTGGAATGGCCAAGTCAAAGTCCTGACCTTAATCCAATCAAAATGTTGTGGAAGGACCTGAAGTGAGCAGTTCATGTGAGGAAACCCACCAACATCCCAGAGTTGAAGCTGTTCTGTACGGAGGAATGGGCTAAAATTCCTCTAAGCCAGTGTGCAGGACTGATCAACAGTTACCGGAAACGTTTAGTTGCAGTTATTGCTGCACAAGGGGGTCACACCAGATACTGAAAGCAAAGGTTCACATACTTTTGCCACTCACAGATATGTAATATTGGATCATTTTCCTCAATAAATAAATGATCAAGTATAATATTTGTCTCATTTGTTTAACTGGGTTCTCTTTGTCTATTTTTAGGACTTGTGTGAAAATCTGATGACGTTTTAGGTCATTTATGCAGAAATCTAGAAAATTCTAAAGGGTTCACAAACTTTCAAGCACCACTGTACTTTGGGCTGTTAAAATATAAAAGGATACTCATTCAATATTGATACTGATTCCTTAAAGTGACCTGATCACCCAACAGATTAGGTATTTAAGTTATTACAGAGCCACACAATGATATTTTTTCACAAGAAGTAAAATGGAAGTTTTTTTGTTAATTTCACCCTTACCTCTGTAGGTTAGGTAAAACATTAGCAAAAAAAAAAAAAATTAACTGAAAATTCCGCCGGAATATTTAAATGAGGAGGTGGAAGCAGAGCAACGCACATAGCAATCGTACATTTTTTGGATCAAAACAAACACAGTGGGGGAGAAAATCTCAGGTCTATTTTGCCTGTTGAACAGACCTGTTCACGATTATTTATCTGATCATCTGATGACTCTTCACTGTTACTACTAGACCAAATTCTTTTTGGTTCTCATGTTTGCCTTCCTCTCCCATATTAGAGATTGCCAGACAAAGGAATGTCCTTCCCCTTTTCAGCTGCCTTCAAGAAAGGCAAAAGACTGCCTTCATCATCTGGTAAAAATAAATAAATCAAACAAAGTCATATAGTAGCATAAAATATTATGAATAAGATTGAACTGTAGGCACTATAGTGCAATTAAAATATACAATTTATTAACTGGTCACATTATATTATCCTTGAATCCTCAAACCTTGAATAAAATTAAACCCATAATCATTTGAAATACCGGTGCATACAATATTTATTTAATTACATTTATTCAATTAGTGCAATTAAAATAAGCAATTTATTAACTGGTCACAAGTCTATATATTAAATCCTCGATTATATAAAAAAAATGCAATTATTTGAAATACCAGGCCTATACAATTTATTTAATTAAATGTATTTTAGTGCAATTAAAATATGCAATTTATTAAATGGTCACATATTGTGACATCATGAGAGGTTGGCCAGCTCTCAGTGGGACCCTTCAATCAGTGCAAGGACACAAAGGTTAAAATAAATCAAGGTTTTTAATGTTATGCCAGGAAATTAAACAGAAAAGGTAACTCAAAGTCCAATGTTCAAACGAAGATGGATTCCTAAAAGTCAAACTCAGACAATGTCTCTGGCTTTAGAACAACAAAATTATAGGCAGGTTTCTTTCAGTCCAATATCCCGTTCTCAGAACAAACAAAATCTTCTGCCTTACTTTGAGTCCAGTCAACAATCCCTGTAGTCTTTAGCCTGGTGGCAGCCCAGTAGCAGGCATTCATAACACAGGTAAGTCCTTCAGTGCAAAATCCTTCAGGTAAGAATTCCAGATAAGCTTTTTCAACAAATACTCCGCCCAGCAGGTTCCACTCAGCAACGGGAGTCCATGAACCTCTCCCCTCCACATTCACACTGGGAGTTTTGAGCTCTCACAAAGCCCTCTTACTCATTAGGCCCTCGTTGGCCACAGGTGTGTTGTCGTGTTGGGTGCTGAGGGTGAAGTTCCCAACTCCACCACCAGATGGAGTTATAGCTGCCAGAAGTTGGAGCCATCTGTGTATGACATGCGCCCCTCGATGACGCAGCCTCTCGGGATATCACCCCCCGGGACCGACGTCCTCGTCGGGCTGAAAGTTGCGAAGAGGGCATCTCGCCGGGACAGGGCATCCGCATTGCCATGGCACCTGCCAGCCAGCGCTCGAAACTAACGGTGTCCCGACGTCCCGGGGACCATAAAAAGTGTCATCGGGACACAAAATTATCATATCTGGGACAATCCCGGGACAATGGAAAAAAATAGATCTAGAAAAAAAAGTTCTACATTAATATTATTTACAAAGCCGTAACACATACGTAGACATTCACCTAATTTGTCAATTTTAATTTTAAAATGTTAACAGCGAAAAATACATAGTAGCTACACTTTCGATGCACCTGCATCCGTAGGCTACAGAGCAGCGCATTCTGTTCTAGAATCTTCGGTCAGTGTCCGCATTATATGGACTTGGAATGGAATTGCTACCACACACGCTGCGCCGACTCTTGCCAGAACAAAAATGCTTAAGTGGTTGAAGCGGACCGACTGCGGGGAAGAAACTGAAAGCCCAGACATAATGTCTCCGGGACCTTCAGGATCCAAAGTGTCATCGCCTGGTCTGCAGGCAACACTAGCAACTGAATGAACTTAATGAACACTGTTAGACACGTTATAAAATATAACAGGAATGATGTGGATGATATTGACAGAAGATACCGTTCAACAGAATAAGTGAGTTTTCTTGGTGTCTTTCAAGTTCAGAAAGTTTAGTCAGTCAGCAGCACAACTAGGCTAGGACCTGGCACTATGCTGATGCTGCTAACATTTGCACCCACGTTTCGGCAGCGAAAGTTCATAAAATGGATAACGGAAAGTTCATAAAAATGGATAACGGTAATGGTGAAAATTATAAGTTGGCCTTATAAGTGCCAACAGATATTCAAGGTATAAGTAGATGAAATTAACATAAAAGGGGTCTTATTTTCAACTAAAGTGTACTGCAGATGTAGGGAGTTGAAACATTTTCTGAATGAGCTAGTTGGCCCCTTTAAATAAACGGGTATCTATTCATACAGTGAGATCGCCAAAGTTTAATAAACTGAAAATGCAATAACTAATTTTGAAGTAGATGATGTATAGGACATGTGTCGCTTGTGTCTTGTGACTTAATGTAAAAATGATATAAAGGGTTCAAAATCGCATAGTTACAAATATAATAGTAACTTCATATGATAATATTAACCACTGGTTATTTCAGAGAGGAAAAAAATGGGGACACTATTGCTTCCATTCGGGACAATACAACACAGAATTCAGGACCACTGGGGGACACAAAGAAAAAAAGTTAATTTCGAGCCCTGCTGCCAGCCCTGTGAACAACAGAGAAGTTAAATGCTTGCAAGCTTAAAAACCATCTGGTAACCCTACTGTTTGTCTCCTTGTTCTTGGCCATCCACTGCAGAGGGGCGTGGTCAGAGATCACTGTGAAATGCCGGCCCAGGAGGTAATATCGCAGGGATTCTAGGGCCCAGGTAATGGCGAGACACTCTTTCAACCATTGAATAGTTCTCTCTAGGGAGTAGTTTTCAGCTTAGATATAGGATGGGATGTTCCTCACCTTCATGTACTTGCGTGAGTACAGCCCCCAGCCCCACCTCTGAAGCGTCTGTCTGCACCACGAACTCCCACTTGAAGTCTGGTGCCACCAGAACCGGACTGGAGCAGAGGGCCTGCTTCAGGTTGATGAAGGCTGCCTCCGCCGCGGGATTCCACTTCACCATCCTTGAGTGCCGTTTAGTCATCAGATCTGTCAGGGGTGCAGCAATGGAGGCAAAATCTGCAATAAAACGCCAGTAGTAGCCGGCTAGGCCCAAGAACGACCTCACCTGCTTCTTGGTGAGGGGTTTCGGCCAGTCCTGTATGGCCCGCAGCTTCACCTCCTGGGGCTTGACTAGTCCCCGGCCAACGGTGTACCCCAGGTAATTGGTTTCACTGAAGGCCAGTCTGCATTTTTTTGGGTTTGCTGTCAGACCCGCATCCCTGAAGGAATCAAGCACAGCTTGTACACGGGGTAAATGACTTTCCCAATCCGGACTTTGAATGACCACATCTAAAAATGCAGCTGCATACCTCTTGTAGGGGAGCCAGGACCCGATCCATTAAGCGCTGGAACGTGGCCGGCGCTCCATGCAGACCAAATGGGAGCCGTGTGTACTGGCAGAGACCCTCTGGTGTGGCAAAGGCCATCTTCTCCTTTGATGCCGGGGTCAGGGGCACCTGCCAGTATCCTTTCGTAAGATCCAGAGTGGTGAGGAACCAGGCATGTCCTAAGGAGTCTACTAAGTCATCAACACGGGGCATAGGGTATGAATCAAACTCTGACACCTAATTCAATTTGCGATAATCATTGCAGAATCTCACCGACCTGTCTGGTTTGGGAACCAGGACGATGGGGCTTGCCCAGGCACTTTTGGACTCTTCGATGACTCCCAGCTCTAGCATCTTTCTCACCTCCTCCTGGATGGCCACCTTGCGAGCCTCCGGCACACAATAGGGACGCTGGGTCACTGTTCGGCCCGGGACGGTGCGGATCTCGTGTTGGACCATCTCTGTGTGCTCGGGGTAGTGAGGAGAAGACGTCTTTGTTGTGGTCCACCAGCTCTAGGGTCATCTGCCGCTGGTGTGGGGATAGGCCTGGCCCCACCTGAACCTCCTCTCTGGCGGGTTCTTTGGACTCTGTCGGGGGCAAACAACTGAACAACATCTCCCTGGCGTGCCATTTTTTCAAGAGGTTGTGATATATTTGCTCAGGTTTTCTTTTATCAGGCTGTCTCACCTTATAATTCACTTCTCCTACCCGCTTGATGACCTCATACGGTCCTTGCCAGGTTGCCAGGAACTTACATTCCACGATCGGCACCAGGACCAGCACTCTGTCCCCCGGCTTAAACTCTCTCGGCTGGGCAGGTCGGTTGTAGGAGGCCTGCTGTTGCCATTGAGCAGTCTCCATGTGTTCATGCACTATCGGGTAGACGGCCCTCATTCTCTCCTTCATGGCCCTGACATGCTTGATCAGGGTCCACTATCTGCAGGGTTGCTCCTCCCAAGCCTCCTTGGCAATGTCCAGCAGCCCTCTGGGTCTGTAAGAAAGCAATAGTTCAAAAGGTGAAAAGCCAATAGAAGATTGGGGTACCTCTCTTACTGCAAACAGCAGGTATGGCAGCAGCTGGTCCCAATTCCACCCATCCTCTTCAGTCGCCTTCCTCAGCATGGACTTCAGAGTCCTGTTAAACCATTCAACCAACCCGTCTGTCTGGGGGTGGTAGACAGATGTTTGCAACTGATTTTCAACAGGGCACACAGTTCTTTCATCACCCGGGACATGAATGGAGTGCCTTGGTCCGTCAATATTTCCTTTGGGATCCCCAGACTGGTGGAGAGGAAGAACAGCTCCTTGGCTATCTGTTTGGAGGTAGCCTTCCTCAGGGGGATGGCCTCCGGGTACCGGGTCGCATAGTCCAGGATGACCAGAATGTACTGATGCCCCCTGGAGCTTTTTGGCAAAGGCCCAACTATATCCATTCCAATCCTCTCAAAAGGAGTTTCGATAATTGGCAAGGGGATGAGCAGGTTACAGTATGGGGGTTTAGGTGCCACCTTCTGGCATTCTGGGCAACTACGACAGTAATTCTCCATTTCCTTGTGCACTCCCAGCCAGAAGAAACGCTGTAAGATCATTTCTTTTGTCTTCTCTACACCTAGGTGGGCCCCCAGTGGATGTGTATGTGCCAGATTGAGCACAGTCGCCCGGTGGGGCTGTGGTACAAGGAGCTGTTCATGCACCTTGTCATCTTTCTTCACCACCTGATACAGTAGACCCCATATAATTGCGAAATGGGGGTATGTAGGGCTTGCTCTACCCCCTAACAGCACACCCTCTAGCACCTGCACATTTCTTAAGGCATTTGCAAGTGTGGGATCCTGCAACTGGGCAGTACCATACTGGCTTGTGAGAGGGGGAAGCTCCTCAATGCCTGGGGCATCTTCCTCGTGGGAGCTCGGAGAGCTTTCCAGGGCCACATTCTCTTCTCCAGTCTCCGGGCCAGTCTCTGTGTCAGCCTGGGTGCCTGTCATCCCTGCGAGGGCAAAAGCGGGGATGCGGGGTTGTGCGGGTTGCACTGGTGTGGTCGCAGGAGGAGTCTTACCTCTCTGACTGCGGGGTACCCAGGCTGGCCTCTGCTGGGTCTCTCTCCACAGCAGGTGGAAGGTTGGGCAATCTCGCCCAATCAGAACAGGGACAGGGAGGGAATTAACCACTCCCACCCTCATGTGTATAGTTCCCCTGGTGGTGGTCATTTTTAGTTCAGCGGTGGGGTACTCTTTGGTGTCCCCATGGATGCAGGAAACTGGGAGAACTTTGTCAGTGGTCAGACATGATGGATCCACCAGGTCCTTACGCACCAAGGTGACCCGACTACCCGAATCTAACAATGCCTCGACATCACGGCAATTCACAGTCACTGGGCAGGTGGGGGGGGGGTCAATCTGGGGGCCCGTCTGCAGCCCCGATGAGTAATGCAAACAGCTGGGCGGATGGTGAGCTGGAGAGCCCTGCAGTGGGCATAGGCTCATGCAGTGGGCATAGGCTCATCCACTGGTTTCCCACACTGCCAAGACATGTGTCCCCTGCCCCCACACTGGAAGCATTGTCAGGTGTCACCATCACAGGGAATCCTAACCGGACCTGGCTGGCTTCTGGCTCCCCCTGGAGCATAGCCAGGTCCTGCTGTGGCTGGGCCCCTTGGGGTTTTTGAGGTGGCCTCCCCCTGTCAGCAGTGGGGGCGCAGTCCTGGGGTCCTTCCTGGAAGCACGGAGCATTTCTGTTGTGGCCTGGTATTTTTCCACAGCTTCAACCGTCAGTTCAGCTGTGGTTAGGGTTTGTTGGCTGATGAAGCGCTTCGCCTCATATGGCAGGGCTTGAATGTAGTGATCCACGACAATGGCCTCCACTACTGCAGCTGCTGTGGTTTTCTCAGGTTCCAGCCATCTCCTCGCAATTCTGGAAAGTTCATGCATCTGCGCACGGGGAGCCTGGTCGGCATGAAAGGTCCAACTGTGGAAGCGTTGAGCCATACCGAACTTGGTGAGCCCATGTCTGCTGAGGATCTCAGTCTTCAGAGCATCATAGTTCGTAGTCTTGTCAGGGGGTAGGTCTCGGACAGCGTTCAACGATTCTCCCGTTAAAAGTGGGGCTAACAGTCCAACCCACTGTGCCTTGGGCCATCCTTCCCTAGTGGCCGTGGCTTCAAAGGTGTACAAGTATGCCTCACCATCATCTGTGGCCCCCATTTTGAGAGAAAGTTACTTGCCTTTATTGGGCCAACGCTCCAAACAGCCATCTTCTTCTGTAGCTGCAACTCCTCTGCCTTCAGTTGGTTGGGTTTCACTTGTTCCTCCAGGAGGGCCGTGCTCACCTGCATTTGGGCTTGCTGGCCTGCGATAAGGGCCTTCAAAATTTCCTCCATCTTGTTATACAGAGGGCCTATGGTTAGCTGGAAAAATTGAGCAATCAAATGTTCAGTGTCCTCCTCATACATGCACTATTATTGGTGATTGAAATGCCCACATTCTCCACCATATGTGACATCACTAGAGGTTGGCCGGCTCTCAGCGGGACCCTTCAATCAGTGCAAGGACACAAAGGTTAAAATAAATCAAGGTTTTTAATGTTATGCCAGGAAATTAAACAGAAAAGGTAACTCAAAGTCCAATGTTCAAACGAAGATGGATTCCCAAAAGTCAAACTCAAACAATGTCTCTGGCTTTAGAACAACAAAATTATAGGCAAGTTTCCTTCAGTCCAATATCCCATTCTCAGAACAAACAAAATCTTCTGCCTTACTTTGAGTCCAGTCAACAATCCCTGTAGTCTTTAGCCTGGTGGCAGCCCAGTAGCAGGCATTCATAACACAGGTAAGTCCTTCAGTGCAAAATCCTTCAGGTAAGAATTCCAGATAAGCTTTTTCAACAAATACTCCACCCAGCAGGTTCCACTCAGCAACGGGAGTCCATGAACCTCTCCTCTCCACATTCACACTGGGAGTTTTTTAGCTCTCTCAAAGCCCTCTTACTCATTAGGCCCTCATTGGCCACAGGTGTGTTGTCATGTTGGGTGCTGAGGGTGAAGTTCCCAACTCTACCATCAGATGGAGTTATAGCTGCCAGAAGTTGGAGCCATCTGCGTATGACATAACGCCCCTCGATGACGCAGCCTCTCGGGATATCACAATATATATTATCATCCTTGAATAAAATAAAACCTGTAATTATTTGAAATACCAGTATACAATTTATTTATTTAATTATAGCCCCCCCCCAATATAGGCCTACTATTTTAATTAGCCTACATAACATGACAGTCTTATAATGGTGGACTCAATAACCCTTAATAAATAGCTTATTTTACTTACCGCCAAACCTCAAAACTCTAGCCATATGTTTTCCAGTGACTTTCTTCTGTGGCCACATCACATGGATCTGGGTCTTTGGATCCCAGGATCCCATTAAACAATCCCATTAAACGATGATGGGTTTTTGTGTGTTAAAAATAACTTTGTAGCCACAATCTCCACCTCATTTCTCTCAAAATACTCTATCAGGGCAAATTTCTTCTGGGCCATTATTGGAAATAATCACGTTATTACCACACAAAAAAAGCAAACAAAATTGACACGAATGAATACACGCCTAGCAACAAAAGACTATGGAAAGCCCGGCAAAATTGTAACAAATCTGCGGCTTGGGCTTACAACTAATGAGCATGATATACCACGTGCAGTGTAAGCCAATGAATGCTCTGCGTGAACAATGGACTCGTTCCTTGTTGTTCCTACATGTAGAAGTTACTAGTATATGCGTTGGAAAGATACGCGTACAATGGCGGATGGAAGATCTTCGAATCGAGTTGGAAAAACTAAACATCGATACTTAACTGATGCAACTAACCCATGCATACCAAAGACATCTAGATGACGGTGGTTGGAGACTGAAGTACTGCCCTTTGATTATCCAGAAGGGTCTACCTCAAACAGTGATCAAAACGACGAAAACATGGCTGTTATAGAATGTTTTCAAACAGCAACAGCAGCAACAACAGTGCTTCTTGCAAGGCCAGTTTGTGACCTAAGTGATGAGCAAGTTGATCAGAATGAACCTTCTTAGCAACAGACTGGACTTGAAGTAAGTACATGAATTTAATGTTTTATTCTATAGTTGTCCCATTTGAGAGTTTCCATGTAATTGCTTTTTTTTTTTTTTTACAATAGTGTTTTCACGTGACATCATCAAACCGGAAGTCAGCCATATTGGAGGCATTGGCTACATCAACAGCAAAGCAATCTTTGTGAATTTTTTGATAAACTAACCAAATAATGGTGAATTACTGCAGTTTTGGGTTGCCATAATCGCTCAGATCATGAGAAACATCTGCAGTTCTACCGATTATCTAAAATAATCGAAAATCAGGGGGAGGAAGCAGTTTCTGTCTTGCAAGTTTTCTGGCCAATGCCATTACCAAAATTGCGATTTTTTTTTTCCTGTGTGAAATGTAAGTGTTATTTGTTTACAGAAATCAATGCCTCCAATAGGGTTCACATCCGGGACTTTCGTGTTTTGTTGACGCCAGTGAAAACACTATAGAGGAAGACAAGCTCATGTCATAGCGACCCAAAACAATGGAAGGCTGTTCAGTTTCCCTCCCTCTGCAGAAACTGACTGGGGGTAGCCTGTTTAACAATTTTGATATGTTAACTGACAATATTCGGCTGATTATACTTAAACTGAGAGAATGTGTCTTTTAGATATGTTTTAATAAGCAAATTTCTCATTTCTGCCTGCCTGTGTTCCCCCAGTGCTGAGGGAGTAAGGTTGTTGGAGCAGCCAGGTTTTCCTTCCTCTATCCGATGCAAGCATTATTGTGGGAGGTTTAAAGCCCTTTATTCACTGTATGCCATACAGAAGATTATATTGCATATTATGTGATGGCAGTGCCGGTATTATTTCAGGAAGAAATCTACATGTGGAGCGCGGGTGGCAAACCTGTGACCTTTCACATTTTGCAAGACGACGGTCACCATGTTCAGATTATTAGTAACATATAAATAGCTCATTAATATGCTGTTGAAAGAATAGATAATAAGTTATAACTTTTTTATTTCAGCTCTCAGTGGAGTCTTATGATGAGAATTACTTTCTGATGAATGATGAAAATGCCGATTGAGATTATCAATCTGCAGACCCTCAGGTACATATCCACATGAAGCATTGACACCTAATAATATTTTAGTAGTTTAGCTACATGTATGCTAATTAAAATAACTTTATATGGGATATTAATGTTTATTCACTCATAAAATGTATGATGATAAATTATTTTTTTCTGTTTGAAAGAGTTATCAATTATCAATAGATCTACAAAATACATCACCACTAATGCTTTGTGTATTGTTTTTTACAGGATGATTCCTCAAGTGGATTTTCATATAATGAATCTCGTGATTTCACGGATCATAATTGTTGGGAACCAGACATTCCAGATGCTGGCACTCCCATTTATCAGGGTTCCAGTGTAACCAGAGGACAGGCTATTACAACATTTAATAGCATTCATCCTATGGCATCATTTGACTGATGCAGCATTTGGTGAAATGTTAGACATGTTTCAGGTTCTTTTCCCGGGAAGCTTTCCACCATCCAAATTTCTACTTATCAAGGGAATTATGACACCGGAATCTGGTTATGTGGTACATCTATACTGTCCTGTTTGTGATGTGTATATATTGGAAAGTACTCAGATTGTGAAAACTTAACCGAGTGCCATTCATGTACTGAAAGCATAAACCATGAAAATTGTCTGAAGGATGGCAATTTTTTCCTCTACATCTCAATTGAAAATCAGTTGAAAGACTTACTGAAGCATTTCACCCTTGCTAAAAAATCAGACGTAATGGGAGAAGATGATCTCACAGGTCTATTCAGTGGAAGAATTATGAAAGAACATATCAGAAGACACCACATTACTGATGATAACATCACACTCATGTGGAACTGTGATGGAGCACCAGTTTTCCACTCCTCAAAAAGATTCCTATAGAAATGTGCACACCCTTCTATAAAGGGGCATGTGATTATGCTAAGAATTAACCAATCATGTTCAAAAGTAATACTGTACACCTGTTATTAATGAAGTGATTCTAATTAACCCCAGTTAAAGATTTTCCAGGATCTTCTTAGTTTCTTCTGACTGCTAGAGCCATGGTCTGCAAAGAGATTACAAAGTACATATGGGATCTTACTGTCAAAAGGTACAAAAAAAAAAGTTCAAAACATTTGATGTACCATGGAACATTATGAAGGCCATCATCAACAAGTGGAGAAAATGGGGCACCACAGGGACATTACCTAGAACAAGATGTTCCTCCAAAATTGATGAAAGGATAAAATAAAGACTTATCAAAGACTAAATACCATGTTAAAGAAGCTGCAGGAATACAGTCAAGCCGGAAAATCTGCATACCCCTTTCACCTTCTCCACATTTTATTATTACGTTACAGACTTATTCTACAATAGATGGAGTTAATTTTTTGTCACAAAATTCTACACAAAATAGCCCATAATGACAAAGTGAAAGCAGGTTTTTAGAAAATATGCAATTTTATTTTACTGACAAAAATAGGTTATTTAGGGGTTACATATCTGTACACACCCTTAGCCTAATACTTGGTTGATGCACCTTTGGCATCAACCTGGGGATAGATTAGGGACAAAATTAGCTCATGTTTTAAGTCGTTCAAATTCTGTAAAGCTGCTTTGCAACAATGTTTATTGTTAAAAGCGCTATACAAATAAACTTGACTTAACAATTACAGCTTCAAGGTGTCTTGAGAAAGAAGCTACAAGCTTGGCACACTTGTTTCTGGACATTTTTGCCCATTCCTCTTGGCATATCCTTGCAAACTCCGTCAGGTTGGATGGGGACCATCAGTACACAGCCATTTTCAGCTTCTTCCACAGATGTTCAATTGGATTCAGGTCTGGGATCTGGCTGGGCCACTCAAGGACATTCACAGACTTTCTCCGAAGCCACTCCTTTATTCTCTTGGCTGTGTGCTTCGGGTCGTTGTCATGTTGGAAGGTAAACCTTCACCCCAGTCTGAGGTCCAGAGCGCTCTGGAGCAGGTTTTCTTCAAGGATCTCGGTGTATTTAGCTGCATTCATCTTTCCCTCTATCAGGACTAGTCACCCCATTCTCACTGCTGAAAAACATCCCCACATCATTGTGCTGCCACCGCCATGCTTCACTGTAGGGATGGCATTAGCCAGGTGATGAGCAGTGCCTGGTTTCCTCCAAACATCATGCTTGGTATTCAGGCCAGAAAGTTCAATTTTGGTTTCATCAGACCAGAGAATCTTGTTTCTCATGGTTTGAGAGTCCTCTAGGTGCCTTTTGGCAAACTCCAAGTGGGCAGTCACATGCCTTTTACTAAGGAGTGGCTTCAGTCTGGCCACTCTACCATAAAAGCCTGATGTGTGGAGTGCTGCCTGGATGGTTGATCTTCTGAAAGGTTCTCCCATCTCCACAAGGATACACTAGAGCTCTGTAAGAGTGACCCTCAGGTTCCTGCTCACCTCCATGGCCAAGGCCCGTCTTCCCCGATCGCTCAGTTTGGCCGGGCAGCCAGGTCTAGGAAGATTCTTGGCGATTCCAAACTTCTTACATTTATGAATGATGGTGGCCACTGTGCACTTTGGGACCTGTAAAGCTACTGCAATTTTTCTGTACCCTTCTCCAGATCTATGCCTTGACACAAACCTGTTTCTGAGGTCTGCAGATAATTCCTTTGACCCCATGGCTTGGAGTTTGCTCTTACATGCACTGTCAACTGTGGGACCTTATATAGGCAGGTCATGGCAATCCCCAATCATCTCATCTCATTATCTCTAGCCGCTTTATCCTTCTACAGGGTCGCAGACAAGCTGGAGCCTATCCCAACTGACTACGGGCGAAAGGCGGGGTACACCCTGGACAAGTCGCCAGGTCATCACAGGGCTGACACATAGACACAGACAACCAGTCACACTCTCATTCACACCTACGGTCAATTTAGAGTCACCAGTTAACCTAACCTGCATGTCTTTGGACTGTGGGGGAAACCGGAGCACCCGGAGGAAACCCACGCGGACACGGGGAGAACATGCAAACTCCGCACAGAAAGGCCCTCGCCGGCCCCGGGGCTCGAACCCAGGACCTTCTTGCTGTGAGGCGACAGCGCTAACCACTACACCACCGTGCCGCCCATCCCCAATCATGTCCAATCAATTGAATTTACCACAGGTGGACTCCAATTAAGTTGTAGAAACATCTCAAGCAGTATCAGTGGAAACAAAATGCAGCTCAGCTCACTTTTGCGTGTCATATCAAAGGGTGTGCACATTTGTGTACATATGATATTTTACATTTTGATTTTTAATAAATTAGCACAAATGTCTAAAAACCTGCTTTCACTTTGTTGTTATGGGCTATTTTGTGTAGAGTTTAATGACAAAAAATGAACTCAATCTATTGTAGAATAAGTATTTAAGGTAATAAAACATGGAGTAGGTGAAAGGGGTGTGCAGACTTTCTGGCTTGACTGTATCTGGCAAGTAATACCAAAGTAGAACTTTTTGGCCATAATTTTAAAATACACACTTGCAGTCAGACGTTTATATACATGGACATGAATGTCATTGTAGACATGAATGCTATGGTAATATTGGGCTTTCAGTGATTTCTTTGAAATGTTCTTTTTCTGTAAAAGAATATGTACAACATACATATTTAATTGAGGGAAACATTAACAAAAAATATGCTTCAGAATTTTTTAATTTATTTGGGGTTTTCTGAAATCAGCACAGTGTCAAAATCATAGATACAGGGTCAAAACTTTACATACACCCACTTAGATTATTAATTCAGAGGTGACAAAAGTTTCAGAATGTTTTTTTTTAGTTTGCTAAGGCCAAGAATTCTGAATTCCCGTTAGTGATCATGATTGACTACAGCTGGGAATTTCTCTGTGCCAACATAAAATTAGTTTGTTTGACAGCATTAAAAAGATTTGTTTGACAGCACTCATTGAATTGACCAACACATAGTACAATGGGAAAATCCAATGAGCAGAAATCCAGTGCAGATCTGAGAAAGAGGGCAATAGATTTACACAAATCAGGAGTATCTCTTGGAGCCTTTTTTAAACTGCAGATTCCAAGATAATCAGTTCAAACAATTGTCCATAAGTACACGTCTTTGGGAGGTGTAGTAACTTTACCAAGCTACTTTACAGGATGAAGACCAAAACTGTCATCTCCAGCTAAGAGGGAGTTGGTTTGGCTGGTCAGGAACAACCCAGGAACCACCAAGGCACAGGCCTGTTGATAGACTCTTACCCCCAAAAGACTGAGTGCTGTGTTACAAGTAAAACATGGTTTAACAAAGTATTTGTTCAGGGATTAAATCCATCCATTATCCATAACCACTTATCCTGTACAGGGTCACGGGCAAGCTGGAGCCTATCCCAGCTGACTATGGGCAAGAGGCAGGGTACACCCTGGACAAGTTGCCAGATCATCGCAGGGCTGGCACAGAGACAAGCAACCATTCACACCTAAGGTCAATTTAGAGTCACCAATTAGCCTAACCTGCTTGTCTTTGGGGAAACCGGAGCACCCCCACGCAGACATGGGGAGAACATGCAAACTCCACACAGAAAGGTCCCCGTTGGCCACTGGGCTCGAACCCAGAACCTTTTTGCTGAGAGGCAATAGTGTTAACCACTACACCACTGTGCCACCCTTGTTCAGGGATTAAAGTGTTTTTCCCAAAAAATCAATTTGTTTTTCTATTTATTTTGCTGATTGCTATATCACATTAAAGGTGGAAAAATGTCTGACAATTTATCTTGCATTATTTTTTTTTACATCACAAAGCTTGCAATTTTAACAAGGGTGTGTTGATGTTTTATAACCATTTTATTTAGATTAGATTAGATTAGATTAGATTAGATTAGATTAGATTAGATTAGATAAAACTTTATTGATCCCTTTGGGCGGGTTCCCTCAGGGAAATTAAGATTCCAGCAGCATCATTACAGATAAACAGAGAAAATAAATAGAGAAAACTTCTAGATAAATTAAAATAAATTATTTACATATACAAATATAAAAAGAATAAGATATGGGGAAGGAGGGAAAAAGGGGGGGCGGCAGGAGAGATATTGCACTTTATATTGCACATTATATTGCACATTGTCTGGTATTGCTTATTGTTAGGCTAGGCTACTGCTCCTTCCAATCCTCTGTCCTCCTGTTACCCCTCCTCCCCCCCAGAGAGGAGTTGTACAGTCTGATGGCGTGAGGGACAAAGGAGTTTTTGAGTCTGTTCGTCCTGCACTTGGGAAGGAGCATTCTGTCACTGAACAGGCTCCTCTGGTTGCTGATGACGGTGTGCAGAGGGTGACTGGCATCGTCCATGATGTTCAATAGTTTGTCCATAGACCTCTTCTCTGCCACCGTCACCAGAGAGTCCAGCTTCATGCCGACCACAGAGCTGGCCCGCCTGATCAGTTTGTCCAGCCTGGATGTGTCCTTCTTGGATGTGCTGCACCCCCAGCACACCACGGTTTAAAACAGGACACTGGCGACCACAGACTGATAGAACATCCAGAGGAGTTTCCTGCAGATGTTAAAGGACCGCAGCCTCCTAAGGAAGTATAGCCTGCTCTGCTCTTAGTAGGATAAATCAAGCCTTATGGTATATGCAGTCACAATATGTATGGTTCAACATTTTCAACAGTTATTCCATTCCCATTCACTGTGGAAACCATATATTTTGTGTAATGGTGTCCTGTGGGAATGGGAGTAAAATAGCAAAATTGAAACTTCAATCCATCCCCTCTTGACCTAGTAACATGTATGGAAATCTTTAGTCATTGCTCCAGTGGAAATTGGAACCATAAGTGACATAAGTGATGATGTAGTGATATTGTGATGGCACTACTCATACTGCCTCAATGGAAAGCAACCAGTGGCAAACTCAAAACACCAAACAAAGAAAACATTGGCAGAAACAGTAGTACCACCACATCTGCCAGGGATGTGTTCCAAGATCTAACATAGATAGCCGAAACTGTGAATAGGAGCGAACCATATATAAAGCTTGTTTTTTTTTGTGTGTACATACATACCTATGATAAAGTTTCATTTATAAACTACACACAGCATGATTAACAACAGTAACTAATAATAAAATAAAATAGTTTTAACAATATAATAAAATTTATTACAATTTAAAATTTATGTGAATAAATTTACATAAATATTTACATACTCTCTCTCTCTCTCACACACACACACACACACACACACACGAATGGGATTCTGACATTTCCACTTCATATTTTTATCATGGTTGGGGTTGGATAGATGCAAATGCGAAAACCTTTTATTTACACAAGATAGTCAAAGCAACAAAAAAAAAAACCAGGCATGAAAACACAACAGTAGAAGTGAGGAAGGCAACGAGCATTGGCTTGGAAAATAAAAACAAGTGCAAGACAAACTAACAAAAGCAAGGGTTTAAATAAGGCAAGTACGGTAATATGTGAAAAAAGTGAAAGCAGGCGTGCGCAGTTAATGTTGTCTGAACAAATGTTCAGAAACAGGAAGACAACTCTCTCAACAGAGATGTGATGTAGCTTGACTCCTGCCATGTTGCTAACTATCTAATATTTCAGCTTGGGCTTTTCACAACAATGGATTTGCTGCCTCATTAATTATTTGTCATTTCCGGTCTCACATGGTTCACGTTCCATAGCATTCTATTAAATATAGATAGGTGGGAATACACAATATTACTTTTATGGAAGACTGAGTGAGAATGAAAATTTGTTATCTATTCCATGTTGTTTTTACCTCATACAGTAACAGATTTCTTATGTGAAAGGGGCTAGTGTCTAGTAATAGTGTTTTTTTTCTGTCAGTCCTCTGTAGGGAAACATGTATTAACATTAAAAGCCCTGAAGATAAATACATTTAATGTTTTGTTACATGTTATTAGTGTTTCATTTATTACTTGCTATAATCAGAGATTTTTGTTATTTGCGAAAATCGGAGATTTTTGCAAGTATGTTGATCTGTCCGTTTGTCTGTTTGTTTGTCTGTTTGTTTGTTGGTGCTCTAGCATCATAATTTCTTGACCAATCTTCACCGAAATGCACAGGACAGCTCACTAGGGTCACACAAAGACATCATTAGTTTTTGATGGGTCAAGGTCACCAAGGTCAAATCTTGTAAAAACACCTATTCAGCTGTAACTTCTGTTTCTTTGTGATTTTCGAAGGTATCATGCTCTGAATGACTTTTCATTATTTTATTGAGGAAAATTCTTTGAAGAAGAGTAAAAATGCTGTATTATGTTGATCTGTATGCATCTTAATGTAATCTACACTATCAAAATAGTCAAAGCCCCTCCCGCACCAGGATCTAATCTTCCCCAGCTGTCCCCTGTCCCAGTACTAACCAGCTCTTGCGGCGCATGGGTGCAGCGCTGATCTCCGTTTCAGTCACCTTCGACCTCTCGGCTATTATATAGTTAGGGTTACAGTGGGGGGCTAGTCCTCTGGTAACCGCGAGAGTTTGACTCCCCACTTGCATCTGTATTGCAGCGTGCCTTGCTAGATGGCAGTAGGTACCATTTTTATGATGGTCTTTGGTATGACCCAACCACAAATAGAACTCGCAATCTCCCAGGTGAGAGGCAGACATGCTAACCAAAAGGCCAGCTCACAGTCCCCATACACTATACTGAGTCCTAAATCTGTGGAAGGTAAAAGAAACCAGAGAACCTGGAGGAAACCCACACTGGCATAGGAAGTACATGCAAATCTTTTCACAACTCTAAAATCTAAAAGAGCCCACAGGTTTTATTTTAATTACTGAGGTGAGGGTTGGGTGCAGCTAACATTAATTAACTGTATTAATGATGTCATTGGAAAGTTTTCACAGTAGTGTGTGTGTGTGTGTATGAGAGAGAGAGAGAGAGAGTGTCATAAAGTCAGGATTCATGAGGTGTTTTGCATATAAAAATGAAAATTAATGACCTGTGAAGGTGATCAAAGAGACAATGAAACAGGGTACAATCAAAAGTTAAAGTCCCTTCCACACCAGGATCTGGTCTTCTCAGGCAGTCTCCTATCCCAGTACTAACAAGCTCTTTTGCGGTACATGGGTGCGGCGCCAATCTCTGTTTCCATAGCCCTCAGCCTCTTGCCTATATCATTCATATCAGTTTATCATTCATAGTGATTCAGGCCCAAAAGCTGTAGAGGTGAATGTTTCTTTCCTTGTCTGCTCTGACCAAGTGATGTCAGTAAAAATGGCCATTTGTTTTGGGTCTTTTGCTTCATACACCCAGTTTGTGAATGCAAACATATAAATCCTGCTATTCATCTGATCCTGTTGGTATAGGTTTATAACAGTGGGTTTCCTCCCCTTCAACAATGACGCATACAAAAACTACTCAAGGCATGGTTCTCCTTGTAAAGTGTCTTCAGCTTGTTGAATGTTTGAGAGTACCCTACAAGTCTGATCCATAATTAGCCTTTTCAACCAACAGGGACCAGGTTCCATTATTGTTTGTACACCAAATTTTGAATCATTCAGAGTATTTCAACCAAAAATCAATTGGTTCAGAACCTGAAAAGTTGGTTCTTAGCTGGGACCAAAATATAGCTGGTTTTTCCAGTTTGAACCGTGACAACATCAGTGGGTATGCCATTAGTTTGGAGAGGAAGCAGAGCGCAGCAATGGAGAACACAATGGAAAAGGATACATCTTCAGAAAAAAAAAATCACAGAAAACAAATATCTGCAATAACAGAACAAAAGCTCACAGGTAATCAACATGCACCACCATCTTGCAACTGCTGTTTACTCCTGTTGTGCATTGTGCAACACCCTCTGTGCTGTGAAGCATCCTTGATTACAACAGTTCCACTCAAAACTGGTGAAAACGTGGGCTGGTTCGCTAGCTGGCACTAAGGTTCAAAGAATCCTGTATGGAACCGGTTCATGAACCCATTCCCTGTTGTTCCAAAGGGCGTAAATGTGCCACACAGCCCAAAACAACTGAAGGTTCATTGTAAAATAGGAAATATACAGTACAAGGAGAAGCAGAAACATTGAGAAGGTGAGTGTGAAGTTACATGTCTCTTTTAAAATTCTTTGTTTATTATTATTATTATTATCCATCCATTCATGATCTGTAACCGCTTATCCTGTGCAGGGTCATGGGCAAACTGGAACCTATCCCAGCTGACTATGGGCAAGAGGCAGGGTACACCCTGGACAAGTTGCCAGGTCATTGCAGGGCTTTTATTTATTTGTTTGTTTGTTTGTGACATGGATCCCGAGCCCACCCTCGGAAGACTAGTTACAAGGTGGGATACACCTTGGATGGGATTCTAGTACCAACTCATTCACACATAAGGAAACTTTAGAGTATCCATTTCATCTTTTGGCATGTTTTGTGGCGGTTGGAAGGAAACTGATGAACCCAGAGAAACATGGCAACAGGCATAGAGAAAACATGCTAAACTCCAGAGAGTAATCCAAGCTCGGGATTAAACTGAGCACTCTGGAACTGTATGGCAGTGACACTATCCACTGAGCTGTTATAATGTGAAGCCATTTATTACATTCTCTTTGCCAATAAGTGTCATCTACTGAGTTGTGATGTTAATATTTCATTATGTTGCAGTTTTATTTAGCTATTTTGGTTTAAAATAAAAACAGACAGTAGATTTCCAGAAAATAAGTTTGCAAGGCTATCAATGACATTGTGACATACCATTCAAATAACAATTAATAGGTTACTTTAATTCAGTAATATCAGTTTGGCTTAATGATTATCCTATTGTTGAATATTCCACTAAAACAACATGCCTGATTTTAGTACTTGAAACACACAATTTATTCAGACTCATAATTTTCTCAAAATAATTTCTCAAAATAAATGGGTAATGTGCTACCACTAATATTGAGTACAGCTTGCTTTGATCCAGGCACTGTAGCTTTTGTTGTCCATGTTGCAACAGATGGTTTTATTTTTCATTCTGTAAGACAGAAAAGAACAGGAAATAGCACTTAGTTTTGTCACCACCCACTCACTCGGCATCTTTTGAAACATAAGATTCAATAACAGAAACGTTCTAAATTTATTTCTGTTCTGTTTCAGTCCAAAAGCACACCTCTGACTGTGAGCTTGGTAGAACTCTCAGCCTGGCCCAGAGCGTTCTCTGCCATAACTTTGTACTCTCCTGTGTCTTTGGGGCCCACCATCAGGATGAGCAAAGAGCAGACTCCACATGTGTTGGAGATGTAGTAATTGGTATTTGTGTTGAGGCTAACATTATTGTGATACCAGGTAACACGAGGGGTGGGATTGCCACCTACAGCACAACTCATATGACACTCATAGCCCTTTGGAGCTATATGTAGTTTCAGAGGCACTGTGAATTTGGGTGCTGTTTGAAAGTTCAATTTCTTTGGTTCTGGTTGGTTTACTATCAGTTTACCTTGAGAGAAGAAAAACAGCATTTAGTACGTGATTCTGATTATGTGTAAAGGCACAAAATGCATCTATTCTTGGGATATGAATTGTTCCTCTGGTGTTAATGGTAGGACACTTCACTGAGTCAAATGTCTTAACTGATTTGTGAAAGCAAGTACTGATCTTAAATCGGATGTGGTGTCAGAAATCTATTGATTGTTATTTATTACTTATTGTAGTGATTGTTTTCTGAATGGTTTTAAATTTTCTGGTTGGTAGTTAACTAATGCATGAACCAGATTTGATAAAAGCAGAAGTACTGGTTTTCTGATAGTGTCCATATTATACAAACAAAAAACAGAGTTTGAAAAATATCTTTTAAAAAATATTGTATGTCCAAACCTTTCTTTTTAACAACTCCCCATGTTGGAGACTCTGATGGTTCAGACAGCCCCATATCATTTTTAGCATATACACGGAATTTATACTCTCTCCCCTGTATAACAACAATGGTAAATCTGTGGTTGAAGAGGTGATCTCCTACTGTCCACCAGGTCCGTTTAAAAGAGTCTCGTTTCATCACCATATAGTGGAGCCGGTCATCTCTTTTCTCATCAGGAGACGGAGTCCAGGTGAGAGTTAATGTTCCTTCAACATTCTGCTCAAGTTGCACTGCACCTGGAGGCTTGGGCTCATCTGAAAAAATTTAAATTATGCAGTATAATTATTGAACACATTCAAAGGTAAACCTTTTCAAGTAATATGAGTTTACACATTCTGTTCACAGAGTACAGCTAGAAGCACTTAAAATGTATTTCTACAAAAGCTAAAAAAATTAAATTGCTAATAAACTTATGATAATTTATATTACCAGTGACTCTAATTTCTACACTGAAGGTTTCCTGGCCAACCATATTTTTGACAATGATAGTGTAGATGCCACTGTCCGATCGATCAGATGTTGGAATGAGTAGCTGGGAAGCTTTCTCAGAATTAGTAATTGTCACATGTTTAGCCACAGGCACATTATCCTTCAGCCAAGTGATGTCTGGTAAAGGGGAAGCCTGTGTATAAAATAATAATAGCAATCCTGAATAATATAATTAAACAATGCAACTATTTTTATGGTACTTTCTAAAAATTGTATATAACCCTAAGAAAGACCAAAATGTATAATGTATAAAAATGTATAAATAATTCATGGTTTCAAGTTATACTTGACCTCTACAGGTTTTTAATACTTGATCATCAGTCATTGTCTATGAAGTATAATACCTCAAAGCCTACGGTGAACCGGACTGTGTTTCCAGCTTTCACAACCATGAAATTTTTCATCTTGCGATCAGTGAATTTTGGTTTCACTGTAAAATCAAATTAAATATTATGTAAATGTTAAATTAAGGTACAGTTTCTAAAAAAAACAACTAAGAAAGTTGAACACTGTTTACACCTACAAGGTGGTGGCATAGCAGTGATGTAATTGTCAAATCCTTGTGGTTGTCCCTCTCCTCCTTCATTGGTTGCAATCACTCTTACCCAGTATGTGGCCAAGGACTTCAGACCTGTTATAGTGAAAGAGGTCTGGATGATGGCATTTGTATTGCAGCGGCTCCACTCCATTTGGTCTGTAGGTCTGATTTCCACAAAGTACCCTTTTACTTCATCTTCCATTCCTTTCACCACATTTGGTTTAGTCCAAGCCAGGGACAAAGTGTTGTAACTAGAGCCAGTTACCTTGAGACCTTTAACCTTCCCAGGTCGCACTGTGGTGAGAAAAGTAGTCTAATGACAAGGAAACTAGAAATATCTAAAAGTTAGACTGTAAAGTCTAACAAAGTCTGTTTTTGAAGGTTTTTGTCTGGACAGAAAACTTGAGAAATCTAATTGTTAGATTAAAAAGTCTAACAAAGTCTGCTATTGTTTCAACTTACTCTGGGGGTCTCTTGCAAATACAGAGTCAGAGGGGCCACTTGGTTCTCCAGGACCACATGTGTTAATCGCAACGACTCTGAATTCATACTCAGCTCCTTCAATCACATCACTCACTGCATACTTTTTCTCTGAAAATAATACAAATATGTAAGCATTTGTAATGTACATCATTTGATCTGGGTGACATCTATATCACAGTGAAAGACCTTGGAAAAACAAACAAACAATTGATTGCACATAAGAACAAGCAAATTATGCATAATAACAGCTTAATATGTAATGCATAAAAACCTCTAATTGGCTCATCTGGAGGGTTCACTTGACTCCAGAGGTTACTGCCCTTTTTGCGTTTCTCCAGATTGTAGCCTATAATACCTCCTCCACCAGTGTTTGTTGGCATGAGCCATGCTAAATTGATGCAGTCCTTGAAAGTGCTGACCACTTTTGGAGAAGCAGGCTGACCAGGGAAAGCTGAAAAAAAAAAAGAAAACAGAGCTTAGCTATATAAAAAGCATTAATTTAATCTAAGCAGCAACATTTAAAGTAGTTCTAGAATTTGAAAATCGACTTTGCATGTAACGATGAATAATATTTGTAGTATATTACAAAAAAAAAAAAAAAATCACTAAAAAATGTTTATCCGTTATGATTTTATAGAGGATTTTCTGCGATAGCCCACGAGCAAAACATCGCGCCGCGATCATGTTACCGATGACGTAGTAAATTGACAAGCTAGACAGCTCACTGCCTGTATATACTGTGACTGACAATTCGCGGATCTACGGATTATTTCCACTGTATACGATGGTAAAGTGTGTAGTGAAAGTTCATTATGTCTACCTATTGAAACTATTCTTTAAATTCGTTTCTTAAGACAAGGATTTTTTTAAAGATGTTACCTTGACAGTTTCGGCGATAAACTTCCGCCTTCTTCAAAACAGTCACCAGATGTCGAGTGGTGACGTGCCTTATCAGCTGATGTTACTCTAAGGAGGCGTGAATGTCCCGCCCAATTAGACAGGTAGTTCACGCCTCCTGCTGTACCTGACAGCAGGAGGCGTGAACTACCTGTCCAATTGGGCGGGACGTTCACGCCTCCTTAGAGTAACATCAGCTGATAATGCACATCACCACTCGACATCTGGTGACGGAGGTCAATGGAGGATGGCTGAGAGGAGTGGAGGACGTGGTGGCGTGCAGGCGGTTGGTGGCAGCTGGGCTGGGAATGGTCAGGAGGTAGGAAGTGATGCGTCAGGCAGTGAGGTGGAAAATGAGGGTATGGATGTTAGCGGGAGGTTTGAAACTGACAGTTTGGTAAATCTGGAAGGTCCATGGAGTACACCAGGAACTAAACGCAAAATCGGGAAGGGGCACAGTACTGCTGATGGTGAGAAAAAGGCGAAAGTTGATAGTAAAGTTGTGGAGTACAAAGTACTTGTGAAGTTGCTAAAGGAAGGTGCCAATTTCGACGAATGGAGTCCATCTCTGCTTACCGTCGCGTTACAAAAGGAGTTTGGGGAGGTGAGCGCAAAGAAAATAAGAAGTGGGCTATTAATCATGTGCAAAAATGAAGAACAGCAAAAGCGCGCAGTCACGGTGAAAAAGTTAAATGGCCATAGAGTTCAGTGTACGGTGGCACATGATAAGAAGCTGGTGAGAGGGGTAATCTCAGGTATCCCATTAGCTGAATCTGTGGATATTATCAAATCTAGTATCAAAAATGTCAAGGTTAAGGAGGCTAAGAGGTTGAAAACCAAACGAGATGGAGCACTTACGGATAGCCTATCTATCGTGTTAACTTTTGATGAACCCCTACTCCCCAGGAGGGTGTTTATTGGATTCATGAGCTACGAAGTGAGGTTGTATGTCCCACCTCCCCTCAGATGTTTTAAATGTCAGCGGTTTGGGCATGTTGCGGCGGTTTGCAAAGGGAAACAGAGGTGTAGTAAATGTAGTGAAGAACACGAGTATGGTCAATGTAATAAGGATGCAAAACTAAAGTGTTGTAACTGTGGGGGTGAACACAGTTCAGCCTACGGTGGGTGTGAAGTGAATAAAAGGATACGAGAGGTACAGAGAGTTAAAGTCACTCATGGCATAACTTACGCAGAAGCGACGAAGGCTGTCAGGAAGGTGGAAACAGAACCAGTTGAGAGAACCAGAGTAAGTGAACAATGTAGGAAATGCGAAGTTATCAAGGAAGAGACGCTTATTGTACCTAAAAACGACTGTGTTATTTATGGCTTATGCTATCAACTGTGCAGCCCAAACTGATAGCCGAACTAAGAAAATCCAATACGTAGTTAAAGGAGCTAGTAAGTTCCTAGGTATTCATATGCAGTGGGAAGCGGTCAGAGACGCTCTAAATCTGACTGATGACATACCTCGAGCTCAAGGATGTGGTGGTACTGGATAATGGGTATTGTCATTCTGCAATGGAATGCACGGAGTCTAATACAAAATGGACAAGAGTTTAAGAAATATGTTGATGAGCTCAGTGTGAAACCCAGTGTTATTTGCGTCCAAGAAACCTGGCTGATTCCTAAGCTTGACTTCTGTATTAAAGGATACTCGTCAGTTAGGAGAGACAGAGATTATGGTAGGGGTGGGGGAGTTATGACATTTATACGAACAGACACTCAGTATAGGGAGGTCAAAAGAGGGAAAGAATTAGAATATGTGATGATAGAGGTCTGGATAGGGAAAGAATCTATAGAAATTATTAATTTCTACAACCCATGTCAGCAATTACGATTGAGTCAGTTGGAGGAAATTTGGGAGGATACAAAAGGGAGAGTGATATGGTGTGGTGACTTTAATGCGCACAGCTCATTATGGGGAGATAAGAGTGATGGTAATGGGGATGTAATTCTAGAATTTATGGATAGGGAAGAATTGGTATGTCTAAATGATGGGTCAGGCACTAGAATGGATATAGCAAGAGGGACAGAGTCTGCAATTGACTTAACGCTGGTTACAGCAACATTGGCAGACAAGTGTGGGTGGGAAGTGCTGAGAGCTAATGCAGTGGGCAGTGACCACTTCCCAATTAAAATTGAAGTGGGAATGAATTATACAGCGGAGCAAGTGGTTCACAGTGAGAGGTGGATTCTGGGAAAAGCTGACTGGAAAAAATTTAGAGAGGTCAGTGATGCTCTACTGTCCCTAGTAGATACAAATGGAGATGTAGAAGAGTTGTGTTTACAGATTAGTGCTGGCATAGTCGGAGGAGCTACAGCAGCAATCCCTAAAACTAAACCTGGGAGCCTAGGTAGGATTGTCCCTTGGTGGACTAACGAATGTAGAATGGCAATTAAAGCGCGAAATAAAGCGTTTAGAGTGTTGAAGAGAACTCATAATTTTCAGAATCTGGTTTTGTTTAAAAAGGCCCAGGCAAATGTGAGGAGAACCATCAGACAGGCCAAGAAAGATTGTTGGAGAAAGTTCTGCGATTCGATAGGGCGGGATACACCAGTGGGGAAAGTATGGGGTATGATAAAGAGGATGAAGGGGAGTGGGAAGCAATATGGATACCCTGGATTGTTAGATGGGGATACTGTAATTACAACCAACATTGGAAAAGCAGAGATTATAGCCCAAACGCTGAGCAAAGTTCATAGCTCTGAAAACCTCTCCCAACAGGAAAGGATGGCAAGAGATGAGACGGTACAGAATCATCAGCAGGAAAGTGTGAGAACAGAGGACAGTACGGATGTGATAGGATGGGAAGTGCACTGTTCACTATTACTGAACTGAATAAAGTTCTTAGGAAGTTAGGCAACTCCTCTCCTGGGGGGGATAGGATATGCTACTCCATGTTGAGAAATCTAACAGATAAGGGAAAAGAAGTGCTATTGGCGCTCTATAATAAAATTTGGACAGAGGGAGTAATTCCAAAAGCATGGAAAGAGTCCATCATTATTCCTATTAGGAAACCTGGCAAAGACCCGCAAGTCCCAGGTAATTATAGGCCAATAGCTCTAACCTCACAGATGGGAAAGACTATGGAGAAAATGATAAATGACAGAATGAGCTATATAATTGAGTCGAAAGGTTTGATACAGGGCTACCAGAGTGGATTCAGAAGGGTCAGAAGCACAATGGACCCATTAGTGGTCCTAGAGGACGCTATACGGAGAGCGCAGGCAAACAGGGAGAATGTTGTAGCTGTGTTCTTTGATATTGAGAGAGCCTACGACATGTGGAAAGAGGGCCTGCTGATTAAGCTGCAAAAAATGGGGTTTAAGGGGAGAACGTTTATCTGGATCAGGGAGTTCCTAACAGCCAGAACCATTAAGGTTAGGATAAATGGTGTATTTAGTCAGAGCTATGCAACTGAAAATGGCATTCCACAAGGAAGCATAGTCAGCCCCCTGTTGTTTGCCATAATGATAAATGGGATTTTTAGCGAAGTAGAGAACCATGTGGAGGTTGCCCTATACGCTGATGATGGTGCCCTGTGGAAAAGAGGGAGAAATCGTGACTTTGTGGGCAGGAAAATTCAGCAGGCAGTCACTGCGGTGGAGACATGGGCCATTCGATGGGGCTTCAGAATCTCTGTGCAAAAAACAAAAACAATGATCTTTACTAGAAAGAAGGTGGTGGAAGACATTAAAATTGCAATATCTAGTCTAGAACTGGAAAGGGTTAACTCTTAAGTATTTGGGCATGTGGCTAGACCAAAAGCTGTCATGGGCACTGCATATTGATAGTATGTTGGAAAGATGTAAAAAAGTCCTTAATGTGATGCGATGCCTACGTGGTACAGATTGGGGAGCAAATAGACTTGCCTTGAGGTCAATATACACTGGCCTAATAAGGTCTGTACTGGATTATGGTAGTTTCATTTATGGCTCAGCAGCCAATATGCTGCTGAAGAAACTGGATGTGGTCCAGAACCAAGCATTAAGGCTGTGTTGTGGTGCCATGAACACCACCCCTGTGGTGGCCATACAAGTTGAGATGGAGGACATGCCCCTTCATCTCAGAAGGGATCAGCTTGCCTCTGTATTTTGGGTAAATCTGAAAGGACATAGAGTTGACCACATAAGCCAGTGTGTATTACAGCCATGTCAAGAAAGGTTGCAGGCACACTCCAGGAGTTATGGTTGGATGATTGGTGAAAGGGTGAAAGGTATGGCTATTGGGGACTTGAAAATCAGCCCTACTGTGTTTATTCCACCTACTCCGCCTTGGGTTATGGAAGGGGTGCCCACTGATTTCCTGCTGCTGGAAGAAAAACAAGGTGAAGAACTGGATAAATACAGAGTGCAAGAGTATTTAAATGAGAAATATTGGGATGAGGTTAAAATATTCACTGATGCCTCCAAACAAACAGATGGATCAGTTGGGGTTGCATTTGTCATCCCTGAACACAGCACTGAAGTAGGCATGAGAGTCACGGATGACTTAGCCGTCTACACGGCTGAATTAGTTGCTGTGTGGATTGCACTGCAGTGGGTGGAGCGGAATAGGCCTGACAAGGTAGTTATTGCCTCAGACTCCAGTTCTGCGCTGATCAGCATTGATACCTGGCAGTCAAAATCAAGGCAGGATGTAGTGTCCAATATATCACAAGTCTGCAACACCTTGCTAAAAAACGGAGTAAAACTTTCTTTTGTATGGGTACCTGCTCACATAGGAGTAGCAGGCAATGAAATGGCTGATAGCTGTGCCAAAAAAGCTGCCAGCAACAGCAATGTTGAGTTAGAAGTGGACTACAGCAAGGCTGAAGTCAAAAGCATAATAAAACGAAAAACTAGAGAATCATGGCAGCCTCTATGGGACAGTGGACATACTGGAAGGCATTTACACAGCATACAAAATAGTATAGGTCGATGTAGATCCTCAAACAGGAGTAAGGGAGAAGAAGACATCAGGCATGCAAACTGGTCAGGGGTGAAAAAGGTGAGAAGGGCGCACGGACACACGGCACGCGCGCAAAAGTACATTTCGTAGTCTACGTTACAAAAAAAAATTGCAACCAGTATTAAGCAGGCAACATTCAACATCACTCATCACTTCCCTTTCAACTGTTGTGTGTACTAACTAGGTTTTATCTGGACAGGATGTTGTGTAATATACCATACCACATATACCATGCGGTCAATTTGAAGATCGAGATGGTGATTTTGAATTAAAGAACAGGCATGTACAATGGGCATTACATATTGGATTTTTTTTTTTAATAAAAAACCAAGTTCATCTCGGCCTAAAAAATTTGGGCAGACGCTCCCGCGCGGCACATGCCAACAATTCCCCCCCATGAAATGAGCAACAAGTAGGAGAATTATACACGGTATCATACCTAAAATTTTATCAGAAATATAGATATGATACTATGATTCTCCCCAACATACTACATTAGATAAGCTAACCTCATTTATAAAAGATACACACTTGTATATGACGTATATGTGATATATATGATGTATATTCATACATTGTTACTTTATGGAAATCTTCAGTAAGTTTGGTCTTTTCATGACAGCCTGTTGTAGACCTAAATATAATGCACATGAAATGACACTCCTCACCTCAACATGTCCTTTACAATCATTTAAGCCACCATGGGCAATGCTGAAACCACTGCTGCAAACAGTACATCGTGCGAAACTGTCATTATTGTTGACCCTTATTAGACAGGGAGATTATCAGGCAGGGAGATTATCAGGCAGGGAGATTATCAGACGGATATTATTAGACAGGGAGATTATCAGGCAGGGATATTATTAGATGGATATTATCAGACAGGGAGATTATCAGACAGGGAGATTATCAGACAGGGAGATTATTAGACAGGGAGATTATTAGACAGGGAGATTATCAGCTAGGGATATTATTAGATGGAAATTATCAGACAGGGAGATTATCAGACAGGGAGATTATCAGACAGGGAGATTATCAGGCAGGGAGATTATCAGGCAGGGAGATTATCAGGCAGGGAGATTCTTTTGTGTAATCTGAGCTGAAGTGGGTTTTGTATTTTGGTTTTTTGGGGCGTGCGCGCTCTCTCTGCCATGCCGATCCTGTAGGCCGCACTGACTCAGCTGAAAACTTCGGTCCTCGAGAAAAGAGAAGCCCGCCCACACTGAAGGCTGATTGGCTTATTTTGCTGAGTAACCCAATCAGGATGCTCTTTGTCTCGCGCACTCCGTCATATGCGCTCTCTCGCGCGCTCCATCATGTGCGCGAGGCAGACATTAATGTTTCGATTGGGAATTTTTTTTTTTTTTAAATCGCGAGTCTGATTGTGTGGCGCTGCGCAACACACTGGTCTGTGTATGGGAAACCCTGCATTGCTTGCGCTCTACAGCCAGAGCAAGCTAGAACAAGCGGTTGTCATGGGGATTTGAAAAGACGCTTGGTGCTTATTTTTAGGAGAAAAACACCCTGTCGGCTTTCTAGCTCTCGGAAAAAAAAAACTATTTGAAAACCATCCATTGTGAAGAGGGAATTTCTCTATACCACGCCACTGAGCTGATCATGTGTTCGTTTTCATCTCTCTCATATCTGGCGACAGTAAGCTATAGCAGCTGGTATTTACATCTGTAGCCGTCTTATGGAGCAAGCTAACGTTATGTCTTAAACTTGATTTCAGCACGCATGTTAAAACATATTAGACATAGTTACATTTCTGGCACTGTAAAAGACTTGCCTCAACACGTAACAGCAACAAAATCCAACGACTTTTCCAGTTATTCACCCCCGAGCGCGCTGGAAACTGTTCCATTGGTATGTTCAGATCCAGTCGCGAGATGAGGTTGCCAGCTCTCTCTATAAAAAGGTGACTTTGCGGTCTGAATCTGTGGAATTTTCGTAAGCGAGGACTGGCAACCAGCAGTGGGTTGCGCACCAGCTTGATCAGAACTCCAATGGAAAAGAAGCACGTGTTACTGTTTATCTCGATTGGCTGGAAACCTTGTAAGTGAAATGTTTGGCAACAATAACGTTGTAGCCTGCCTACCCCCCCCCCAAAAAAAAAAAAAAAAAAAAAAAAAAAAAACCTCTTCGGATCTACACGATTCACACAAGTGACCTATTTTGGGACCAAAACGGCGAATTTCGCCGAAAGGTGAGGAGTTTGCATGTGTGGAAGACATTCTTTCAAGGATGAGATTTGGGCACACTAGGCTGAACGTCACCCTAGCACTTATGGGAAAGCATGTAGATGGAAGATGTGAGTTTTGTGGTAGCCCAGAATCTGTACAACATGTCATGTGTGAATGTCCTGAATATCAAGCAGAAAGGAACATCTTAATGGAACAGCTGAGAAAAGAAAAACTAAGTTTGAATATACAGGAACTTTTGAGGGTAAGCTCAGGCCATGTCTGCTATAATTATGTTTAAGTTTCTGAGGGATACAGGGCTTATTCAGAGGTTCTAGTGTCACCAATCATTTTCTTTCTCTCTCTCTTTTTTTTTTTAGTCACCCAGGTTAGTTGTAGAATAGGCTCTTGAACCATACCCCAGTCCAGCAGGTGGCGGTAATGCACCTCATACGTTAAGTTGCCAACCGCCATAAAAATCCAAGAAGAAGACGACATCTGGTGACTGTTTTGAAGAAGGCGGAAGTTTATCGCCGAAACTGTCAAGGCACACACGGACTGGCCATCGGGAGTAGCGGGAGTTTTCCCGGTGGGCCGGCGGAGAAAAAAAAAAAAAGTTGCGCGCTGGCCTTTAATATGACTTCTTTAAGAAACTGTTAACATTGCTTATTACAGTTAACATTGCTTATTACAGTTGCGCGCTGGCCTTTAATATGATAAGCAATGTTAACAGTTTCTTAAAGAAACTGTTATCATATTAAAGGCCAGCGCACAACTGCTTTTTTTTTTTTTTTCTCCGCCGGCCCACACTGAACCACCGGCCCACCGGGAAATCTCCCGCTGGCCAGGTAACATCTTAAAAAATCCTTGTCTTAAGAAACGAATTTAAAGAATGGTAAAAAAAAGTGTGTCGCGTACAGCTGTTCTAAAACCAACAAAGACGGAGTATCTCTGCATCAGTTCCCTGATCCTGATAAGAATAATGGATACGATCTCGCTGAGTGGAACCGGCAAGTAAAGCGGACGAGGGCAGACTGGTGCTAGTTGAAGGCTAGTGCACATATTTATGCTGGTGAGTGTAAAGGGAAAAGTGGTTTTTATAGTCCATGGGAGAATCTTGAGGCGCGCTTTGAACGAGCTTCCTGAACCTTTAGGACAATTAAAGGGTTCTTTAACTAAACAAGAACTAGACGATCCCTGGACGAGTTCCTGCTTTGTACTTCTACGATACAGCCGTGACTGTCCCCATTCAGGCCCGCATTTTTCTTCTCCCCAAGCTCCGAACGCACACAAAGCCGACTTTGACAGCTGCAGTCATTTCCGTGTTGTTGGAAAGGCCGCTTGAACGCCGTCGGTTCGCCCCAAATATACTGCCGATCACGACGCACATTTCGGCCCAGACCTCTGATTTAGTAGAAAAAATGTGCATCGACTCACCTCGACTGGAACACGATTCACTTTCGTCTTCAGACGCAATTTCGTCTGAATAATCGCTGTCTGATTCACTCATTTCGCTTGTGTTTATACTGGATGCTGCCATCCTGGTCAATTTACTACGTCATCGGTCACGTGACTCCCGACTGGGATTTCCAGGAAATGCTTCCCAGAAGCTCGGTTTTGTCGCTCAAATACACCCCTTTGATGGGGAAATTCTCATCTCATCTCATTATCTCTAGCTGCTTTATCCTTCTACAGGGTAACAGGCAAGCTGGAGCCTATCCCAGCTGACTATGGGCAAAAGGCGGGGTACACCCTGGACAAGTCGCCAGGTCATCACAGGGCTGACACATAGACACAGACAACCATTCACACTCACATTCACACCTACGGTCAATTTAGAGTCACCAGTTAACCTAACCTGCATGTCTTTGGACTGTGGGGAAAACGGAGCACCCGGAGGAAACCCACGCGGACACGGGGAGAACATGCAAACTCCGCACAGAAAGGCCCTCGCCGACCACGGGGCTCGAATCCGGACCTTCTTGCTGTGAGGCGAGAGCGCTAACCACTACACCACCGTGCCACCCCTTTGATGGGGAAATTTTTTATTTTTAATTTGCATACATTGAATATATACCCTTATACTACATTTTCATTAATAGTGGGTTCTAAAATTCTAGAACTACTTTAAAGAGATGTTGAGAACATGGTTAAAATTTTTTGGAGCTCAGTGAATTTTAATTTTCTAAACAATAGATACACTAAGTATTCTTAATAAAGAAACATTTTAATTAACTGAGGAACACAAACACTTAGTTTGGTTAAGGTTCATAAGACTTATAAAGCATATAAAAACTCTATATGAAAAATGTACCGGGTGGCACTGTGGTGTAGTGGTTAGCGCTGTCACCTCACAGCAAGAAGGTCCAGGTTCGAATCCCATGGCCAGCAAGGGCCTTTCTGTGCGGAGTTTGCATGTTCTCCCCGTGTCCACGTGGGTTTCCTCCGGGTGCTCCGGTTTCCCCCACAGTCCAAAGACATGCAGGTTAGGTTAACTGGCGACTCTAAATTGACCGTAGGTGTGAATGTGAGTGTGAATGGTTGTCTGTGTTTATGTGTCAGCCCTGTGATGACCTGCCGACTTGTCCAGGGTGTGCCCCGCCTTTCGCCTGTAGTCAGCTGGGATAGGCTCCAGCTTGCCTGCGACCCTGTAGAACAGGATAAAGCAGCTAGAGATAATGAGAAAAACGTACCCAGTGTGCCGGCTGCAATAGCATCGGTTTCCATGATGTCACTAATGCCTTCTGAATTCTTGGCACTTATCCTGTAGCGGTATTTTCTGCCATGGTCAATATCTGTGTCTCTGTAGGCAGGTTGTCCAGAGATGTCTCCAATTTTAGTCCAGGTGTTACGTCCCACTTGTTGGCGCTCCAGGGTGTAATTGGTCACAGGACAGCCACCATCATCTTTTGGAGGCCTCCATTTAAATTCGATAGCAGACAATGAACTTTCTACCACATCTATAGGCCCTTGGGGTGGAGTTGGTTTGTCTAGAAAATAAGAAGTGTAGATATCATAAAAAGCATTTATTACTTTTTAGTTGTCTTAACCACATTCTACAAAGCTGCTTAACCAATGACATACCAAGAACAATGAGTTTAGATGTAGCCTCATTGGTGGAAAATTCATTCTTAAGTTTGATTTTGACTTCTCCAGTGTCCTTACGCTGACATTTATTGAGAAGAAGCCGACTCTGACTCGAAGAACTCTCAATCCTGACACCAGAGCCTTCTAGAAGCTCTGCTTCATCTTTTAACCACTGCACTCTGATTGGTACCTTTCCTGAGAATGGAAGCTTGAAAATTGCATTTTCACCAGATCTTACGACGACAGCTTCTGAGAACTTACTCACAGCATCTGCATCAATTTTTGGTGGATCTAAAAAGAATAGAGAGAATGGAAAGAAGCCCACCTCTGTAAGACTGTATGGATGTTTATGTGATCTGAATAAAAAGATAAACAAAACATGAATTTATTATTTGCTGTTTTTACCTTTAATAATTAATGTGGCCTCTGATTTACGTCCTTCTGCTTCAAATCTATACACCCCTGCATTACCCTCCTGAGAATTCTTGATTATTAGTTTGTGAATGGCCCCCTCTTTGGTAATAGTAATCCCATTTGTAGATTCCAACTGGCCCACAAAAAAAGAAAGAAAGCAGAGGAAATGCTAAATATTTCTATTGGACATTACTACAAGGAAAACCTTTCAATATACTATATGAAAATGGATACTAAATGTCATAACACATTGATTAAGTGAATTTTGTTATGTAATATATGTTACTGTATCTTAATTGAAAGGTTAGAAAGTCTGTTAGAAAAGTTTACCTTTTGACCATCTTTATACCAAATTCCAAAACAGTCCTTATTGCTGAGTGTACAAGATAATTCTGCAGTCTCTCCAATATTGGCAGCAGTTTCAGACAATCCACTAACAAAGTGGACTTCTGGTTCTGGATACAAGAACAGAGGAAACATGTTTAATTACTCTTAATCTTTACATAGTGGAGATACTGTATCAGTTTTGGATTACTGTTATGATATGCACAATTCATTGCTGTTTATTAAGACCAGAGTTTAACACATACCTCTTTTAGTGTCAGGGACCAATTGACCAACTCTGAGGCGCTTTTTATGCTTAGTTTCTCCAGTTCCATCTCCATCTGTCATGTCTTCACCTGTTCCATCCCCACTTCTACTAATTTTTTGTAGTCCAGTTACTTCAAAATCATCTTTTCCTGATCCATCTTTTCCTGATCCATCACCCAATAGCCCATCTTTTCCTGATCCATCACCTAATAGCCCATCTGTTCCTGATCCAACTTTTCCTGATCCATCACCCAATAGCCCAACTTTTCCTGATCCATCACCCAATAGCCCATCTGTTCCTGATCCAACTTTTCCTGATCCATCACCCAATAGCCCAACTTTTCCTGATCCATCACCCAATAGCCCATCTTTTCCTGATCCATCTTTTCCTGATCCATCTTTTCCTGATCCAACATCTGATAGTCTGTCTTTTCCAGATCTATCTTTTTCTGATCCCATTCCAGATAGGCCATCCTTTCCTGATTCATCTTTGCCTGAACCATTGCCCAGTAGTTCATTTTTCCCCAACCCATGTTTCCCTAATTCACCTCTTTGCTTCCCCTCCTGCCCACTTCTAACTCCCATCTCATCTCCCAGGCTACATCCATCACTAACAACCCCTGTAGCTGTTTTGAGTGTTGTACCTTGCAGCTTCCTGGCCTGCCCTTTACCCCACTTATCAGCATTATCTGTATCTCTCTGGCCTTTCTGGAGGACATTTGGATCATCTAGAAAAACAAAAGGCATAGTAAATGGAAAATATGTAGAAAGAACTTTGTTACTTATTTATTATAAACCCATGGTGATATTAAAAAAAAAAAAAAAAAAAAGACACCTCACCTTTCACATTCAGAGCTGCTTTGGATGATTTGATTCCAGCAATAACTGTGTAGGTACCATTGTCCACTGGTCTACAGTTCTTTACTACTAGTCTGTGAGTAAGCATGTCTTCTGAGACTGTTATGTCATATTTATCCCCAGGCTCAATTGATGCATCATTGGCATACCAGGTAATTTTTGACACAGGATCAGATAATACACATTCAAATGTAGCATCTTTTCCTTTGACCACAGTGACATCCTTCAGAATGCTATCAAATTCCACATCAGGAACTGAGGATAGAAATTATTGAGCCAAATTGGCTATGCTGCTTCAGTCCAAACTCTAGAGCCACTCTAAACTCCACGGATTTCTAAAATAACACTAATTATGCAGTTGAAAATAGTGCCTTAACATATTTAACACTTTGATCAAATTTAGTCTTACTCTCCAGTTCAGTAGAAAACATGTTTGCATCTTCAACATCCACTTGATATAGGCCTGCATCTTCTGGGACAACATTATTAACACTAAATGTGTATTTATCACCAACTTTCTTCAGATTGTATTTGAAGGAATGATTGGTGCCATCACCATAGTCAACTACTTCACCATTCTGCAAAGAATAAATAATTTGAATTAGATACTGTACACCTAAGGAGCATGATTTTATATAGCACTTAAATAAGCCTCTACAGAAAACATCACTGCAATTTAGGACCTCTCACCTTGTAGAGATAAATTTTACTATTGGGATTCTTAAGCTTCATGTCCAGTTCAAATTCAGCTTTTCCATTTCGTTTGATCTCTATTGGTTTCATATTTTCAACCTTTTCAACGTACTGTAAATAATGGAGAACAACAGAGGTAGATAAAGTACAGTATGCAAACTTTGCAACTAAAAAAAAATCTAGGTAAATGGAAAAATAAGAAATATTGGTGAAAATACAGTGACCAGGCTAATTACTTAAAATCCATCACTGACTGCAACAGTGTGAAAGTGTTGGTACCTTTTCCTGTTTTTCTTCTCTCTCCTTCTTCATCTGATTAAGTCTTTTCAGCATCCATCGGTAATCAGTGATCCCAAACTCTCGACATATGCGCTCATAGTCTTTCTTCTGAGCACTCAATAACACCTCCCAAAACTTTGGGTCAACCTCTCCCTCTTTCTTGGGTTTTTCTTTAACCTTTTTCAAAACTCTATGCAGAAAGTGATGAAAAGTAAAACATTTCACAACAGTATATTTAAAGAGTTTTTTTCATACACATATACAGCATGAATTGTAAAAATTAAAAACATGAAACAAACAATAAAAAACAGATATTCCCAAGTTATTTGGTTGTGATTTGGTTGTGACTTTTGCACTTGTACGTTGCTCTGGATAAGAGCATCTGCTAAATGGCATGTGATGTAAGGTAATGTGATACTTTACACAGTTTTCTTCAGCATTTTTCTGAAGTCTTCAGGTTCATTTTGTCCTTAAACAAACAAACAAAAATTAAATAAATAAATAAATAAGCAAGCACATATCTGTTTGATTCATCAGATGAGACATCTAGTCTCAATACTATTACCATCATCATTCAATTCAATGGAATTCATCTATGGCAGAAGACTCTGGTAGTGGTTTATAACAGGGTTAAAGTTTAATTTTTATGTTTTTCACTGCACTACATTCGTCTTGTTAACCTCAAGAGACAGAAAAAAAACCCCTTTGACTTGTGAACTTTTAATGTCTAAACAACATCAGATATACTCCGATATTTTTAGACATACCTGGCATGTTTTTCCTGAATCCATCTGAAAGACAGAATGGTCACAAGAAAGCTGGGATACAAAGAAATGCTTGGGATACAATGTAAGATTATTATTATTCATCTAATCTCATTAACTCTAGTCGCTTTATCCTGTTCTACAGGGTCGCAGGCAAGCCGGAGCCTATCCCAGCTGACTACAGGTGAAAGGCGGGGTACACCCTGGACAAGTCGCCAGGTCATCACAGGGCTATTATTATTATTATCATCATTATTATTGTTGTTGTAGTAAATTATGTCTTACCTTCGTTAACCTTAAGTGTTGCTGTACAAACAGCTCTTCCAAATGAGTTTGTAGCAAAACATTTGTATGTATCTGCTTGGTCAGCTGTTGCGTTTAATATCTGTCAAGAAACATAAACAATATATTTTAGTATATACTGAGTAAGAATATATTTTCAGAATTCATGTTCACCAAAAAGGAATTTACTTATTGTTTTCAACTTCTCACAGCTTTATTTCCATTTTGCCCCTACTCATAGCCATCTCCCAGTCTTAAAATATGTTGTCAGCATTATAAGAGAAAGCCTAGGTCATGGTCTATCAACTGCTATTTGAATATTTGAAAACCATACAGTACCAAACAGCACCTGGGGCTTGGCCTTATATACATCCATCCATTATCTGTAGCCGCTTATCCTAGACAGGGTTGCAGGCAAGCTGGAGCCTATCCCAGCTGACTATGGGTGAGAGGCGGGGTACACCCTGGACAAGTCGCCAGGTCATTGCAGAACTGACACATAGACAAACAACCATTCACACCTACAGTCTATTTAGAGCCACCAATTAGCCTAACCTGCATGTCTTTGGACTGTGCGGGAAACCAGAGCACCCGGAGGAAACCCACGCAGACATGGGGAGAACATGCAAACTCCACACAGAAAGGCCCTCACTGGCCGCTGGGCTCAAACCTCGATGCTAAGGCTTCTGTCTTGTCTAATGTGTACATCACAATTTCTAGCCTTCTTGAATTGTGATGTACACATTAGACAAGACATAAGCCTTAGCATCGAGGTCTACTGGAAACCCACAACCACAAACCAGTACCTACTCTTCGACTCACACCACCCACTGGAACACAAATTGGGGATGTGGCAGCGGGGGCGTGGTCAAGCATCGGTCTGTGAATGGAAGGCGGAGTCAGGGAAGGTAAGTGGTAGTATCACTGCACCTGATGTGAATTAACCTGTGTTTGTGTGTCTCCTCCAGTGACCGTGCCCTATAAAAGGAGAGAGAGAGCAGAGAAAGGGAGCTCTCTCCTGACCAGAAATGTGTGTGTGAGAGAGGGAGTGAGCTGAAAAGCTATATATCTTTAAAAATAAAAAGCTTGTGAGAACTCAGTTCTGGCCTGCCGTGCTTCTGCGCTCCACTCACCTGCTCTGATTCTACAGGGGTCATTAGGACCCTGCAACATAGGGCTCAGAACATTCTTACAATGGTAGATGGAAAAGAGAAGGAGCAAAATCACATCAAGAAAGCACTTCAGAACTGCAGGTATCCCAACTGGGCTTTCTTCAAGAGCAGAAAAAGAAACATAACAGACAAGGAAGATAACAGGAACAAACGCAAGAACATTGTCATTCCTTACATTTCTGGTCTATCTGAGAAACTCAGGAAGATCTTCTACAAACACAACATTCCGGTACATTTCAGACCCAGTAACACTCTGAAGCAGAAACTGGTTCACCCTAAGGACAGAATAGCCAGACACAAACAGGACAACCTAGTGTATGCAATTCAGTGCAGTGAGGAATGCATGGACTCGTATATTAGGGAAACAAAACAACGGCTTCACAGGCGCATGGCTCAACACAGGAGAGCCAGTTCCTCAGGCCAGAAATCTGCTGTCTATCTTCATCTTAACAACAAAGGACATTCATTTCAGGATTGCAACGCACACATTTTAGCCAGAGAGGATTGTTGGTATGAGCGAGGAGTTAAAGAAGCCATTTTTGTCAACCTGGAACGACCATCACTGAACAGAGGTGGTGGTCTAAGACACCATTTATCAGTCACCTACAATGCAGTCTTTGGCACACTTCCCAAACAACTGAATGCACACCAAAACCCAGCTGTTTTCAGTGACTCACAGGTGGACAGAGAGAACCAACAACCCATTGATCACCCCAACGACTCTCTAGGCCGTTCACACCCAGCCCCCAGTGACCCACACCAACAGGATGACTCACCGACTCCTTAGGATTGCTTTTCGTCCATGAGAGGATAAATACCTGATACTCCCTATTAGTCAGACAGAACTGAAGAAGCCTTTCGGATGAGAGGTGAAACGTCTTCAAGAATCTTCAAGCAAGTCTAGTTGCTCTCTTTTACCACCCACAGTTTATTATGACCTGGATGACTGAGAATCTTCACAGACATGATCAGCCAGGGTTGGTACAGTGGTGCAGCAAGTAGCACCGTCACTCCTCACAGTTCCAGGGTTCCAGATTTAATCCTGGGCTTGGGCTATTGTTTTTATGCATGTTTTTGCCAGGGTCCATATGGTTTTCCTCCAGGTTCTCTGGTTTTCTCCCACCTCCCAAAAATATGCCAGAACTTGGATTAGCCAAGATAGAGGTATTCAAACTTTGAAGTGCAGATGAGATGAAAAATACCAAGAGCAACAATAAAAAAAAAAAAAAAAAATTACACTGGGCCATTCTCACAATGGGCCAATGAGGATTTGCACATTGGTGCACACTGGCCCCACAGCATTGGCCTAATGTGGGCTACTCACATGGGATCTGTGTGGGGCTGCCAAAGTGTGGGCTGCCCACAGAAAACCTTGACTGGGCCAATAAGGCTAAAATAGGTATTTGCCTAATGTGGGCTAGCCTTCAGTGGTCCCACATTGGATTTGTGTCATCAAAAACGGCACTGGTTTTTGTCTGAAAGAGAAAAAGTGCTGAAAATTTAGACTATTAAATACAGTAGGCCCACAACAAAGTGTAAAATCAAACACTTCAGAGATAATGTTGATGGTCATTATAATTGAACAGTGGTTTAAAACACTGTTTGTCTGCTTTGCTCTGTGGCACTGTGATGGGCTTGTGTCCTATCTAGAGGGTATTTCTGCCTTACACTGTTCCTGGGAAAGGCTATAGATCCACGATGTCCCTGACAAGAATATAGCTGTTAATGAAAGTGACTGAGTGAGTGGGTGAATATTGGCCTACTCTGTCAAACTAAATTAACTGGAACTAATATTTTCCTAGGTTGCAGGGTGGTGCAATGAGTAGTGCTGCTGTCTCACAGATCCAGCTTCCAGGTTATCCAGTTCAAGCTTGAGCTCAGGTTACTGTCTATGCAGAGTTTCATATGTGTGCATATGGCTTTCCTCTGGGTTCTCTGGGTTCCTCTCATTTCACAGAACCATTTAGGTAGGTAGATTGGCAACTCTAAGTAGGCTCTAGATGTGAATGTGTGTGCATGGTGCCCTGTGATGGACAACAATCCAATTCAGGGTGTATTGCTGCCTCACACCCGGTGTTCCTTGGATAGGCTCCAGGTCCACCATGACCCTGACCAGGGTAAAGCAGTTACTGGAGTGAATGAATCAATAACATTTTACCTGTAATATGTATTCTCCAGCCTTTTCATCATATCTTGTATTGTATTTCTCTGGATCAGAAATCTCTCCTTTGCTCCGTGACCATTCGATGGTGGGTTTTGGCTCTCCTGTCACCACTGCTTTGAAAGTGGCTGATTTACCTGCAATCAGGACAAGTTAGATCAAGTTAGATAGGAGTGCTCTGGTAAAAACCAAGGTTGGATACCACAAATCTAATGTTTACTATACAATTATTGAGAAAATAATGACACTAAAATCAAGGTCTTGCATATGACATTGTGCACAAAACAATTTTGGTTTTCTTTTCTTAAAGATCTGAAATGTCTCCACAAAGATGGACTGCAGCCATAGTCAGACTCATTGTTTTGTTCCTTTGCTAATTTGTTAGAAACTGTAGGACTCAGATTAAAATTACACATTTTGAAATTATATTTTATCCAGACTTTCCTACCTTTTTCCCTTAAAAGTGATTAACCATTTTAGCACGTGTGGCAGCGGGGGCGTGGTCAAGCGCCAGTCTGTGACAGGAGGGCGGAGTCAGGGAAGGTAAGTGGCAGAATCACTACACCTGAGAACAATTAACCTGTGTTTGTGTGTCTTCCCAGTGACCGCGCCCTATATCAGGAGGGAGAGCGAGAGCGAAAGGAGCTTCCCCAACCCGAAGACTGTGTGTGTGTGTGTGTGTGTGTGTTAGACTGGGAGAGTGCATGTTTAACGCTGAAAAGTGTAAAATAAAACAGTCTGTCAAACCTTATCTCTGTCCTGCCGTTCTCTGTGCTCCACCCACCAACACAGAATTGTTACAGTGGTGCCGAAACCCGGGATCTGGAGCACAGCAGCCGAACAGCCCCATGGAGTCCTCCCTGTTCGCTGAACTGGTCCACGCCCTCGCCACGGCCCAGCAAAGCCAGCACCAGGCGCTACTCACCCTCCGAAAAGAGCAAGAACAGCGGTTCGAGGCCCTGGTGCTGGCTCAACAAGAAGATCGAGAGGCTTTCCGGCACCTCCTCGCGTCGGCGGGGTCCACCAGCGCTCCTACCGCGGGCCTGTCTCCCCTCACCGTCACCAAGATGGGCCCGCAGGATGATCCTGAGGCGTTCATCACACTCTTCGAGCAAGTCGCCGAAGCCTCGGGGTGGCCGATGGAGCAGCGCGCGGTGCGCCTCCTCCCCCTGCTAACGGGAGAGGCACAGCTGGCCGCGCTACAGCTCCCCGCCGGCTGGCCTACGCGGACCTCCGCCAGGCCGTCCTCCAGCGCATGGGGCGCACACCAGAACAGCAGCGCCAGCGCTTCCGCGCGTTGCGCTTGGAGGAAGTCGGCCGGCCGTTCGCGTTTGGCCAGCAGCTCCGGGACGCCTACTGGCGGTGGTTGAGGGCCGACAACTGCGATGCTGAGGAGATCGTCAATCAGGTGGTGCTGGAGCAGTTCGTTGCGCGCTTGCCAGCCGGAACCGCAGAGTGGGTCCAGTGCCACCACCTGGCGTCGCTGGATCAGGCAGTTGAGCTGGCGGAGGACCATTTGGCGGCTGTCCCGGCGGCAGGACAGCAGATGGCATCTTCTCTTCTCTCTCTCTCTCTCTCTCCCCCTCCTCCTGTGTCCCGTCCTCGCCCCATTCCCCCACCGCGGGGGCCGGCACCACCCCAGCCGTCCCGCCGCACCCGCGGTGCCCTCCCATTTCTCCCTTCTGTGTCTGTCTCTCCCCCACTTCAGGTGAGTGAGCCCCAGATCACCGGTGCAGAGGGAAAGCCCGGGCCGGTTTGCTGGCACTGCGGGGAGCCGGGCCACCTTCAACAGCAGTGTGCACGGCAATGGAAGTGGGCACGGTGGTTCGGATCCCCGACGAGCCAGAGGCCGCCCTCGATTGGGCCGGAGCGTATCGCATACCGGTGAGTATCCAAGGGGCTACATATCAGGCGTTGGTGGATTCTGGTTGTAATCAGACCTCCATTCGCCAAAGCCTGGTTCAAAACGAGGCATTGGAGGGAGCACAAGGGGTGAAGGTGTTGTGTGTGCACGGGGATGTTCACCGCTACCCTTTGGTGTCGGTCCACATTATTTTCAGAGGGGAAAAATTTATAGTGAAGGTGGCGGTTAATCCTCGCCTTACCCACTCTTTAATTTTGGGGACGGATTGGCCAGGATTTCGGGGTTTAATGACACACCTAGTAAAGAGTGGGTCCTGCCATTTGACAGGGGGAGGTCCCGGTGTCGCTTTGGCGGGAGCAGCTGTCACAGAGCCGTCTACGTCATCTCCGCGTCAGAGTGAGGAGCCGCCGGCTCCTCCTCTCTCTATTGGGGAATCCCTCGCGGATTTCCCATTAGAGCAGTCGTGAGACAAGACTCTGCGGCATGCGTTTGACCAAGTGAGAGTAATCGATGGTCAAACGCTCCAGCCGAACGCCACCCTGTCCTTCCCCTACTTCGCGATTATGAAGGATAGATTATACCGAGTGACGCAGGACACTCAAACTAAAGAGCGAGTCACGCAGCTTTTAATTCCGAAGAGCTGCCGGGAATTGGTATTCCAGGCGGCTCACTTTAATCCCATGGCTGGACACTTGGGGCAGGATAAAACACTAGCCCGAATAATGGCCCGATTCTATTGGCCGGGGATTCGCGGCGATGTCCGTAGGTGGTGTACGGCATGCCGTGAATGCCAGTTAGTAAATCCAGCGGCCATTCCAAAAGCGCCTTTGCGCCCTCTTCCATTAATCAAGACCCCATTTGAGAGAATTGGGATGGATCTCGTCGGGCCATTAGATCGGTCAGCACGAGGGTACCGCTTTATATTAGTTCTGGTGGACTATGCAACGCGATACCCGGAAGCAGTGCCTCTGCGCAATATGTCAGCACGCAGTATTGCAGAGGCGCTCTTCCGCGTCATCTCCCGAGTTGGAGTCCCGAAAGAGATTCTGACTGATCAAGGCACTACTTTTATGTCACGAACACTGCGCAAACTGTATGGGTTATTGGGGATTAAGCCGATCCGCACCAGCGTGTATCACCCACAAACGGACGGTTTAGTGGAACGGTTCAACCGCACCCTCAAAAATATTATTAAAAAATTCATAAGTGAGGACGCATGTAATTGGGATAAGTGGCTCGAACCCTTGTTGTTCTCAGTGCGAAAGGTCCCCCAAGCCTCCACGGGGTTCTCCCCGTTCGAATTATTATATGGGCGTAAGCCGCGCGGCATCCTGGACGTGCTGTGGGAAAATTGGGAGGAGGGACCTTCACAAAGCAAGAATGAAATTCAGTACGTTATGGACCTGCACACAAAACTCCACACGCTCACCCACCTAACTCAGGAGAATTTGCGGCAGGCCCAGGAATGGCAAGCCCGCCTGTACAACAAGGGTACGCGCCTTAGAGAGTTCACACCGGGAGATAAGGTACTCGTACTGTTGCCCACGTCGAGCTCCAAATTGATCACCAAGTGGCAAGGACCCTTTGAGGTCGCACAGCGAGTCGGGGACATTGACTATGAGGTGAGGCAAACGGACAGGGGTGGGGCGCTACAGATTTACCACCTCAATCTGCTTAAACTCTGGAACGAGGAGGTCCCCATGGCATTGGTGTCGGTGGTTCCAGAGAAGGCAGAGCTGGGGCCGGAGGTTCAAAAAGGGACATTGGCATCACGTACCTCTCTGGTCCCCTGTGGAGACCACCTCTCCCCGACCCAACTCATGGAGGTCGCCCAGTTGCAGACCGAGTTTTCGGATGTGTTCTCGCCCCTGCCCGGTCGCACTAACCTCATAGAGCACCACATAGAGACGCCCCCGGGGGTGGTAGTGCGTAGCCGCCCTTACAGGCTACCCGAACACAAAAAAAAGGTGGTTCGGGAAGAACTTCAGACCATGCTCAAAATGGGCATCGTCGAGGAGTCCCACAGTGACTGGAGCAGCCCGGTGGTCTTGGTCCCCAAGGCTGACGGGTCAGTCCAGTTCTGTGTGGACTATAGAAAAGTCAACGCGGTGTCTAAATTTGATGCGTACCCAATGCCTCGTATTGATGAGTTGCTCGATCGACTCGGCACTGCTCGCTTTTATTCGACGCTGGATTTGACGAAGGGATATTGGCAGATCCCCTTGACTACACTATCCCGAGAAAAAACTGCCTTTTCCACACCGTTTGGTTTACACCAATTCGTCACCCTTCCGTTTGGGCTGTTTGGGGCGCCCGCTACGTTTCAGCGGCTGATGGACAGAGTCCTCCGCCCTCACGCCACTTATGCGGCAGCATATTTAGATGACATCATCATCTATAGTAATGACTGGCAGCGGCACCTCGAACATCTGAGGGCCGTCCTTAGGTCGCTGAGGCGAGCGGGGCTCACAGCCAACCCAAAGAAGTGTGTGATTGAGTGGGTGGAAGTACGGTATCTGGGCTTCCACTTGGGCAATGGGCAGGTGCGTCCCCAAATTAATAAGACGGCAGCAATTGCGGCCTGCCCAAGGCCCAAGACCAAAAAGGGGGTGAGACAGTTCCTGGGGCTGGCTGGCTATTATCATAGGTTTATACCTAATTATTCAGACGTCACCAGCCCGCTGACTGATCTCACTAAAAAGGGGGCACCAGATCCGGTCCAGTGGACGGAGCAATGCCAGCGGGCTTTTTCTGGGGTAAAGGCTGCACTGTGTGGGGGGCCACTTCTACACTCCCCTGACTTTTCTCTCCCCTTTATGTTGCAGACGGATGCGTCGGACAGAGGGCTGGGGGCGATTTTGTCCCAGGAGGTGGAGGGGGAGGACCGCCCTGTCCTGTATATCAGCAGGAAGCTGTCGGTGCGTGAGGGGCGCAACAGCACCATAGAGAAAGAGTGTTTGGCCATCAAGTGGGCGGTTCTCGCCCTCCGGTACTACCTGCTGGGGCGCCCTTTCACCCTCTGTTCGGACCACGCGCCCCTCCAGTGGCTCCACTGCATGAAAGATGCCAATGCGCGGATCACCCGTTGGTATCTGGCGCTCCAACCCTTTAATTTCAAGGTGGTCCACAGGCCGGGGGCGCAGATGGTCGTGGCGGACTTCCTCTCCCATCGGGGGGGGGGAGTCGGCTGCAGGCCGGACGGCCGCCCGGCCTGAGTCGGGCGGTGGGGGTATGTGGCAGCGGGGGCGTAGTCAAGCGCCGGTCTGTGACAGGAGGGCGGAGTCAGGGAAGGTAAGTGGCAGAATCACTACACCTGAGAGCAATTAACCTGTGTTTGTGTGTCTTCCCAGTGACCGCGCCCTATATCAGGAGGGAGAGCGAGAGCGAAAGGAGCTTCCCCAACCCGAAGACTGGTGTGTGTGTGTTAGACTGGGAGAGTGCATGTTTAACGCTGAAAAGTGTAAAATAAAACAGTCTGTCAAACCTTATCTCTGTCCTGCCATCCTCTGTGCTCCACCCACCAACACAGAATCGTTACAGCACATTTTAATGAACAAAATTTTTACCCAGTGATTGGGTTTTATGCTATTTAGACCCATGGTCATATTGATGACTTTCAATGCTGTTATCCTCTTCCTACTATATAGCAACATGACTGCATAAGCGATGAGTATCAAAATATGGACCATAAAAACACAGTTTTTGTTCAGTTTAAAATCATTGTAACCATACAACCATAAATCTGAAAAATCTATCCTCTAAATAAATAGAGTAAATATAAACATGTACTCATCATATCAATCATATCAACAGAAAAAAATTGTTTGAATACCTTCCGGAATGTTTACACCCATGGGTTTTCTGATGAAATCAGGGGTACTTTTCCCAGGTGGTATTTCTTTGACATATTGTGTGATGACAACACCAGGAACTCTGGATCTTTTCTTGATGACCACTGTCAGCATCACAAAGGAGGTAGTAAAAAAAGATGCATTTTTGAAATTATTTAGAAAAGAAATAACCATTCAGAAAGAATTTGTATTAGCAATATGATATATGCACAAGGGATCTTGAGATGTATATGAACATGGGTGTTTTACTGGGAAATATGCAACTTGTATTTTTCATATGTGCTTGTGATAGCGTGGGTGTGGTCAAGCATCAGTTTGTGAATGGAGGGCGAGGCCAGGAAAGGTAAGTTGCAAATTGATCTCTCCTTTGTCTTAATTGTATGTATATGTCTTGCAGTGGGCGGCACAGTGGTGTAGTGGTTAGCACTGTCGCCTCACAGCAAGAAGGTCTGGGTTCGAGCCCCGTGGCCGGCGAGGGCCTTTCTGTGTGGAGTTTGCATGTTCTCCCCGTGTCCGCGTGGGTTTCCTCCAGGTGCTCCGGTTTCCCCCACAGTCCAAAGACATGCAGGTTAGGTTAACTGGTGACTCTAAATTGACCGTAGGTGTGAATGTGAGTGTGAATGGTTGTCTGTGTCTATGTGTCAGCCCTGTGATGACCTGGGGACTTGTCCAGGGTGTACCCCGCCTTTCGCCCGTAGTCAGCTGGGATAGGCTCCAGCTTGCCTGCGACCCTGTAGAAGGATAAAGCGGCTAGAGATAATGAGATGAGATGAGATGTCTTGCAGTAAGAGCTGAGGTTTATATGGAGGAAGAAAGCAGAGAAGAGGGAGCTTCCCAACCCGCTGTTTGTGTGTGTGCGTGAGAGCAAAGTTTGACGATGAAAAGCTTAAATAAAATTAAGTGCCTGAAATTATCCCTCCTGTCCAGTGCGTCAGTGTTCCACCCCCTTACAGAGACTGTTACAGTGCTACATCCGGGACATGGAGAACCAAATCCGTGACATAAATCTGTATATGTAATTCGTGAGGAAATTGATGAATTGTTTTGATAAATTTGGGTACTTTTTGTTTGTGACTGTGCTTATATAATAAAATGAACAATCACACATTGGCTTGAAGATATGAAGTTTATCTTCTTGTGTTGAAAAACTAGCATTTTTCATCTCAAATATAGTGCAGACCTGAGTGATATATTTAACAGTTATTCCATAAAAAACACTAGCAGGTTACCCGGTGTTGCTAGGGTTTTTGCAAAATTCTGGGTTGCCCCAGATTTCCATACCAAATTTTTTGAAGATCCATTGAGAAATTATGTTAACCCAAGACAAATAAAAATCTAAACATCCACCACCCAGAGGCCCACTGGGGACCCCCTGGCGCCCAAATATGGAATTTCTGAGTTCTGCCAAATTGTGGCCATCTCCTGTACCTACATGCCAAGTTTAGTGAAGATCTGTCAAGAGTTTGTGTTGATAAATGTAACGTGAAAGGCATTGGGGGGGTGGATGTTGTGCCCCCCAGGGACCTCCCTGGGGCCCATACATGAATTTTGCTTATATCTGCAAAATTCCGGGTCACCCCTGGACCCACTTGCCAAATCTGGTGAAAATCCGTCAAGAAATGGTGATGTTAGCTCAAGACAAACAAACAAACTTTGCAGCTTATTTTATTTATACGTATATATATATATATATATATATATATATATATATATATATATATATATATATACACACACACACACCAATCAGCCATAACACTAAAATCACATGCCTACTATTGTTTAGGTCCCCCTTGTGCCAAGAAAACAGCTTGATGTTTCATAACTGTTTTACAGTCTGTTTATGCAAGAGATACAAAAAAGTGAAGGTAAGATAATACCTATTAACAGAAATGACCACTCAAACTAATATTAGCCTGCACATTTCACTGAAAAGCAGCTTGTGCAAATGGGATGTCTTCAGTTGAAACTGAATATTGCCCATGATATTAGTGTCTTGACACAAAAATTGTGTGATTTTCTTTGACAATTAATCATGTCTGTATTTTGTCTGTTTTTTCTTTAATCACAATAACCCATATGCTACAAAGCTAAATATTGCAATGCATGTTAGCCATGTTATTGGCATCTCGTTCGTTCTCGTTATCTCCAGCCGCTTTATCCTGTTCTACAGGGTCGCAGGCAAGCTGGAGCCTATCCCAGCTGACTATGGGCGAAAGGCGGGGTACACCCTGGACAAGTCGCCAGGTCATCACAGGGCTGACACATAGACACAGACAACCATTCACACTCACATTCACACCTACGGTCAATTTAGAGTCACCAGTTAACCTAACCTGCATGTCTTTGGACTGTGGGGGAAACCGGAGCACCCGGAGGAAACCCACGCGGACACGGGGAGAACATGCAAACTCTGCACAGAAAGGCCCTCGCCGGCCACGGGGCTCGAACCCGGACCTTCTTGCTGTGAGGCGACAGTGCTAACCACTACACCACCGTGCCGCCTGTTATTGGCATGGAAAATATATTTAAAATGGTACAATGTTTCGTGTTAGATGTTCATTATCCAGTGTCTTCCTTCTCACACACTGGAGTGTAGGGTTTGAATACTGAAGCAGGCAATGGCACTGCACTTTCTTCCTGTCTTGTACAGCCTTCTGTGATTTTGATTCAGCTAGTTGTTCTGGTGTGTAATATCTGCTACGTAGCAGATATTACACACCAGAACAACTAGCTGAATCAAAATCACAGAAGGTTGTACAAGACAGGAAGAAAGCGCAGTGCCATTGCCTGCTTCAGTATTCAAACCCTTCATATGGTTCATATGGAAATGGTTACAACATACTGTACATTTGCTAACCATTACCTTCTGAGATCACTCTGAGCAGGGATGCTGTGAAACTTAGGCCATTTTCACACATACAGTATATACTGTTTACCCCAGCTCAGTTGATGAATTTATAAAGTTGAAGCATTTTCCCCTTGGTTCAGTTTCTTTTTATACGGACAAAAATCCAAGCTAACCAAAATGTGTCACTACAAACTACATGAGAACATTTACTCCGCTTATTGGTCAGATGAAAGTAAAATAGAGAAAGAAAGTAAATACAATAAGAAGGTCCTTGTGGCAACAGGGGCGTGGCCAAGCAGCAGTTTGTGAATGCTCGGGAAGGTAAGTGGCTAAGTCATTAAACCTTGTGTCATTAATGTGTGTGGATGTGTTTGTTTGTCACAGGGATTGAGCATAAAAGGAGGGGGAGAGCAGAGAAGAGGAGCTCCCTGACTCCAATGCATGTGTGTGACTGAATGAATGAATGAATCTGAAAGAAGCTGAAAAGCCAAAATAACCAAATAAAAAGTGCGTATGTGAACATCAACTCTCGCCTGCCGTGTTTCTGTGCTCCACCCACGTCAGGAACTGTTACAGTCCTGTCTTCTGGACTAATGCATTAGCATTGGCTATTAGTCCACTGGCTTCCTGGCTATTTCAGTATTGATTTTAAAACAACCAGTTTGAGAACTCTGTGAGGTGTCTTGGAACTGTTCCAAATATACTCTACCTTGGTTCAACTACAGTGAGAAAGCTATTTGACTCTGAATTGGCTCAAAATACAGAAAATATGATATGCCATGAAATTGGGAGTGATGAAGAAAAAAAAAGACAATAAACAGTAGTTGCCCATTTCACAGTATTTAAAGGAGATATACAGAACCTTTATTTTTAAACACATTTCTGACTGGATAGTATCTCCATCCTTGACTCTTGTATGCTGCACAAATGGGAATAAAAAAAAAATTGAGAGTTAAAATCGACCGCAAAGATGGCATTTGAGTTGCCCTGCTGAGTGAGCCAGCCAGCCCTGAGTGTGTGATGTCACAGCGGTAACTGGTTTTAAGGCCGAGGCCTTTGACAGCTATAGACTAAAGCCAGACTAAGCAGGCGAGAGTGGTTGCAATGGCCTCTTTGCTCGGGTTTATTGGAGATTCTTCGGATTCCTCAGATAGTAATACATCTGACTGTGATAGTCCTGAAATTGGAGTGTGTGTGTACATGCTACTGCTATACATGTAGAACTGCATCAGTTCGAACCATCAGAAAGTGAATTCGATAGTAACACATCGGCCACGGAGGCCCCCACCTTATGAAATAAAGCCAGAGAACAAAGCCGTCTAGAGAATTGGATGGAATTGAACTGACAGCCTTATATGACTCTCATTAAAACAGGATAGGCATTATAATTTATGCAACATGCATGCATTTTCACTGATAAAATGTAAAAGGTTAATTAAATAATCAGATCAACTGAGACAATCCACATTCTGAAGCAAATTAAATAATTTTATACCCGTAACTTAAATACGCAATACAAGTTACATGTATTAATCTAAATGCAGGTAAACAACGAGTGTTGTTGTTTTTGTTATGTAACCAAATGAGAGTCACATCTTACCCATCTGTGTTCTCACTTCTTGAAGGCTGAGCTGGTGGCTGATTTGTTTTGAAACAATCTGACTTTCAGTTCTTCGTTCATTCGCTTCTTCCACGTAAGGGCGAGATATTGCTGCTGAGGCAAGCATGTCCGGGGGGGTGGCATGTCCAGCGGGGAAATCTGACGCCTGGTCCACTCATTCTCCATTTTCTCCATACTGAGTACTCCGCCATTACTGCTCAGCTCACACTCCGGGAGAACTGGTGCAACTGAGTTTACTTTCCTTTCCTTGTAGTTTTCTTTTCCTTTAATTGTTGGTACTGCAGCCTCTTTCAATACAGGCTTATAGCCAACGCTCCTCAACAGATCAGAGGTTTCGTATGAGTCATCAGTTAAACGTGCCCATGAATTTCTCGCAAAACACATCCAAATCTTTTCAGTTTGAACATTATTGGGCCATGAATGCAACATAAATCCACCTTCTGTTGTGTTGCTACACCCTCTAGCAACACATCTATGTGGCATGGTGATAAATTAGCTCAAAATGGAGAATTGATGTTGCAGTTAGCTCTGTGTTTTAGTATAGCGAAAAGAGTGATGAGACTGATAGCCTTCCTGCTGTGACATCACAAATGTCAAGGTCATTCACTCAGACTGCTACCTATATGAATCATTTTAATCGTAAAAATTACTATATTAGATTTATTGTTAATGCTTAAAACTATTCCTGTGCCATTCTTGAGGTCTCAAGGCATTTATAAACAAAAAGTGAAGCCATGGTTCTGCATATCTCCTTTAAACACACTGGTTTAGATCCTTTATCTGTGTACAAGACTACTCTTTGGATCATCATTTCTTTTTTGTAGCCTATTTCATGCCCAATTGTGTTTTGACCATTATTTGTATTACCATTTTGGTATTTGACCAGTGTTTTGATATTGTTAATAGTTCATAAACAATTGCCTGGGATGTATTCCACAAAGTGAGCTAATAAGAACAGGGCTTATTGAAAATAGCCTCGAATGACAAAGAGGAACAGGTCAATCCAGCCTCATTGAGTTCCATCAACAAGGTTCAGATGTAACTTACAGTATTTCTACTAATTCAAGCCAGAATTGGTTAAAAAGGCTCATGCGTGCCCACAATATATGTAAACAACCCTATCAATAGAGTGACGCTATAGCGATATATCAGCAAATGACAGCCTCTTTTACACTTCAGCTGAACAATGACTTGTACTGAAATTATATGAAGTATAAAAACATGATTGCAAAATAAAGCAACTCCTTGGCAATTAACAAAGCTCAAAAAACAGTATGGTAGAAAATATAGGACAGAATAAATGTGAAACAACATTGTGGCAGTGGGGCCGTGGTCAAGTGTCAGCTGTGGGCGGCGAGGAGTCAAGTAGAACTGGCAGATAACACAAGTTTCACTTGTGTTTGATTACTGGCAATTTACTCTTGCGTGTATTTCTATCTTCTTGGAGAGCAAAGCCAGTAATCAGAGAGAGAGAGGGCTGAGCTACCTAGTGCCATGTTTGTGTCTGAGCATATGTGTGAAAATTAAAAATCACTGAAAAGTAAAAGTAACAAACAGTAAAAATGCACCATGAATTGTCAAGCCTGTTTTCCAGTTCCTCATTCCATATCCCATGAGAGTGCTACACTGGTGCCCAAACCCAGGACTGAGGAGAAAGTGCCATCATGGAATCCACACCAGCTGAAGAGATCCTCCAGATCCTCATCAACAACCAGCAAACCCACAATCAGGCCCTCATCATGCTGTGCACAGATCAGAAGCACCAGCTCCAGGCAGAGGACCAGCAGGTGATGCCTGGTCCAGCTAGTGGGTACTCCAGCACTCACTCCTGCAGATACTGTGGCCAACCCTCACATGCCACTACTCAAGACGGGGCTGCAAAACAATCCATAAGCATTTGTGGAGCTGTTTGAGCATGTCGCTGAAGCATGCTCATGGCCAACCTCTCAGCAGGTGGTCCATCTATTGCCACTCCTGTCAGGGGAAGCCCAGCTTGTAGCTCAATAGCTCCCAGCCACCAACCTGCTGGAATATCTGGACCTTTAGCAGGCTATGTTTACAATGTCTTTCACACACTCAAGGTTTACATTTATTTATTTCCTTTTCATATATGACCTTGATATTCACACTCAACTTGGCACTTTATGTTGTTTGTGTCTGCACTTTTTGTTGTTTATGTAGTTTATTGTCTGCAATGTTTGCATTCATTGCATTCTTGCACTTTATGTTGTATTGTAGATTTGTAGTCCTGTGATGTTTAATGTAGCACCATGATCCTGGAGAAACATTGTTTCATTTTAATTGTGTACTGTACCAACTGTATATGGTTGAAATGACAAATTTAAAAAAAAGCCTTGACCTCGATCTATTCTGTATTGGGTCAGCTGCATACCAGAACAACATTGCTAGTGCTTCTGCACACTGGCCTATACTGAGATTGGCTGCCCATTCACCTTTGCCCAACAGCTCCAAGACACCTGCTGACAGTGGCTGCTGACTGGAGACTGCAGTACTGAGGACATCCTCAACCAAGTGGCACTGGAGCAGTTCATCATTCGACTGCCAAGAGTAATGTTGGCCTGGGTTCAGTGCCACCATGCACTGTCGCTGGAGGAAGCAGTCTGGCTAGCGGGGAACCATCTGGTGGAATTTCTGTGAGTAGACACTCCTGCATCTTCTCCCTCTGTCTCTTCCTCTCTCGCCTCACCCCTTCCCTACCCTGGCAAAAACAAGGACCAATTCCCCTGAAGCCCATTCCCTGAACTGCTGTCCCTCCCTGATTTCCTTCACCTCTTTGTACCTCTGTACCAATGCTGCTGCTAACTCCCTCTCACTCTCCACATGTAGAACAATCTGTACTTGCCAAGACCAAGACAAAGCCTGGGCAGGTCAGCAGGCGCGGCAGGAACACTGGGCAATTCCATGACCAGTGTCCTCAAGGAGGCGAGGATTCCGATCCGTATTCTGGATGTGCCTTGGGCTTCCCCCGAATGAGCAGGAGCATACCACGTGGCAGTGAGTATTCAAGGGGGTAGACATCAGGCCTTGGTGGATTTGGGTTGGAATCATACCACAGTCCATTAAAGCCTGATTCAGTGCAGGGCATTGGGAAATGCATAATTGACAAAAGGTGAGACGTGTACACAGGGATGTTCGCAAATATCTGCTGGTCCCCATCACTATCCAGTTCAGGAGTGAAAAGCATAGTGTGGAGGTGGTGGTTAGTCCTTGCCTCACTCATCCACTAATACTGTGGACAAATTGTCCTAGCTTTAAAACATTAGTAAAGCAATTGTTTGTGGATGGGTTCTGCTTTAGCATGTCTTGGGTGGATTCTGGTGCAGTATTGTGTGTGGAGGTGGTCCCAAGGCTGTCTGTGTTAGCTCTGCAACATGGGGGCATAGTGAGTGGGGAGGGCTCCACCCCTCCACAGTGATTTCCCTTCAGGATTTTCCATTGAAGCAATCACAAGATGAAACTCTGAGGCATACTTTTGAGCAAGTGAGAGGCATCAATGGTCAAAATTTCCAGCCTAAAGTTGCACTCTCCTACCCACATTTTTCTGTTATTAAAGATATAACCTATCAAGTGACACAGGACACTCAAACAGGAGAGGAAACAACCCAATTACTGGTCCTGAAGAACCATAGGCAACTCTTATTCTATGTGGCACATCATAATCACATAGCAGGGCATTTAGGTCAGAATAAAACACTGAAACAGCTCATGGCCCATTTCTATTCGCCAGGCATTTATGGCGATGAATGCAGATGGTGCGCAGCATGTCACAAATGTCAGCTGGTGAATCTGCTGGCCACCCCAAAAGTGCAATTGCGCTCTTTACCTTTAATCAAGATCCCCTTTGAAAGAATTGGAATGGATCTCATTGAGCCATTCAATCAATCTGCATGAGGATATCATTTTGTGTTAGTCTTAGTGAATTATGCAGTGCAATATCCAGAAGCAGGGCTACTATGCAACATTTCTGCATGCAGTATTGAACTTTTCTGCATTATCTCCCGAGTCAGGATCCCAAAAGAAATTCTGACTGATCAAGGCACAGTGTTTGTCATGGACACTTCATGATCTGTACAAATTATTGGAAATTAAATCAATTTGTACCAGTGTTTACCATTCACAAAAGGATGGGCTTGTCAACTGCTTTGATCAAATGCTTAAAAAGATGATTCATAAGTTAATTCACAGGCATACTAGAAATTGGGACAATTGGCTCGACTCCCTTTTATTTGCACTGCAAGAGGTCCCTCAAGCCTCCACAGGGTTTTCCTCATTCAAATTATTGTGTGGTCACAAACCTCATGGCATCTTATGACCCTCAAATAGGCCCAGTGGTGACTCAGGGTCAGTAACAGGAGGTTGTTTACCAGCATGACAAGGGGATGCTAGACTTTGAGTTAGACCCCCCCCCAAAAAAAAAAAACTAAGACTCAACAACAAAAGGATTGGTGGTACAAACATTTACTTGTGTCTTATCTAGTAGTGCAGTCTTGTTCAATATCTACACTGCAGACTTCCCACCAACTCACTCAGAGCAGTACATCTATGCAGATAATAGTGCTCTCGCCTTCTCAGGGAAGACCTTTGAGGCCATCCAGCACACCCTCGAATCAGATCTGGCCACCTTATGCAAGTACTTCCACAGATGGCATTTAAAACTCAGGAAAACAAAGACTGTCTGCTCCATATCCCACCTTGCAAACTGACTGGCCAAGAAAGACCTGATCATCCAACATAAAGGCAAAACCCTGAGATTTGATTCACAGCCCGTGTACCTTAGTGTTACTCTTGATTGTAGCCTTACCTTTGATCCCCACCTGAAAACAGTCACAGAAAAATCTTCCAAGAGGGTAAACCTGATCAAGAAGCTTGCTGGCACCCGCTGGGGTGCCAACTTCACCACCCTTCACACATCAACACTTGCATTGGTGTTCTTCACTGCAGAGTATGCTGCTCCAGTCTGGGCACATAGTTACCGCACCCCAGTCAGTCATCGATACCATGATCAATGATGCCTTGAGAGTTATCTCTGGATGCATGGCTCCCACTCCCTCTGCTATGTTGTCTTTTGTTGCAGGCATCCCACCTGCCAGCATCCAAAGGAACCACCTGGTTCTCAAGCTCATGGAGAAATCCCATATCCCGGTTAGCCTGGTGCCAAACATCAGCAAAGTTAATACTCAACCGCACCTTAACTGCAAGCACTTTGCTGCATGTGCTGCAGAGCTTGAGAACAGCACCCCCCCCAATTGGGTCATGGATCAGTGGCACAAGGAATAGGAGGGTGCTAATTCCACCTTGCACAATTACACTCCTGAGCCCTCCATTAAACCTGCTGGGCACTCCCTCCCATGTGCTGCCTGGGTCAGGCTGAACCATCTTCCCATGGATTGTGGGAAAACTCAGGCTGTCCTTCACACCACTGGCACTGCAGCTTTTGAGAACTGCTCCTGTGGTGCCCCCCAAACTGTGAGCCACCTACTCAAACTCTGTCCTGTCTTTGGTGCACCCAACGGAATCCTGGGGCTAAAGACTCTTGATGGCCCCACTGTCAACTGGTGCTCTCACCCCGACCTCCCACTGTGACTCCTGGTCGGTCCATACGAATGACGATCTAGTAGTGCAAAAATCTACCTGATGTACATGGTGGGGCTTAGGCACCAAACAGGGGCTGGACTCTGGCGACGCTAAAGGAAAGAAAAAATAGAATAGAACAGTCTTCCCTATTCTCTGTTTACACACACTGACCTGAAAACAAATGTGAAACAAAAATGGCTAACTACTCGTCTTCCCTCACTAACCGAAGTACATGGAGTGGCACTCACCATTTGCCAAGGGTGTACAGACAACTGCTTCACTACATGGTGTACAATGTATGATCATGCTTGTGCTTATCTTCCTGAGTCCCAGTAGCCAACAGATAGCCCACACTGCATGGTAACAAAATCAAACAACAATAACAACAGCAACAAAATAAATTCTCAGAAACACTGTCCATTTCTGAAGCTCTGCATCTATTCCCAGAACTTAGCATTCATTTACAAAACTCAGCATCCTTTTACAAAACTCAGCATTGGTATTCCTCTCTCTCGTGCCCACTCTCAGCATGAACCCACCTGTAGGCACCCTAAGTGTTCTCTTCTACCTCTTTCAGGGTGGCTCCAAAGAAGCTGAATCTCCTCCTCTCAGCCACCAGCATTGGACAAGGTGGTGATCACTAAATCCCATCCAATGAATCATTTTCACTTGGGGAAAACTGAAAGATATCTTATCAATGACATATAATAGCAATACATGCCCTTGCATGTTACAGCATTCTAGATGTCATCAGGGAAAATTGGGAGGAGGGACCTTCTAATAGAAAAAATGAAATTCAGGACATTCTTGACCTGAGAGCAAAACTCTACACACTGAGTCACATAACCCAGGAGAATTTGCAACAGGCACAATAAAGGCAATCCTGGCTGTATAATAGGAGGGAACAGCTATATAAATTTGCACTCAGAGATAAAGTGCTCGTTATACTACTCAAGTCGAGCTCTAAATTATTTGTAAAGTGGCAAGGACCCTTTGAAATCACATGGTGAGTTGGAGAAGTCGACTGTGAGATTAGGCGAATGGATAGAGGTGACACACTTCAAATTTGCCACCTCAATCTCCTGAAACTGTGTAGAGACAAGTTTCCTGTGGCTCTGGTAATGGTGGTTCCAGGGAAAGACAAGTTGGGACCAGAGGGAAAGCCAAGAAGTACAGCCCAATTCACCCAGTCCCCTGTGGAGACCACCTCTCACTATTCTAGAGAGCACAGTTTATCAGGTTGCAGGAGGAATTCTGCGATGTGTTTTCACCTCTGCCCATTCGCACTAATCTCATAGGAGTACCACGTTCACAGTCGCACAGTGACTGGAGAAGCCAGCTGGTATTTGGTCCCCAAAACAGATGGGTTGGTCCAGTTCTGTGTACACTTTAGAAAACTCAATACAATGTTTAAATTTGATGCATATCTGATGCCTCACATTGATGGACTGTTTGATCAGTTAGGCATGACTAGCTTTTGACACTGGATTTGAAGGGATAACTGGCAAATCCCCTTGATGCCATTATTCTGTGAAAAATACAGTCTTTTCCACTCCATTTGGGTTACACCAGTGCATGACCCTTCTGTTTGAGTTATTTGGGGCCCCATCAATGTTTTAGCATCTCATGGACAGAGGCCCCTGCCCACACAGTGCATATGCCACTGCCTATTTAGATAACATCATTTTTTACAATAATGACTGGCAACAGCATTTACAACATCTGAGGGCTGTCCTCAAGTCATGTCAAGTCAAGTTTATTGTCAAATATGCTATACATGCTCAACATACAGCACAGATGAAATTTCAGTCCTCTCTGACCCATGGTGCAAACAGGCAATGCAATAAATAAAAATAGAATAATTGAAATAAACAGTATAAAACACTCTAGATAAGAACTAGACATAGACTAAACACTCATACATACATACATACATACATACTGTGATATCACGAGAGGCTAGACAGCTCTCGGCAGGACCCTTCAATCAGTGCAAGGACACAAAGGTTAAAATAAATCAAGGTTTTTAAATGTTATGCCAGGAAATTAAACAGAAAAAGTAACTCAAAGTCCAATGTTCAAACGAAGAGGGATTCCCAAAAGTAAAACTCAAACAATGTCTCTGGCTTTAGAACAACATTATAGGCAGGTTTCCTTCAGTCCAATATCCCGTTCTCAGAACAAACAAAATCTTCTGCCTTACTTTGAGTCCAGTCCACAATCCCTGTAGTCTTTAGCCCGGTGGCAGCCCAGTAGCAGGTGTCCATAACACAGGGAAGTATTTCAGTGCAAAATCCTTCAGGTAAGAATTCCAGATAAGCTTTTCAACAAATACTCCGCCCAGCAGGTTCCACTCAGCAACGAGAGTCCATGAACCTCTCTCCTCCACATTCACACTGGGAGTTTTTGAGCTCTCACAAAGCCCTCTTCCTCGTTAGGCCCTCATTGGCCATAGGTGTGTTGCCGGGTTGGGTGCTGAGGGTGAAGTTCCCAACTCCACCACCAGATGGAGTTATAGCTGCCAGAAGTTGGAGCCATCTGCGTGTGACGTAGTGCCCCTCGACGACGCAGCCTCTCAGGATATCACAATACATACATATATATATATATACACTATATTGCCAAAAGTATTCGCTCACCTGCCTTGACTCACATATGAGCTTAAGTGACATCCCATTCCTAATCCACAGGGTTCAATATGACATCGGTCCACCCTTTGCAGCTAGAACAGCTTCAACTCTTCTGGGAAGGCTGTCCACAAGGTTTAGGAGTGTGTTTATGGGAATTTTTGACCATTCTTCCAGAAGCGCATTTGTGAGGTCATACACTGATGTTGGATGAGAAGGCTTGGCTCTCAGTCTCCGCTCTAATTCATCCCAAAGGTGTTCTATCAGGTTGAGGTCAGGACTCTGTGCAGGCCAGTCAAGTTCATCCACACCAGACTCTGTCATCCATGTCTTTATGGACCTTGCTTTGTGCACTGGTGCACAGTCATGTTGGAAGAGGAAGGGGCCAGCTCCAAACTGTAAAAACAGTCTGCATGCCTAGGTGCTTGATTTTATACACCTGTGGCCATGGAAGTGATTGGAACACCTGATTCCGATAATTTGGATGGGTGAGCAAATACTTTTGGCAATATAGTGTATATATACGGTGTGTGTGTGTGTGTGTGTATATATATATATATATATATATATACACAAACAGTATAAATACTCTAGATAAGAACTAGACATAGACTAAACACACTCTCTCTCTCACTCTCTCTATATATATCTCATTATCTGTAGCCGCTTTATCCTTCTACAGGGTCGCAGGCAAGCTGGAGCCTATCCCAGCTGACTACGGGCGAAAGGCGGGGTACACCCTGGACAAGTCGCCAGGTCATCACAGGGCTGACACATAGACACAGACAACCATTCACACTCACATTCACACCTACGGTCAATTTAGAGCCACCAGTTAACCTAACCTGCATGTCTTTGGACTGTGGGGGAAACCGGAGCACCCGGAGGAAACCCACGTGGACACGGGGAGAACATGCAAACTCCGCACAGAAAGGCCCTCGCTGGCCCCGGGGCTCGAACCCAGGACCTTCTTGCTGTGAGGCGACAGCGCTAACCACTACACCACCGTGCCTCTCTCTCTCTCTCTCTATATATATATATATATATATATATATAAACACATAAATTGGTGCAAATAAACAGTCAAGGGCACTTGAGGTATAGCAGGTAAACATGAAATAAGCAGTATAAACAATAAACTAATAGCTGTTAAGGTGAGGTAGTGCAGAATAGTGCAAATGAGCGAGGTAAAGTGAAATGTGCAGTCCCTGAGTTCAGTGTGTTAATGAACGTTGAGAGTATGTGTGTATGTGTGTGTTGGGGGGGGGACTGTGAGGGTGACATGTCAGATACTGAAGGGGGGGCAGGTGGGTGTGCGAGCAGAATCTGTGGCAGGGGGCAGAGGGGGGGGGGCAGAACAGGGAGGGAGTTGAGCCTCCTGACCACCTGGTGAAAGAAACTGTCCTTGAGCCTGCTGGTTTTGGCCCAGAGACTCCGCAGTCTCCTCCCTGACGGCAGCAGACTGAAGAGGCTGTGAGATGGGTGGGCGGGATCACCTGCAATCCTGACGGCTTTGCGGGTGAGGCGGGAGTTATAAATATCCATTAGAGAAGGGAGAGAGACCCCAATGATCCTCTCAGCTGCTCTCACGATGCTCTGCAGAGTCTTGCAGCAGGACATGGTGCAGGTGCTGTACCACACGGTGATGCAGCTGGTCAGGATGTTCTCGATGGTGCCTCTGTAGAATGTGTGCATGATGGGGGCCGGGACTCTTGCTCTCCTCAGTTTGTGGAGGAAGTACAGACGCTGCTGGGCTTTTTTGGCCAGTGATGTGGTGTTGTTGCTCCAGGACAGGTCTTCAGAGATGTGCACACCCAGAAACTTGGTGCTGCTCACCCTCTCCACTGCAGCACCATCGATAGATAGTGGGGCATGCTGGGTGTGCGCTCTCCTGAAGTCCACAACAATCTCCTTCGTCTTCTCCACGTTCAGGCGGAGATTGTCCTTGCACCACAAGGCCAAGCGGCTCACCTCACTCCTATAGATCGTCTTATCGCCATTGTTGATGAGACCCACCACAGTCGTGTCATCCGCAAACTTAATAAAGAGATTAGAGTTGGATGTTGGTGTGCAGTCATGGGTCAGCAGAGTGAAGAGGAGGGGGCTCAGCACACATCCTTGGGGGGCCCCCCTGTTCAATGTGATGGTGCTGGAGGAGTTGCTGCCGACCCGTACAGCCTGTGGTCTTCCCGTCAGGAAGTCCAGCAGCCAGTTGCACAGGGAGGTATTGAGTCCCAGCTGGTCCAGTTTATGAATGAGCTGCTGAGGAATGATTGTGTTGAATGCTGAGCTAAAGTCTATGAACAGCATTCTGACATGCAAGTGTTTTGTCTCCAGGTGGGTGAGAGCTGAGTGGAGGGCAGTGGAGATGGCATCATCAGTCAAACGGTTGGACTGATATGCAAACTGGAAAGGGTTCAGGGTGGGGGAGAGGGCAGACTTGATATGTCGCATGACTAGCCACTTGAAGCACTTCATGAGGATGGGAGTGAGTGCGACAGGGCGGTAGTCATTGAAGCAGGAGGGAGACAGCTTCTTCGGGACCGGGATGATGGTGGTGGCTTTGAGGCACGTGGGGACAACAGCCTGACTCAGCGAGATGTTGAAGATGTCTGTAAAGACATCTGTGAGCTCCTCGGCACAGTCTCTCAGGACACGACCAGGAATGTTATCAGGACCCGGGGCTTTTCGTGCATTTGTCGTCCTGAGAGCTCTCCTCACGCTGTCTGGGGACAGCGTCAACACCTGGTCGCTGGGGGGTGGTGGGATCTTCTGTGCTGTGGTGCTGTTTTCTGCCTCAAAGCGAGCAAAGAAGTCGTTCAACTGATTCAGCAGAGACGTGGAGTTGTCACACGTCTGCGGTGAGGGCTTGTAGTCTGTGATGGTCTGAATCCCCCACCACAGGTTCCTGGAGTCTCTGCTGTTGTTGAAATAGTCAGCAATGTACCTGGAATACTGTCTCTTGGCCACCCTGGTGCCTCGTGACAGGTTGGCCCTAGCTGTCCTCAGGCCCACCTCGTCCCCAGCTCTGAAGGCGGCGTTCCGAGCCCACAGGAGCCTGTGGACTTCCCCTGTCAGCCATGGCTTCTGATTGGCCTGAATGGAGATGGTTCTGGTGACTGTAACATTGTCCATGCACTTCCTCATGTAGGCAGTGACGGTCTCCATGTATTCCTGGAGATCTGTGATGTTGTTGTAGGTGGCCGCCTGTCTGAACATGCTCCAGTCAGTGGTGGAAAAACAGTCCTGGAGTGCCTCTAAGGACCCCTCTGGCCACACGTGTATCTGCTTTGTAGCTGGTTTGGTGACTTTAACCAGCGGCCTGTATGCTTGCATTAGCATAACAGTGGAGTGATCTGAGGCCCCAAGGTGGGGGAGGGGTAGGACTTTGTAGGCGTCTTTATGCATGGTGTAAACATTGTCCAGAGTATTGTTTCCACATGTGGGAAAGTTGATATGTCCATAGAGTTTTGGAAACATGCTCTTGGGGTTTGCATGATTGAAATCCCCAGCCAGGATGAGAAAAGCATCTGGGTGGGCTGTCTGCTGCTCACTGATGTGCTGATAGAGTTCATTCAGTGCTTCACTCCTGTTGTTATTGGAGCCAGGAGGGATGTATATTGCTACCAGCAATATGGCTGTAAATTCCCTTGGCAGGTAGAATGGCCGGTACTTAATAATTATAAACTCCACCAGTGGTGAGCAGTGTTTGCAGACCACAACAGCATCGTGGCACCAGGCATCACTGATGTAAACACAGAGTCCTCCACCACGAGTCTTCCTCCCCTCAACTAGCGCTCTGTTTGACCGGTAGCATGTTAGCCGGGCTAGCTGAATGGCACAGTCCGGGACGCTGTCTTTAAGCCATGTTTCCACAAACATGAGGACACGACACTCACTCACAGACTTAGATGAGCGGAGCAGGCGGACATAATCCAGCTTGTTGTCCAGTGAGCGTACGTTGGCCAGAATGATGGTAGGGATAACCAGCCAGTGAGGGCTAGCCACTAGCCTAGCCTGGATACCTCCACACTTGCCCCTCTTCTGCTTCTGCATGTTCTGCCTGTGGTGCTTCCACTGTGGGCTGGATGCAGGAGAGGGGGTTGGTGATTGAGCAGGCCTCTGGAGCAAACCATAGTTGCATAGCACTTCTGCGTCCGCTGGATTTATATGCGTGAATATAGTTCTGCGGATGTCGAGCAGAAACTCACGGGAGTATGTGTGCCTTAAGACTGATGGACGCGACAAAGACGAACAGATACACACTGTTTTAAAACACAAAAAACACGAAAACACCGTTCTGTCAGGACAGAGAGGAGCCACTGCGTGTGTACGCGCCGCCATCTTGTTTGTGCTGAGGGGGACTCACAGCAAACCCAAGGAAGTGTGCAATTGGGCAGGTGGAAGTACAGTATCTGGGCTTCCACTTGAGTCATGTGCATGTGCAGGTGCGTCCCCAAATTGATAAGACTGCAGTGATTGTAGTCTGCCCAAGACCCAAGACCAAAACAGGGGTAAGGGGGTTCCTCAGGCTGGCTGGCTATTACAGGAGGTTTGTACCTAATTTTTTCAGATGTCACCAGCCCGCTGACTGACCTCACTCAAAAGGGGGCATCAGATCCGGTCCAGTGAATGGAGCCATACAAATGGGCTTTTGTCCGGTTAAAGTGTTTTTTTTTTTTGTGAGGGTCCACTGTTGCATTTTCCTGAATTTTCTCTCCCTTATGTCTTGCAAACTGATGCATCAGTCAGAGGGCTAGGGGCCATTTTGTCCCAAGTGGTGGAAGGTGAAGAGTGCCCCATACTGTACATCAGCCACAAGCACTCAATGTGAGAGATGAAGTACACCATGACCAAAAGGGTGTGTCTTGCCATCAAAGGGGCAGTCTCATTCTCTGGTACTACCTGCTGGGGTGCCCTTTCACACTCTGTTCCGACTCATAGCCCACTTCAGTGGCTCCACCGCATGAAGAATGCCAATGTGCGGATCACTCATTGTGATATAGACCTTCAGCCCTTTAATTTTGAGGTGGTCCACAGGCCACAGATGATGTTGGCAGATTAACTCTCCTGCCAAGGGGGGGACAGGTGCAGGCCAGATGGCTCCCTGGCCTGAGTTGGGCAGTGGGTGTACGTGGCAGCAGGGGTGTGGTTGAGCATCAGCTTCTTATTTAAATATAAGGCACTCTTGGCACTCTTGGAATGCTGCTTAACCAATCAAATTAGTTGACCATGACTGTTATATAATTTCTGTTAAATCTGACTGACCACATATTCACTTTTTTAGTGTTCACAGTGGTGGAATTGTTCATGAGTATTACTGTATTTCTGAAGAAAACATGTTTATTTCATTAATTTCCATTGGAAATAGAAATAATAGATGTTCAAATAATACAGTGATGCTTGAAAGTTTGTGAACCCATTAGAATTTTCTATATTTCTGCATAAATATGACCTAAAACATCATCAGATTTTCACACAAGTCCTAAAAGTAGATAAAGAGAACCCAGTTAAACAAATGAGACAAAAATGTTATACTTGGTCATTTATTTATTGAGGAAAATGATACAACATTACATATCTATGAGTGGCAAAAGTATGTGAACCTTTGCTTTCAGTATCTGGTGTGACCCCCCTCGTACAGCAATAACTGCAACTAAACATTTCTGGTAACTGTTGCTCAGTCCTGCACACTGGCTTGGAGGAATTTTAGCCCGTTCCTCCATATAGAACAGCTTCAACTCTGGGATGTTGGTGGGTTTCCTTACATGAACTGCTTGCTTCAGGTGCTTCCACAACATTTTAATTGGATTAAGGTCAGTACTTTGACTTGGCCATTCCAAAACATTAACTTTGTTTTTCTTTAACCATTCTTTGGTAGAATGACTTGTGTGCTTAGGGTGGTTGTCTTGGTGCATGACCCACCTTCTCTTGAGATTCAGTTCAGTGACAGATGTCCTGACATTTTCCTTTAGAATTTACTGGTATAATTCAGAATTCATTGTTCCATCAATGAAGGCAAGCCGTCCTGGCCCAGATGCAGCAAAACAGGCCCAAACCATGATACTACCGCCACCATGTTTCACAGATGGGATAAGGTGCTTATGCTGGAATGCAGTGTTTTCCTTTCTCCAAACATAATGCTTCTCATTTAAACCAAAAAGTTCTATTTTGGTCTCATCCATCCACAAAACATTTTTCCAATAGCCTTCTGGCTTGTCCACATGATCTTTAGCAAACTGCAGACGAGCAGCAATGCTCTTTTTGGAGAACAGTGGCTTTCTCCTTGCAACCCTGCCATGCACACCATTGTTGTTCAGTGTTCTCCTGATGGTGGACTCATAAACATTAGCCAATGTGAGAGAGGCCTTCAGTTGCTTAGAAGTTACCCTGGGGTCCTTTGTGACCTTGCCGACTGTTACACGCCTTGCTCTTGGAGTGATCTTTGTTGGTCGACCACTCCTAGGGAGGGTAAAAATGGTCTTGAATTTCCTCCATTTGTACACAATCTGTCTGACTGTGGATTGGTGGAGTCCAAACTTTTTAGAGATGGTTTTGTAACCTTTTCCAGCCTGATGAGCATCAGCAACGCTTTTTCTGAGGTCCTCAGAAATCTCCTTTGTTCGTGCCATGATACACTTCCACAAACATGTGTTGTGAAGATCAGACTTTGATAGATCTCTGTTCTTTAAATAAAACAGGGTGTCCACTCACACCTGATTGTCATCCCATTGATTTAAAACACCTGACTCTAATTTCATCTTCAAATTAACTGCTAATCCTAGAGGTTCACATACTTTTGCCACTCACAGATAATATTGGATAATTTTCCTCACTAAATAAATGACTAAGTATAATATTTTTGTCTCATTTGTTTAACTGGGTTCTCTTTATTTACTTTTAGGACTTGTGTGAAAATCTGATGATGTTTTAGGTCATATTTATGCAGAAATATAGAAAATTCTAAAGGGTTCACAAACTTTCAAGCACCACTGTAGTTGTGCTGGTCCACAGTCAAGGATCCCAGTTTGCCCCAATTCTTATTTCTGTCCTTCACTCTTACACTGAGTGCTGAAAATTATAGATTGCTTCTTACGGTAGGTCACAGGTTCACCAAACCAGTTCTGGAGTAGCCCCTGTCACCTGTTATGCACATTTATTGTGCTCTAAACACACTTGATTCAACTAATCAGCTAATTAACAACCTTTTCGTGAGTTGAAGTGCTTGTGCTAGAGCAGGGAAAACACTCAAATGTGCAGGGGAGGAGATACTTCAGGACCAGAGCTGGCAAGCTGTGCTGTAGTCAGAGGTGGGTAGTAACGCGCTACATTTACTCCATTACATTTACTTGAGTAACTTTTTGGATGAATTGTACTTGTAAGAGTAGTTTTAATGCAGCATACTTTTTACTTTTACTTGAGTATATTTGTGAAGAAGAAGCAATACTTTTACTCCGTTACATTGGGCTATAGTCTGCTCATTACTCGCTACTTTATTTTTATTGATCCATGTGATGCGTGGTCTGTTTGTTTATGTTTTGTCAAGACTTCCAGCAGAGGCTCTGTCACGACAGCATCTCACTGATCAAATGTAGCAGCCAGAGCCATAGTGGGAGGAGCTATGGTTTAACTCCGTTTCGTCAATCAAACAGAGCCAAGCCGCCGTGCGCGCCCGCCCGCACATAAAATTCCCGCGGCAAGAGCAGTCCAGGTGGAAAAGAGCCCGGAAGCAGAAGAAAAATGGCAGAGACAGCAGCCAGCGTTTCTCATCAAGCCAAAGAGGCACACCCCTGGCCACACATACAAACCATGTTCACTCTCCAAACAACAAAAAATAATAATGTTATGCGGTGTCACATGTGTCTCCCCAAACCAGTGGACGTTTCAGCTTATAAAAACTCAACGTCGAATTTGAGGAAACACATGGTAAGTAGGCTATGTGCTTTTGGCTGTCTTCATAGGCAGACGTTAGCCCTGTTGTAACATCATAAATAACTGTAAAATACATTGTTTTGTGGAATTGTATTGACACACTGCAGCCTCAGACGGCAAGATAACACACACACACACACACACACACACACACACACACACACACACACTGTTGAGTGGGTGTGGCTCAGGTACTGAAAGATGGACTGTATTAGGAATGAGATATGGGTGTCTCCTTGGTGTGTTGGTCAGAACACAGGACAACTGGATATGCAAACCAAGATTTACTTGTCTTCAAATGCACAATACAGCACAGCATGGGGTACAAGGTGTTCAATTTCCAAATAAATCTTCCTCTATTCTGTATTTATATTTATCTAGGTGGATATTATCTTAACATGTCTGTTGCAATAGTATGTGTATGTGTGTGTGTGTGTGGTTTTTCTGGTCAATTATGCACACACAAGGATCTTAAACAGGGAACTGCTTCATCACGCGGCACTCGAAACTACACTGAAAACGGCAGGAGAGGTGCCCGGGAACATGAATAATCGATATCAGCACTGGGGCATGTGAACAGGCGTAACTTGACTGACAGTCTTTCCAACACAGCCGCCCCCAAATTTATATCTAAATTTGTCCCATGGAAAGGCTGTTGTGGGGTCAATCAGGGTCATCAGGATTGTCCTCTGCGTCGGCAATCTCTGGCAACACAATCAGGCGGGCGATGGGCCTGGTGTAGACTCGGTCCTTGATTTTCACCTCGGCTGTCCTTACTCGTCTGTCGATGCCTGGGAAGACCTTGACCACTTTGCTGATCTGTCATGAAGACCTTGGAACTGGGGGGTCAATCACCAGCACTACCATGCCGACTTCGACATCTGGAGAAGAATTCTGCCACTTCCCTCTGGTCTGTAGTCCTAACAGGTAATGTTTGATGAAGGCTGACCAGAATCTCTCTGCCAACACTTGGGAATGTCTCCATCTCCGTTTGCTCAGCAGCTCAGACTCTGGATAAATTACTTGAGGTAAGGAGCCATCTGGCCGCCCCATGAGGAGACAATTGGGTGTCACGGGGTCTGGATCTGCCAGGTCTGCTGAAACATAGCCAAGGGGCTTTGAGTTCATTATAGCTTCGATCTTGATAAGGACAGTCCTGAGGACTTCCTCTGTCACAGTCTCTGAGCCCAATGTGGCATAAAGGGCAGCCTTGACCGATCTGATCTCACGCTCCCATGCTCCACCAAAATGGAGAGCTGCAGGTGGATTGTAATGGAAGCTGATCTGCCATTTGGCCAGGAGTTGCTGCAATTCGGGGCTCAGGCTACTGTAGGCCTCTTTGAGTTCAGTCTCCCCTCCACGGAAATTTGTGCCTTGGTCAGAGTAGAGTTCGGCAGGCTGACCACGACAGGCAATGAACCGTCTAAGGGCCATGAGGAAAGCATCACTGTCAATGGAGGTCAGGATTTCTAAATGGACAGCCCTAGTTGTCAGGCATTTAAATAGCAGGCCCCACCTCTTCTCATTTCAGTGCCCCACCTTGATCATGAAGGGGCCGAAGCAGTCCATACTAGTTGAATGGAATGCTGGTTTGTACAGCCTGAGTTGAGGGGGTAGAAGGTCCATCATCTTCTGACTGGCTGGTTTAGACCTCCATTTTCGGCATTCTAGACAGAGACGTTGGTGCCTGCGCACTGCTTCCCTTCCTCTGAGTATCCAGAACTTCCGACGGAGCTCGGCGAACACTCGTTCTGGTCCCAGATGACATAACTGGACATCATAGGCCTTTATAAGGAGACAAGTATTCGTATGGCTAGGATCCAGGACTACAGGGTGGATACTGTCTGAATCAAGTCCTTCCACACGTCTCAATCGGCCTCCAACTCTGATGAGCTGGGTGGCATGGTCGAACTCAGGGGAGAGGCAGAGTAAACGGCTATTTGAGGGAACTGATTTCCCTTCCTCTAGGAGCCGATATTCCTCAGGGAAGCAGTCTGTCTGGACTCTCCTCAGCACCAGAAACTCTGCCTCCCTGAAGACAGTGGCAGGAGGGTGATGAGTGAGACCCGCCGCCCCGTGAATCTCCTCAGCCACTGCTTGCAGCAGGTCCTGCCAGCTGGCATGCCTGCACCTATCTGTCACAGGTGGCAAAGCTGTGGCTAGTCCACAGAAGGCTGTCATCCTTAGCTCTGTGTGATCATCCCCGTCAGGCTCGGAGGGATTCGAAGGCCATTCATTTTGAGGTAGCAGGAGAAACTGAGGTCCATGGATCCAACGGTTAGGTTCTATGAGCTGCTCCAAGTGCTTGCCTCTGGTTAGGTCATCTGGTTAGGTCATCGTTAGGTTTCTGACAGAGTCTACGTATCTCCAGGATTTCAGGCTGGTCAACTCCTGTATCTCTGCCACTCGAGTACCTACGAACACCTTGAAATAACAGGACTCAGAGTGCAACCAATGGAGGACAGTGGTAGAGTCTGTCCAGTAGGTGACTTCTAGGATGGGTAGGGTAAGCTCTTTTAGGAGGAGTGCAGCCAGCTGAGCACCTGTGAGTGCTGCACATAGCTCCAACCGTGGCATTGAGTGCTGTTTTCTTGGAGCTACTCGGGACCTTGCTAGGAGGAAGGCTAGATGTACATTGCCATCAGCATCTGTGGACTGAAGGTAAGCCATGGATCCATAAGCCTTTTCTGAGGCATCACAGAAAATATGAATGTTGTGGGTCACCTGAGGATCGTTCAGTGAGGATAGTAAGTAGCATCTTGGTAAGACCATTTGAGGCAGATGTTTCACCTCTGATTCCCACTCTACCCAGGCTTGAAGGAGATGTTCAGGGAGTAGGGGGTCATCCCAATCCCAGTGCTTATCCCAAAGTTGTTGGACAATGATCTTCGCACAGGTGGTGAAGGGTAGGAGGACTCCAAGAGGGTCGTACTGAGTGGCCAACACATGGTAGATGTTCCTTATTGTAGGAGCCTTGTATGACACAGGTCTGTGCTTAAAGCCTAAGGTGTCAGTGTCACAGAACCAGCTCAAGCCTAAAGTGGATTCTCTTACTTCTGCTTTGTCCTGTGAGAGCCATAGCTCCAGTTTGACAGATCTAGCATCAGGTGGGAGGTGGCTAACAACATCTGGCTGGTTGCTGGCCCACTGTCGAAGGTCAAATCCTCCAGATGCTAGTAGGTCTCTTAACTTGTTGAGCAAATGGCGGGCTTCCTGACTGGTTCTGAAGCTCTGGAGACAATTGTCTACATAGAAGCACTTCTCCACAGGGAATCTTACGTCTTCTTCTGGCGAGCTGTGGGATGTGACATGTCTCTGCAGAGCAAAGGTGGCACAACAAGGATGACAAGTTGTCCCGAAGGGTAACACTTGCCACTCGTAAATGTCAGGTGGGTCATCTCTCCTCATATCACGCCATAGGAAGCGCAACAGAGGTTTGTCTTCAGGCAGGATCAATACTTGGTGAAACATTCCTCATATGTCTCCACTGATGGCCACACTATGCTGCCTGAATCGAAGGAGAACGCCCAGGAGTGAGGGACTAAGGGTTGGACCAGGCAGCAGGCCTTCATTGAGGTTGAGACCTTTGTGTCTGAAGGAACAGTTAAACACTATTCGATCTTTGCCATTGTGGTTGACAATGAAGTGGGGAATGTACCAGCTTTCCCCTGTGGGGTGTTCTCGGAGGCCAATTTGGTCACAACATTAGCATCCACTAATCTCTTGACCTCTGCATTGTATATCTCTGCTTTGCCAGGGTCTTTAGCCAGACATTTTTCCATGCTCCTGAGGCTAGGCATGACAGCTTCCTTGGGGGCCTGGAAGCGGGGACTGTTGGCTTTATGTAGCAGTGGTGTGGCATAACGAAGGACTCCATCCACCTCTACTCTGGTTGTCTTGGTCTCCAAACAGCAAATGGCATCTTGATCTTCTCTCGACCGCGTGGCCTGTTTCTCACAATGGTAAGGCAGGACATCAAGTTGCCACAGGCGCTCTACATCTCTTTTGAGTTCCACTTCTGCAGGACTCAGGGAAAGGGAAAGACACTGTTGTGACTGTAACTGTTTGGAGAAGACGAGCTGGACCCTGTAGTACCCATCCAAGCCGGGTCTGTACGGCAGCTGGCCCACCTGGTGGTCCTAGACGAACAGGTGTGATGGGCGTTATCAAATGAGGGTGGTCAGCACCAATGAGTAGCAGGGGTGATGCATGTTCAAAGGGCTGCAGAGGTAGGTGTTGAAGATGCTTATACTTGCTCAGAAGGGTGGCAGGATATGAATGGTCAGCAAGTCCAAGGCGCTCAGCAGTAAAGGCTGCTTTGATTTGGAATGTCTTTTAGGCTGGTTCGCAGGAGACAGCTGGAAGGAGACAGAGGAACCACTAAGAGTTTGCACATCTTGACGTATGGTTTTCAATGTCAAATTCTCTTCTGAGCCTTGTATGCCTAGCTTCAATGCTGCAGCTGCGAGCAAGATGGTTTGCTCTGATCAATCATCGAGCACTGCATAGGTGTCGAGAGTTTTCCCTTGATAGCGAATCAGAACTCTAGTGACCTTAAGGAGGACTCTTTTGCTGTCTGTAGGCTGTACAGGGTTTCAGTGGCTGACTTTGACCGGCTTGAAGATTCTTTAGGGCTGGCATCTTTGGTATTGACCTCATGCAGGATCTGAAGGTGTCTTCCCTTACAGATACTGCACAGCTTCTTTAGTGTGCACTGTGCAGCCTGGTGATTGCGTGCACACCGCCAGCATCTATAATTAGCTTTTATCCAATTAGCCATCTGATCTTTGGTGAAGGCTTTGAACACTGTACATTGACTGAAGTAGTGTTCGCTACTGTTACAGTATGGACAGAAAGCCGGTGAGGTAGCTTTCCTCTGGGCTAAGTCAGCTGTCTTATTTGAGGAGTCAGCTGATGGCTGCGTGGGAACTTCATTGGCTCCATGCAGTATGGTAGCTGAGCGAGTTGTGGACTTCCCTTCTCGCCTGCGATCAGGCTTTTGAGCTGTTTTCTGCCCTTTGCCGATAGTCATTGTGGCTGAGTCTTGACACCATGCCTCATAATGTAGCCACTCTGACAGGTCAGTGAGAGTGAACACAGTTCCAGGGCCTTGACCCATCTGGCGACGGAACTCTGACCTCATTTCTATTGGTAGCTTGCTCAAGCGGCGCTCCACATGGGATCCACATCTTAACTCTACATCACCGTCTGGACCCAAAGTAGCAAGCATGGCAACAAGAGCTCTAATTTCCAAGGCAAATCTCTCAAAGGCCTTGGTATCTCCCCTTCTGACATCTGCTGAATCCATTACACTGGCGATTTTCTTGAGCGCTAGCTTATGGGGTTGACCATATCTCTCAGTCAACGCAGCCATGGTGTCAGAGTAAGGAAAGGGGGAGTTCATGAAGGAATCTGCTACCAGATGTGCTTCCTCGAGCTTCAAGTGATCCAAGAGGATTTGGTATCTGAATAACTCCGTAGAGTCAGGAGGCAGAAGGTTTTCAAGAGCTCTCTTTAAACAAATGAACTCACCAGGATCTTTTGTGACAAAGTCAGGTATTGTTGCTTTAGGACCCCTATAGGTTTGCTCTTGGTTCGCTGGGTACATAAGGTGTTGTACAGGAACTCTGGGCCTTCGTGGTGGGTATTGAGGCTGCGGTGCAAACAATGGCTGTTGAGCATAAGCAGGTCTGGATGGTGGAACCTGTGGCTGAGAATAACCAGCAAAGTAAGGCTGACTTGGCTGAAGGCTATAAGGTAGATGAGTAGAAGGCTGGTGAGGCTGGTGAGAATAAGGAGCTTGCTTTGCTGAGGAGCCTCCATAAAAGGGAATATTAACTGATTGCGGTGGAGGTTTACTGCGCGTTAGGGCTGCAACTTGGTCTTTCACTATCTTCAGCTCAGGCATCATTTTCTCAAAGAAGTCACTCAACATCTGGTCTCTATCTGAAGGTTCTCCCCGAGGACTCTGTGGAGGGGAGGAAGGATGATGAGGCTGTGCCCCAGTTGTCTTAGATGACTGCGTTGAGCGGTGGCTGTTGAGCTGAGAAGGTGCAAGAGGCTGTGAAGCTGGAGTGGAATGAGGGATCTGAGATGAATGATAAGGTAACGGTGAGATATTTCTGGATACAGGATGCTCAGGATGTGGCTCTATATGCTCACTATGTGGCTGGTCACCATACTGGCTGGTTGACACATGCAGTGTCTGTGGTTGCGATCTTTCCCATGATTCGTGGTAGGGGGACATGGGTGGTTGACCACTAGGCTGCAGTAGAGGAGGACTATGGGGACCTGAAACAGGCAGCAGCAGGTCCATGCTGTGCTCAAGCACTGGGTGCAACCCATCATCGATTGGTACAGGCAACAGCTCACACTGACTGTAAGGTGTTCTATCTCTTGTCGGAGGCAAAGTCCCCATTGGTGCTCTCTCTTCTGGCATATAGTGTAGCCTCTCTTCAGTACCCTGTGCTGGCTGGTGTTGTAGTGTAGGATGAAGGACTGAGGGGAGGGAGTGTCTTCGGCCATCGCTCAGATCATATTCTTGAAGATAACCAGGTGGATGGATCTGACGCTTTGGCCTGACAGCTTCGGGATGTGATGAGTATGGCTGCATATCTTCAAAATACACCTCTGTCCAAGGCTAACACCAATGTCCGGCTCGAAGGATCTTTGTTGAGTGGGTGTGGCTCAGGTACTGAAAGATGGACTGTATTAGGAATGAGATATGGGTGTCTCCTTGGTGTGTTGGTCAGAACACAGGACAACTGGATATGCAAACCAAGATTTACTTGTCTTCAAATGCACAATACAGCACAGCACGGGGTACAAGGTGTTCAATTTCCAAATAAATCTTCCTCTATTCTGTATTTATATTTATCTAGGTGGATATTATCTTAACATATCTGTTGCAATAGTATGTGTGTGTGTGTGTGTGTGGTTTTTCTGGTCAATTATGCACACACAAGGATCTTAAACAGGGAACTGCTTCATCACGCGGCACTCAAAACTACACTGAAAACGGCAGGAGAGGTGCCCGGGAACATGAATAATCGATATCAGCACTGGGGCACGTGAACATGCGTAACTTGACTGACAGTCTTTCCAACACACACACACACACACACACACACCAGAGAACCAAGAAATAAAACTACAAAAAATCTTCCTAACAATCACTTTTTATTGATGTGAAACCAAAAAATGCTCATGAAAATAAGGTTGCTCGCCTAATGTCAGCTCCTCAATAGCGTTACACACTGAAAAAAGTGAAACAAAGCTGTTGTTCATTTAATGTATTTGTTTTCATTCCAGTGAATAAAAAAAAAAAAAATAGTTTGCTCCCATATTCAAAAGTTGTTTAAATGAATTAAAAATATTCAGGTTTAACAAAGATTATTTATAAATAATCTTTGTTAAACCTGAATATTTTTAATTCATTTAAACAACTTTTGAATATGGGAGCAAACTATTTTTTTTTTATTGTGGCTCAGTCGACTAAGGGGCCATGCCATAAATCCGGGGACCCGGGTTCGATTCTGACCCGAGGTCATTTCCCGATCCCTCCCCGTCTCTCTCCAGCTCATTTCCTGTCTCTACACTGTCCTATCAAATAAAGGTGAAAAAAGCCCCAAAAAAATCTTTAAAAAAAAAGCAATTTATTTATTTTAATTTAGGAAAATCTGAAATAATTGCTTTGGTTCAACCATCAGAAATTGGTTTACATGAAGTTAAATATTTCAGGTCAAATCAAATGAATTATTTATATTGTATAACACTACAATATTAGGTGTGATCGATTACCTCAATTTTTTTAATTTGAGCCAATGTTTAATTTTTTTCAGTGCAGTTGTACATGGCTATGGTCAAAAACTGGGAATGGAAGACTGGTGAAAACTTGCTAAATAACAAAACGCCTAACATATCGTTTGTGAAATCTCCATTTTTCAAGCTACTGTTGTGGATTAGAGGAATTTGTGAAGACTTTAGGTGTTTTTTTCTGTGAGATTTGTTTTATTATTTGTCTACAAGTGCTTGTTCATAAAAGGCAGGGCATTAGCTTGTTAACTTGACCGCTTGCTAGCAATCCCCACCACCACCCAGCCAAGCTGGGCACTGGCAGCTAGTTAGCAACCTTTTTGCTTGTTACTTCCACTTGCTAACTCCTCTGCGAGATGGATCCAGTAAACAACTTTTTGGGAGATGAAAGGATTAACATCGTTGATCGCATCTTACAGGATTATTTCCAGTCTTTTTCGTACGAGGAGATACAGTGGTGCTTGAAAGTTTGTGAACCCTTTAGAATTTTCTATATTTCTGCATAAATATGACCTAAAACATCATCAGATTTTCACACAAGTCCTAAAAGTAGATAAAGAGAATCCAGTTAAACAAATGAGACAGAAATATGAAACTTGGTCATTTATTTATTGAAGAAAATGATCCAATATTACATATCTGTGAGTGGCAAAAGTATGTGAACCTTTGCTTTCAGTATCTGGTCTGACCCCCTTGTGCAGCAATAACTGCAACTAAACGTTTGTGGTAACTGTTGATCAGTCCTGCACACCGGCTTGGAGGAATTTTAGCCCATTCCTCCGTACAGAACAGCTTCAACTCTGGGACGCTGGTGGGTTTCCTCACATGAACTGCTTGCTTCAGGTCCTTCCACAACATTTCCATTGGATTAAGGTCAGGACTTTGACTTGGCCATTCCAAAACATTAACTTTATTCTTCTTTAACCATTCTTTGGTAGAACGACTTGTGTGCTTAGGGTCATTGTCTTGCTGCATGACTCACTTTCTCTTGAGATTCAGTTCATGGACAGATGTCCTGACATTTTCCATTAGAATTCGCTGGTATAATTCAGAATTCATTGTTCCATCAATGATGGCAAGCTGTCCTGGCCCAGATGCAGCAAAACAGGCCCAAACCATGATACTACCACCACCATGTTTCACAGATGGGATAAGGTTCTTATGCTGGAATGCAGTGTTTTCCTTTCTCCAAACATAATGCTTCTCATTTAAACCAAAAAGTTATATTTTGGTCTCATCCATCCACAAAACATTTTTCCAATAGCCTTCTGGCTTGTCCACATGATCTTTAGCAAACTGCAGATGAGCAGCAATGTTCTCTTTGGAGAGCAGTGGCTTTCTCCTTGCAACCCTGCCATACACACCATTGTTGTTCAGTGTTCTCCTGATGGTGGACTCATGAACATTAACATTAGCCAATGTGAGAGAGGCCTTCAGTTGCTTAGAAGTTACCCTGGGGTCCTTTGTGACCTCGCTGACTATTACACGCCTTGCTCTTGGAGTGATCTTTGTTGGTCGACCACTATGGTCTTGAATTTCCTCCATTTGTACACAGTCTGTCTGACTGTGGATTGGTGGAGTCCAAACTCATTAGAAATGGTTTTGTAACCTTTTCCAGCCTGATGAGCATCAACAATGCTTTTTCTGAGGTCCTCAGAAATCTCCTTTGTTCGTGCCATGATACACTTGTGAAGATCGGACTTTGATAGATCCCTGTTCTTTAAACAAAAAACAGGGTGCCCACTGACACCTGATTGTCATCCCATTGATTGAAAACACCTGACTCTAATTTCACCTTCAAATTAACTGCTAATCCTAGAGGTTCACATACTTTTGCCACTCACAGATATGTAATATTGGATCATTTTCCTCAATAAATAAATGACCAAGTATAATATTTTTGTTTCATTTGTTTAACTGGGTTCTCTTTATCTACTTTTAGGACTTGTGTGAAAATCTGATGTTGTTTTAGGTCATATTTATGCAGAAATATAGAAAATTCTAAAGGGTTCACAAACTTTCAAGCACCACTGTATTACGTGTGATGTTCAGCTGCTGTTGAAGCTGAACAGTCACTTCACGGAGTGAACATGCACGCGCACACACACAGTGTTATGGTTTATGTGCAGACTGCCTTTTTCTTCTTTTTCTTTGTAACCTCTACCTATTGTTTTGTTATTCTGTTACTTTGTAAAGATTTAATTAATTAATATTTAATTTATTATTGTTTTCCTGTTCACGGCTAAAAGATCACAGCTTCACAGTGCAAAATTGAGAGCCAGCTGCTGTTAAAGCTGAACAGTCACTTCATGGAGTGAACATGCATGCGCGCGTGCGCACATGCACACACACACACACGCACACAGCGTTATGGTTTATGTGCAGACTGCCTTGAGCTTCTTGTTGTTATTGTTAATACACAGAACTACACACACACAGTTTATATGTGTGAAATATATATGAAATCTCTGCCTGTTATGACATCCTGATCAATAAACAAAGAAGTTACTCAGCAGTTACTCAGTACTTGAGTAGTTTTTTCACTTAGTACTTTTTACTCTTACTCAAGTAATTAATTGGATGACTACTTTTTATTTTTACTTGAGTAATATTATTCTAAAGTAACAATACTTTTACTTGAGTACAATTTTTGGCTACTCTACCCACCTCTGGCTGTAGTTTACATAATGCTAAGTATAAAAAAAGAAAATAACAAAAAATGACTTACCCCCTGCAGACATTTCTACAATCTTATTGTGCTTTTCTATTTCGCAGTTTAAAAAGTTGACTTGGTTCTGAAAATAAAAAAGGTACTGTAATTAGATCATGAAAATATACCATAGTAATAAGGAGTATCTCCTTACATATTTACACATTTAGTTAAATCAGCATTGAAAACACATTTTCTCCTGAATATTTATTTCCTGAAATAATATCTGCATTCATGTATAACATTGCATCCTAGCAGTTGCAATTCCAGTAAGATTGTCAGTGTCTCTGAGTACCAAAGAGGCTTGTGTGATGATGGCAGGGAAGCAGAGAGCCTTATTTAGCCAATGACTACATGCACGTTTGATCGAACCCCTCTCATTCACATAATAAAACCAAGCCATCTTTCTTCTGAAGGAATCATGTTGAAATACTTTTTATAAATCATGATTTAATCATGCTGTCAGCAGAGTGTTGCTAATTTAAACGATTACTTTTTTATTCTTTTTGAATGTTTTCCAAATTGCTTTTACAAGATTCATTGGGGAGTTTTATTGTATAATAGGTGTTACAGTACCTATCTACTTTCAGAAAAGACCTTACTTTTAGGCTGTGACCTCCAAAAAGAAACAACAGCAACAACAAAAATTAACCAATAAAGATATTTTGAAGTGACTTATGCTGCATATGTAGTAATATGAAACTGATGAAGATTTTCATGGCATTCTACAGTTATGAGATCATTCTCTATGCATCAGCAGCTATTTCGGCTCTGCTTTTGATAGGTCACATTTCTTATAAAACGATGAAGGATATGCTGGCAGCCATAACAGCTCTGCTACAGGAGAAATAACAAACAAACAAACAGAACACTGAGACCTTTGCTTACCACAGACAACCTTTTTAGACTCCTTGATGTATTTTATATGAATATATTTCTAGTGACTGAATGAACCCAAATGAAATCATGCAAACGTTCATTCATGATAATTGTACCTCAACAACATGCATTTCAGTTCTTGCTATAAATAGCCTGACCAAAAATTAATACACAGAAAACACAGAAAAATACAATGATGTGAAGGATGATCTCCATGCGCTGTTTGTTCAATTCACTCAAGTCTTACTCCAGTTTAAAAAAAAGAGAATTATTTGGGAAAGTGTATAGTTTTTATACTAAACACACATCAGCACCCTTATTCTATTTTTTGCTCTTTGCTGTAGGTATTAAGTTCCTCCTGGTGTATGTTAGATATCCTGATTCATTTTTCAATGCCTCATCCATTAATGTTCAAATCTGCATAAAAACCCTTTTTATGAAATGTATGAATGATAAATTTGTAAACTTTTGATCAGAAAATGTGATTAGGTCATCTGGGAAGTTTCCAAGATACACACTTGTAGATGAGAACCGTAGCGCTTACCTTAAAATCCTTGAACCGCGGTTTTGATTCCTGGAGTTTAGTGAAATTGCTCCTTTTACAGCACTAAATATTGGTAGACTGAATAAGTAACCCCATAGGTAGCAAAGTCAGTCAGCTGTCATGGGTGTTTATGGCTTTTATTTGAGTGAGGTTGACATTAAGGAGGAGGTACTGCACATGGTCTATTCATATGTCATAATTAAAACATGAGATCAAAATTGAAGATGATATGGTGACATGGTGCATATGATATATTTTCCTTTTTCCCACTTGAAAGAGAACATGGTCACATCCTGTGCTGTTGAAATTATACACACTACCAGGTGGAAGTTTGGACAGACAAGATTTAATATATATTTTCTAGTGCATTAAAGACATTTTGATGAGAGCTTATGGTTAAAACCTGTTTCAAAGACAATGTAAACAAAGTTAATTTATTTCTAATTTAAGATGTATTTCTGGCTTGTTCAGAAATGCAGAATTTAATAATAATGAATTTAATAATTCAGAATTTAGTGGGAGAAATTTACTGGGAAAAGCTCAGAGAAGCCTTTAAGGTGAAAATAGATTTGATTTGGATTTGATGCACATTGATTTTCTTGGTCACTGCATAATGTATTGTTTTGTACTATTTCATAGTGACTGTGTCTTCATTATTATTCTCAAATAGTGGAAATAGTAAAAATGCAGAAATTGTAGACATATAAGCAGACTTATCTAAACTTACTAGTGGAGGAGTTTACTATCCACTAAACATTTAAGAGTAACTGAAGCACAGACTAAACTCAATAAAAAGCTCTACAGGTCTTCACTGTTAGTATTATGAGGTTGATAACCTCATCTCTGTGTCATGTATTCACATGCTATATTCAGTTTCTGACTGTTGTGATTCCAATTGCACTGGATAAGATGTCCCATTTACAGCAAAGTAATGCCTTGTAATATGATCGATTGCGGTTCATGTTTATGAGATAACTGAAGGATATCTGAAACACTTTTAGATGTGAGGATTTTTTTTTCACTCACACCCATGGAGTGTTTGATATAAAACACTTGTACAAACAATTACTGGAATCTGCACAGAAACCTTGAATGTTGAAATGGTTGTAGATCTCACACTGTAAAGCAATGCTTATGGGCTGTTTTTGGCATTTCACTTCTAACAGGGTTGTATTTCACATCAACAGGTGTTACCCTGACAGCTTTCTATTAAAACATCAGCATCCTCTGTGTTCTATTTGTGAAAACCACCTTTGAGCTTGGCAGGACAATAAAATCTAAATATCGCAAGAAATATTGGGCAGTGGAATAACGTATCATGTTTGTTGTGTATTTGACATCTGACCACTGTAGACAACTGCTGTATAAATAATGAAACTGTCCAAACTTGTAAATTATTCGAGACTCATTAATAAAAGAGGAGACATTGTTCATTATCCTGAATAAGCCATACACATGCATTGATATTTGAGGAATTTAGGAGTATGATTTTGAAAAGAAGAAGAAGATCTATCTATCTATCTATCTATCTATCTATCTATCTATCTATCTATCTATCTATCTATCTATCTATCTATCTATCTATCTATAATATAAAATAGAGACATACCCCAAGAGACTTGCGACTGTAATTGCAGCAAAATGTGGTTTTACAAAGTATTGACTTTGGGGGTGAATACCTATGCATACTCCAGATTTCTGTTTTTTTTTTCATCTTAATTATTGTTTGTGTCATAAACACAACCCCCCAAAACAACAACAATAAATATTTGCACTTTTAAAGTGGTAGACATTTTGTGTAAATCAAATGGTGCTAACCCCCTAAAAATCCATTTTAATTCCAGCTTGTCATGCGACAAAAAGAGGACAAACACCAAGGGGGATTAATATTTTTGCAAGACACTGCATAATTGCTGGGGCAGCACAATGGTGTAGTGGTTAGCACTCTTGCCTCACAGCAATAAGGTTCTGGGTTCGAGCCCAGTGGCCAAAAGAAGCCTTTCTGTGTGGAGTTTGCATGTTCTCCCTGTGTCTACGTGGGTTTCCTCTGGGTGCTCCAGTTTCCTCTATAGTACAAAGACATGCAGGTTAGGCTAATTGGTGGCTCTAAATTGACCGTAGGTGTGAGTGTGAATTGTTGTTTGTCTCTATGTGTCAGCCCTGCAATGATCTGGTGACTTGTCCAGGGTGTACCCTACCTCTTGCCCATAGTCAGCTGAGATAGGCTCCAGCTTGCCCATGACCCTGCACAAGATAAGTGGTTACATACAGTATAATGAATGGATACATAATTGCTGATATCCTATGTTGTGTACAATGCCCTCCATGTTTATTGACATCCTTTGAAAAGTTTAGAAAAAATTCACCTTTTGGTGAAGTCACTTCATCTCACACTCAAAAACTGAGAAAAAAAATCCAGCCTTAATTAAAATAAAGTTATTCAGAGAAAAAACAAATCCCTCATCTAGAAATAATTACTAACCCCATTTCCATAAAAGTTGGTATATTTTCCAAAATGTATTTAAAACAAAAATCTGTGATTTGCTAATTCATGTGAACCTTTATTTAACTGACAAAAGGACAAAGAATATATTTTCAATTGTTTTATTGACCAACTTAATTGTATTTTGTAAATATAAATGAAGTTAGAATTTGATACCTGCAACACTCTCAGAAAAGTTGGGGCAGAAGCAGTATTATTATTGTATGACATAACCTTTCCTTTTAACAACATTTTTTAATTGTATGAGATCTGGGGATACTAATTGTTGCATTTTTGAAATTGGAATTTTTGTCCATTCTTGCTTGATACAAGACTTCAGCTGCTCACCAGTGTGTGGTCGCCATTGTCTGATTATCATCTTTATGATATGCAATACATTCTCAGTAGGAGACAGATCGGGACTGGCAGCAGGCCAGTCAAGCACATGCACTCTATGTCTATGAAGCCATGCTGTTTTAGCCTGTGCAGAATGAGGCCTGGCATTGTCCTGCTGAAATAAGCATGGACTTCCCAGGAAGACATGCTGATGAAGATGTCTCTCTAAAATCCCAATATATGCCCCAATCAATGCAACTCACCCATGCTGTGGGCACTGATGCACCCCATACCATCACAGATGCTGGCTTTTGCACCTTTCTCTGATAACAAACTGGATGGTCGGGTTTACCTTTGGCACATAGAACTTGACGTCCAGTATTCCTAAAAACATTCTGAAATGTGGACTCATCTGACCACAGCACACATTTCCACTGTCTTTCAGTCCATCTGAGATGAGTACAGACCCAGAGAAATCGGCAGCATTTCTGCACAGAATTGATGAATGGCTTTCTCCTTGTGTAATACAGTTTCAGGTTGCATTTCTGGATGCAGCAAAAGACTGTTCAGTGACAGTGGTTTTCACAGTGGTTTTCTGAAGTACTCCCAAGCCCATGTGGCTATATATTTGTCACATTAACTGATGGTTTCTCAGGCAGTGCTGCCTGAAGGCTCGAAGGTCATGCGCATTTAATAATGGTTTTTGACCTTGCCCTTTACACACTGAGATGTCTCTGAATTCTGGCACCCAAAAATGTGTTATTGGCACCCCTGGATTTAATATTTTCTATAACCTCCCTTTGCCAGTAAAACAGCACTAAGTCTTCTCCTATAACATTTGGGTATCCTATAACAGGTTGGAGAATACAGAGCAGGGCATCTGAGAACATTCCTCTTTACAGAATGTCTCCATATCATCCAGGGTTCAAGGCCCTCTCTTGTGCACTGTCCTCTTAAGCTCACACCACAGGTTTTCATTGGGATTCAGGTCAGAATCCGGTCATTTAGCAAAAAAGAATTTTTGCACAATACTTTTAGCACAAATCTAAAGTCCTTTTGCACAAATCTAAAGTGATTTAGCACAAATCTAAAATCCTAGCTAAAACAATAGGATTGATAGTGAAGAATTTCACTTTTGCAATCCTATTGTTCCTTTTAATTTAGCATGTGCAAGAAACAAGTATTGCTGCGACATCACACATCAGAGTTTCCTGTGCCAAAAGTAAACGTTTTAATGACCTGTTGCATCTACTTTAATGACCTGTTGCAGCTATATCATTGGGGATAAATTAGGGATAAAATTAGCTATTATTTAAAGCCTTTAATTTTTTGTAAAACTGCTTTGCAACAGTGTCTATTGTTAAAAGCGCTATACAAATAAACTTGATGACATCAAACTGTTGTTGTAAGAACAATGGGATAGATGGCGAAGATTTTCACTTTTCTTAATCCTATTGTTCCATTTGAATTGAGCACTCAGTTAAGAATTTTTAAAAGAAAGTTGTGATCTGGGGCAGCACGGTGGTGTAGTGGTTAGCGCTGTCGCCTCACAGCAAGAAGGTCCTGGGTTTGAGCCCCGGGGCCGGCGAGGGCCTTTCTGTGTGGAGTTTGCATGTTCTCCCCGTGTCCGCGTGGGTTTCCTCTGGGTGCTCCGGTTTCCCTCACAGTCATGCAGGTTAGGTTAACTGGTGACTCTAAATTGACCGTAGGTGTGAATGTGAGTGTGAATGGGTGTCTATGTGTCAGCCCTGTGATGACCTGGCGACTTGTCCAGGGTGTACCCTGCCTTTCGCCCGTAGTCAGCTGGGATAGGCTCCAGCTTGCCTGCGACCCTGTAGAAGGATAAAGCGGCTAGAGATGATGAGATGAGATGAAAGTTGTGATCTGTCCAATTAGTAAAAAGCACAGATCATTCTATCACTAGATTATACATAGATTGAGTTTGAGGTTACATTTAAGCTCAACATATCCATCTACTGGTGCAGCATTCAGCCGGACGCTCATTTGTCCTCCTTTTGAGATCATCTCCATTTTATACTTTCTCTAATGGTATATAATAGATAAATAAATAAACAGGCCTGTGTGTTCTCTTATCTTTCCCATGTTGATGGATGACTAAGGGAATTTAACTTCTATGTCACCTCATATTTGTGCCCCAGTTAATCAGGAAGTCATGGATTCCAGTTTGAAAGTTCCTACACATGCCAATCAACTCAAAAATGTACAATTTAAATGGAAAACATGCTTCAGTAACATTGTGTTCACTATAATTTCCAGGGATGCCAATAATAGTGGCACATGTTTTTGTTGAAAATAATTATTTCTTGAAGAGGGATATGTTTTTCTCTGATTAAATTTATTTCAGTTAAAGGTTGGATTTTTCTCTTTTTTCAGTGTGAGATGTAGCTACTTAAACAAAAGGTGGATTTTTTTTCTAACACTTTTTACTAATCTTTATAAGGGGTAGCAGTAATCATGGAGGGTACTATATACCATATATATATATATATATATATATATATATATATATATATATATATATATTACACTATATGGCCAAAATTATGTAGACACATGACAGGTACATCCATATGTGGGTTCACCAATAATGTTGCCACGACATTGGAAGCGCACAATTGTATAGAATATCTTTGTATGCTTCAACTTTAACATTTCCCTTAACTTGATTTAAGAATTCCAAACATGTTCCAGCATGACAGTGCCCCTGTGTGCCAAGGTTGGAGTGGAACAATGTGAGTAGCCTGCACATGGCTTGACCTTAACCCCACTGAACACCTTTGGGATTAAAAAGAATTGACTACATGCCAGTCCTCTTCCCCTGACATCAGTGCCTGACCTCACTAATGCTCTTGTAGCTGAAAGGACACAAATCCCCACAGACTTTTTTGGTATGTCATTACCTGCAACTGAAACACTGCCACCACCACCATAATTACAGCATCCCCAAAGTTGAAAAAAAGAAAAGAAATAAAAGAAAAAAATCCTGTGTCCCTCCTCATGCCACTTTCATAAGAAAACCATCTCATTCATGTAATTATCCAATCAGATAACTCATGTGGGGTGGCATGGTGGTGTAGTGGTTAGCACTGTTGCCTCACAGCAAGAAGGTCCTGAGTTCGAGCCCAGCGGCTGGCAAGGGCCCTTCTGTGTGGAGTTTGCATGTTCTCCCCATGTCTGCCCGGGCTTACTCCGGGTGCTCCGGTTTCCCCAACAGTCCAAAGACATGCAGGTTAGGTTAATTGGTGGCTCTAAATTGACTATAGGTGTGAGTGTGAATGGTTGTTTGTCTCTGTGTCAACCCTGTGATAACCTGGCGACTTGTCCAGGGTGTACCCCGCCTCTCACCCATAGTCAGCTGGGATAGGCTCCAGCTTGCCTGCGACCCTGTAGAACAAGATAAGTGGCTACAGATAATGGATGGAAGGATAATTCATGTGGCAGTAGTGCAATCCATGAATTCATGCAGCTACAAATCAAGAATTTCAATTAATTTTCACACAAAACATCACAATGAGGAATCTCAGTGACTTTGACAGTCCTATAGTTGTTGGTATAGGCTGGTTTGAATATTTCAGAAATTGCTGCACTGCTGGGATTTTCACACACTGCTGCTGCCACATGATTGGCTTGACAAACAGGTGTATATCTGTTCCTATTAAAATTGGCCCATGAGTGTATGTTTTAAAGGTCCCATGGCATGAAATTTTCACTTTCTGAGGTTTTTTAACATTAAAATGAGTTCCTCTGACCTTCTTAAGTCACCCCAGTGGCTAGAAATTTCATAATGTGTAAACCAAACTATGCCCAACGTTTGAGAATGGCGCGTCAAAACGGCGCGTTGATAAACTCTTCCCTTTACTACGTCAGCAAGGGAGATGATCCCCACGCCCCCCTCTGGATTCCCACCCACTGTATGAATTGCCCGCCCAGTTGTAGTGAGGAGACCATAGAGGACACAACATGGCATCACCTAAGCGAGCGAAACATGGAAATTGCGCTGTACATGGATGTGACAACACAGAAAGGAGTCTGTTTTTACTGCCGACGGGAGAGCCCCTGAAGATGCAGTGGCTTAATTTTATTTACTTCAATAATACGCCGTCGAGTCTACCTAAGACGGTGTATGTTTGTCGGAAGCATTTTCCTGAGGAATATTTCCACAACTTGGGACAGTTCAGGGCAGGTTTTGCACATCAACTGTCACTGAAGCCTGGGTCCGTACCAAGCATCCCTGACGCATCAGCAACAAACACCGAACAAGTAAGTGTATAACTGTTAAGTCGTTTTGCCGTGTTTTAAAATCGGTGCCACGTTAGCCTTGCAATGGCTACATTAGCTGTGCAGCTAACCGCTTCCTGCAGTTAGCCAGGTACTCTGTGCTACAAAACCAAAAAGCATGCAGCATGCTCTGTTAAACTGAGTTTAGTCTGGAAATTGACTGTAACTTATGAGCTTATGTTTTGCCGTGTTTTAAAATCGGTGCCACGTTAGCCTTGCAATGGCTACATTAGCTGTGCAGCTAACCGCTTCCTGCAGTTAGCCAGGTACTCTGCGCTACAAAACCAAAAAGCATGCAGCATGCTCTGTTATAATAGCCAATCAAAACAGTTTTTACAAAGACACCCACATTCTTTTTTTTTTAAAGTCACTCGTTCATTTTATTTGTTTGTTTGTTCAGTAAAAACCCAAACATTTGTTGAATTTATTTTATTTCCTCGCGTTGCACCTTAATGACGTCAGTGCGCAGTATTTTTCCCTTCGCGGTTTGTTCCTTCTCTCTCGCCATAGTAAGACACCCACATCCGTTTGTTCTGACCCACTGGAGGTAGCGTCACAGTGCTGTTAGCCAATCAGAGGTAATACGTTTACATGTCATGAATATTAATGATAAGACCCGCCCCCACCCTCTACCCTTCCCCGCCTCCTGCTTCTCATTAGCAAAACGACGCACTGGGAAAAGCACTGAAATGGGGCTTTCTCCCAGGAGGCTATATCTACGTGCCGAGGGTTCATTTCGAGAAAGGCTGCAGCTATAACATCCGGAAACCTCCACGAGCCCGTTTAAAGCATCAACAAACCACCATGCCATAGGACCTTTAAATAATGTTTAGAATGGAATTTTGGGCTGCTAATATTGCACATGATGTCTGCAAAATTATGGCCCCAGGAAAGATGGTTTATTGACATTTGGGCTGATATTTATTTAGAGGATATTTTAGACTGTGAAATAAAAATGCACATTTGACATGTAACTATTAGCCGTTTAACTGAGATGGTTATGATATGGTGCTATGGCCATAATGTGGTGCTATGTTGGCTGACACTGGAGATGTGTATGATAGGACTGATACGAAGACCAAAAGTATCTACTTATTTGTAGATTGGTTAAAACACAACTTTGTGACAATTTATTTAAAAATACTACACTGCAGCACAATAACACCAATAATGCCTGGCAGTTGTGAATCTTTTTTTTTTTCATATCTAGGTAGAAGTGAATTACAAAAAGCTATTTCAAGACATGACTATATATGTAAACACAGGAGGTGATCCTCCACTTGGTCAGAAACCCACAGTTGCATACACCAAGTATCCTTCTGTTTTACTACATTATATTAAGGATCACATTGGTTTACTTCAGGACTTTTGAAAGCTGTATATCAAAATTGTTATAAAAATTTGTAACGTGTCCTTATGTTGCATCTCCTCCAGACATATTCATAAATAGTGCCGATAACACTTTATTGCAGATGAGAAACGCTCAACATATTACTCCTGCTCTCTTTGAGCGAGTCACTCACACCTCTTTGGGGTGCATTCTTGTATTTGCTGGTTGTCAACAGTGAATCTTTCAGTGAAACTTTTAGAGAATTGTTCACTGTAAGTCCTTCCATCTGCTGTTGCAGTTTTTGAATGCTGGTAGTAGTGGAAATGTGTTTAGCAGGTTGATACAAATTGCTCACAATGTGTAAATCTTGACAAAGGCATTGCTCCACTCTGCCTTTCTGAGCTCCTCCCACCCTATGTATGAACCCCTGTATGTACCCCAAGGTGCTGTAAGACTGCACTTCAGGTTTAGATTGTCCACTATGGGAAGCAGGTCTTTTATTTTCATACCACCTGAGAACTGTGGAAAACACTACCTCAGTCTCTAAGGGGCTGTCTTCCATTTACTTTAGTAGAGCTAAACTATATATTTTCCTGTTTAAATGTTTGGATTAGAGGGAGCTCTGACATGAAGCTACAGAATATTTTCTTTTCATGCTCTGTTTTAAAGGATGGTCTCATTGCAGGGACTAATATTGTTGTAACCCGACAAAGATATTGGTGCAGGCCTATAGTCTGACTAACTCTGAGTCCTTTAAACCTAATTTGAAGAGAAGCTGTAATATGGGTGCTTTATAATATGTTCTTTACTTATCCATGCACAGGCATGAAAGGCTTTGCATAGTCAGGAATGAAAATTCTGAATTATACCAGCAAATTCTAAAGGAAAATGTCAGGACATCTGTCCATGAACTGAATCTCAAGAGAAGGTAGGTCATGCAGCAAGACAATGACCCCAAGCACACAAGTCATTCTACCAAAGAATGGTTAAAGAAGAATAAAGTTAATGTTTTGGAATGGTCAAATCAAAGTCCTGACCTTAATCCAATTGAAATGTTGTGGAAGGACCTGAAGCGAGTAATTCATGTGAGGAAACCCACCAACATCCCAGAGGTGAAGCTGTTCTGTATGGAGGAATGAGCTAAAATTCCTCCAAGCCGGTGTGCAGGACTGATCAACAGTTACTGGAAACGTTTAGTTGCAGTTATTGCTGCACAAGGGGGTCACACCAGATACTGAAAGCAAAGGTTCACATACTTTTGCCACTCATAGATATGTAATATTGGATCATTTTCCTCAATAAATAAATGACCAAGTATAACATTTTTGTCTCATTTGTTTAACTGGATTCTCTTTATCTACGTTTAGGACTTGTGTGAAAATCTGATGATGTTTTAGGTCATATTTATGCAGAAATATAGAAAATTCTAAAGGGTTCACAAACCTTCAAGCACCACTGTACGCCCATCCAAAGGTTGCCTGGGTTCAGTGGCTGTGGTAACAATGCTACCAGTTCCAGTTTGTGATGACAATTGTAAAATGTGATTGATGAGGAATAATGGTCAGGGTTATGGTTTGGGGTAGGCCACTTAGTGAAATCAAAACAATAACATTCTAGACTGTTCTTGGGTGGGTGGCATAGTGGTGTAGTGGTTAGCACTGTCGCCTCACAACAAGAAGGTGCTGGGTTTGAGCCCAGTGGCTGACGGGGGCCTTTCTGTGTGGAGTTTACATGTTATCCCCGTATCTGCGTGGGTTTCCTCCAGGTGCTCCGGTTTCCCCCACAGTCCAAAGACATGCAGGTTAGGTTAATTGGTGGCTCTAAATTGACCACAGGTGTGAGTGTGAATTGTTGTTTGTCTCTCTGTGTCAGCCCTGCAATGATCTGGTGACTTGTCCAGGGTGTACCCTGCCTCTTGTCCATAGTCAGCTGGGATAGGCTCCAGCTTGCCTGTGACCCTGCACAGGATAAGCGGTTACAGATAATGGATGGATGGGCTATTCTTGGGTATTTTCTGTTTAACATACACTGGCAGAGGAAAAGCTCCTAGAGATGGCAATAGAGAAGAAACCTTGGGAGGAACCAGACTCAAAAGGGAAACCATCCTCTTCTGGGCAAAACTGGATCATGAAAATATGTCATTATTCTTCTACAGTTGTATACTACTATATATTGTCAGGCACTTCTAATTGCATTGGAAAGCTCTTCAGTATAAGAATCAGGGTCATTATTGATTTCAGTACAGTTTTAGCTTTAAGTTTAAAATGTCCAGCTGAAGTTATCCATTATATAATGAAAGATACTTGAGTGCAACTTTTTTTAGCAAGTAGGTATACATTAGAAACTAGCAACTCAGTGTTTAAGTTAATCTATATTTGTTGTGTATATAGTTAATGCATGACGAAGCCCTGATAGCCCCCTTATATGTCATAATAAATCACTGATACTCCACACACAAGAGCTGAACTCCAAGCGACACTGTGTGTGTAAACATGTAATGTGAAACTTCATCTGACAGCCATATTTCACCAAGTGTCCCATGGACATGTCTGGGTGTGTCATGAAATACCAGCCTCCTCATATCCTAGTAGTTAACCTCATGCAGGCTAGCTGTCAAATATGGCACTGATCTCCAACCACTGGAGTTATACAAGCCAGTGTATACTTAGTGCCGGCCCCAAGCCCGGATAGACTGGGGAGGGTTGCATCGGGAAGGGCATCCGGTATAAAAACCTATGCCAAATCAAATATGGGGATCTGATGATCCACTCTGGCGACCCCTAATGGGAGCAGCCAAAAAAGAAGAAGAAGAAGAGGAAGAAGATCCAGGTCTGTAAATCTTGCAGTTATGGCTGTTCATTTAGGACAAAATTACTTAATAACTAGTCTTTAAAAAAAAAAACGTTTTGCATGTGTATGGTGGGGCACATGTATATGACAGTACACTTACTATGAATGGATATAAATGTAATCCATCTGTTTATGTCATTGGTTGCCTTATGGAGGAAGATTAAAGAAACACAACACTGGAGTGGAGAAACAGCTTTATGCAGTTTCCAAACCCACAGTTATAGGGAGTCATTTTTGATAATAAGAAGCACATTATATCAGCATTCTATAAGATATGTGAAAGAAATCTACCTCCTATTCTACAGTGTTGGATCCCATTATTGACACACAGAAGTGTGTCTTCCCCCCATCAACATGCCACAGTTCAGGCTGAAAAACAGAAAAAAAAAACATTAATAACAGTACTTCTGCTGAATCTCTGAATAATAATAATAATAATAATGATAATAATAATAGGGCGGCACGGTGGTGTAGTGGTTAGCGCTGTCGCCTCACAGCAAGAAGGTCCTGGGTTCGAGCCCCATGGCCGGCGAGGGCCTTTCTGTGTGGAGTTTGCATGTTCTCCCCGTGTCCGCGTGGGTTTCCTCCGGGTGCTCCGGTTTCCCCCACAGTCCAAAGACATGCAGGTTAGGTTAACTGGTGACTCTAAATTGACCATAGGTGTGAATGTGAGTGTGAATGGTTGTCTGTGTCTATGTGTCAGCCCTGTGATGACCTGGCGACTTGTCCAGGGTGTACCCCGCCTTTCGCCCGTAGTCAGCTGGGATAGGCTCCAGCTTGCCTGCGACCCTGTAGAAGGATAAAGCGGCTAGAGATAATGAGATGAAATGAGATAATAATAATAATAATAATAACTTTAACTGTCAGTATGATGGAGCACTCTGCTTTTCCAAATGAGTTGACTGCAACCAATTTATATTCACCAGCATCTTTGAGCTCCACTCTGAGGGTGTACATGGAGCACACACCATGAGCATTGGTCATGTAGAAACGTTTATTAGAGTTGATACAGATGTCATTCAGGTACCAAAAAACATGTAATGTGTGGCAGCCTCAATCAGCACAGGTCATGTCGCACTGGTAGCCCTTTGGTGGAGTGTGGACTTTCAGAGAAGCCAAAAAAAGGGGGACGACTCTCAAATGTGAATATGGCTGGCAGTGTTCTGAATAGTGAAGCTAGACAAACAATAAAGATTGAACAAATACTTAACTGTGAAAGTTAAAAAAAAGTACATTTAAGTGTTCAATAAAAATTGAACAGATATTTAAAAGTAAATTTCAGTGCCATTAAGACCAATATTGGTACTGGCCCCCAGCTTCTGCTCTACATAAGCTGGGCCTCATTTATGAAGCTGGATGCAAATAGACCCCTTTGTAAATAATTTGTAGGAACATATTTCACAAAATACATGGTATTCATGAAAATCCCATCTTTTAGAAAAATGTTTGTATCCAACTTGTGCTCCTGAGGGTGTGGAAATGTATGCATAAGAAGACTAACTAATGCAGACCTTAATTTATCACATTCAGATCATCTAATTTGCATGCATTATTGTGCTTTCATTTGTATATCATATTCTCAATTTTAAATTGCTTGTTTGTTTACATGTATAGCATTTAGCACATGCCCTATCCAGAGTGAGTTAGAGAAGTACTTTGTAGTCTCTATCAAAAACACAACATCTTAATGCTCAGTCATTAGGGCAGGGACTACCATTGAGAATGCCACTGAAAAAAAAAGTTCATATTATTTACATTAATGAAAGAATGAAAAAATAAACAATAAACCCCCCAAACTGGGACTAATATAACTATTGATTCAATTATGACAAAATAAATTTTGCTGTATAAACAAAGGACGGGCTGGTCTCTCCATGCATAGTCATAAGCCCAAGACAGATTAGCTGATGGATGATTTAGCATAGGTCATACTTATAAGGGGAAAGGATGTTTTTTGACCAGTATGATTTTTTTTTTTTTTGGAGGGTGAACACTTACTTCCAATCCAGCATGTCATCTAAGACACTTGAAACAGTGGGTACAGTGTAGATCTTTTTTTCCTCCTCCATTTTAATCTCCTACCATTTTCTTGTCACTGAACCTAATTTACACCTAATTAACCTTGTCAGTACTTTTCCTTGAGATTTTGACCTTTTCAGTTGCCGTTACATGGTTAAATATATACTTTTTCATTGACATAGAAGTGCGTCAAGATAATTTCAATTTCTGTCTTTCTGCCTTTTCTTTCACTGTTTAGTAGTCATTTCATGTTTCCAGGCCTCTGTTTTACTTTACATTTTATGCAGTTTTGGGAACACACTTTGCATTTACAGGTGATCAACATATGAATGGGAGTATGAAGAAAATCATTGTTTCTGAAACTTTTAGAAATCCTTCACACATAGCTTGGTTTGGCTTATGCAAATGTTTACATGCATCTTTGATTGATAAACGAGGCCCACTGTTAGTAGCATTAAGAGACTGGTATGTTCTAAAACAGTGATTCTCAAACTGTGGTACGCGTACCACTAGTGGTACGTGGGCTCCATTCTAGTGGTACACCAAAGAATCACTTAATTAAATATAAATAAAATAAAAAAAGGTGAAATACTATCCATAATATCCGAATGGATGAAAATATCTTAACCAATGACAAGAAAATGAAAGGAGATACAAATTAAGTTAATAATTTTAAAAAGTTTGCAAGTGTTTCTGGGTAGCCATACGTAGCGTACGTATGCATTCCCGCCGGTTCCGCTGACAGACGGTTATCCGCCATTGGTAGACTAGGCTGTGATGGGAAAAGGTGGAGGTGGCTTTGCTAATTATGACGAGTACGACAAAATTACTGTCGTGGCTTAAATCCGTGAATGGGAGCATGGATCAGGAGAGAGGGAGAACTGAAGAGGATGTGTGTGAGCCAAGTGCAGATGCAAACGACAGTGGCAAAACCAGCCCCAGAACTGCTATCAAACGGCAGAAACCAGTGAGGAGGAAGTATGACGAAAAATACATTAAACTGGGATTCATTTGGAGCGGGACAGAGGAGCTGCCCAGGCCGCAGTGTGTTGTATGCGGGGACGTTCTGAGCAATGAGTCTGTAACTGTCATAGTTTTTGTTATTTTTTGTTTTCATTAAATATCATGTTTATAATGTCCAAGAATGTTTGTTTGTGTTTAATTTGATATTACGCTGGGTCATGTTGGGTCAGGCGATGTCAGGTGTTGCACACGGACATTATTAGGTGCCGTACCACTCGCCTAGGTGATTAGACTTGACTATGCTCGCGGCCATGTTACAAGCCGCGGGCTAGTTTGAAATGTTTGATGTGTTTTAAGCTTTAAGTCTCATTCCCTCTTCAGTTATACGCAGCCAGCGAGGTATGTTTGTTTCTTTGTCTTTGCTGTTTTTGATTTATATTGCGTTGTATCTGGGTTTATGATTTCTCTATTGATTGTGTGTTGTGTTGTGTTTGTACTGTCAGTTTGGCGGTGGATGAAAGATGAACAAAGTGGATTTTATGGATTACGTTATTAAAAGATTGATCATCCATCAGTAACTAAAACTTGGCTCAAGCGTGATTCCTGGAGGGCGTGACAGAGTCCATGAAACCATCGCATCTCAAACGGCATCTTACAACCAAACACACAGCACTAAAGGACAAACCAATGGATTTTTTTTTTACAAAAACGTGATGAACTGAAGCAGTCCAAGTCCACCATTCTGTCCTATGGTACACCCGTAGCCAAAGCACAGGAAGCTTCATATCGTGCCAGCCTCCTGATCGCCAGAGCCGGTAAGCTGCACACAATCGGGGAACTGCTGTGTTTACCATTAGCCAAAGAGATGACACATATCATGTGTGGAGAGAAAGCTGCCAGAGAATTAAACTTGGTGCCGCTTTCAAATGACACCGTGTCAAGGAGGATAAATGACATGGCTGACGATGTTTAAAAGACACTGATTGAGCGCATTAAGAACAGTAGATATTTTGCCATACAGCTTGATAAGACTACAGATGTTGCAGATTTGGCCAATTTATTGGTTTATGTGAGATATGAATATGACGGTGTGGCGCAGGAGGACTTTATGTTCTGTAAATCACTGGAGACCAGAACTACATCAGAGCAAATATTCCAGTTACTGAACAAGTTCATCCAGGAGCATGGCTTGGACTGGGAAAAGTGTGTGGGTGTATGCACTGACGGAGCGAGGGCCATGACGGGTCGCAACAGTGGGGTAGCAGCTCGCATCCGAGAGGTGGCACCTGAGATGCGCTGGACTCACTGCAGCATCCATCGTGAGGCGCTGGCAGTGAAGAGGATGCCTGATGACCTGAAGTCCGTGCTGGATTGTGCTGTAAAAACTGTGAACTTCATCAAGGCCAGACCGATGAATGCTCACTTATTTCATGTGCTCTGCGAGGAGATGGGCAGTGAGCATGTCCAACTCTTGCTTCATACTGAAGTAAGGTGGCTTTCAAGAGGAAAGGTGCTTTCAAGGCTTTTTGAATTGCACAGAGAGGTCCAGATGTTCTTGCAGGACACAAATTTCCCCCTGTCAGACATTTTTGAGGATACTGTGTGGCTCAGTCAATTGGCATACTTGTCTGACATTTTTTCATGTTTAAATGACCTGAATTTGGGATTACAGGGACTCTCCATCAATGTTTTTGATGTGCAGGACAAAATCAATGCACTGCTGAAAAAGTTGGAGTTATTTGAAATCAAAGTCAAGACAGGTGATGTTTCAGCTTTCCCTGCTTTGGAGAGTTTTTTGTCTGACAATGACCTGATGCTTGATGATGGAGTCAGGGAGAACATTGCTGCACACCTCACATCACTCAGACAACAGTTCTGCAATTATTTCCCAGTGATGCCTAAATATGAAGCTAGCAGCTGGATGAGAAACCCTTTCAACATCGACACCTCTCACATGGCCTCAATGGACTTACCGTAACTGTTGTTGAGCAGGAGAGGTTAATAGAGCTGTCTTGTGATGAAACACTGAAGGCATCTTTCAGAAAGCACAGTCTGTTGGACTTTTGGATAAAGCAGTACAGTGAATACCCTGTGCTTTCTGACAAGGCCGTGCGATTTCTCCTTCCTTTTGTGACCACCTACCTGTGTGAGAAAGGCTTCTCTTCACTTGTTGTCATAATAACAAAGTACAGAAGCAGGCTGGATGCTGAGCCAAACCTGAGACTGAAGCTGACCTCCATTGACCCAGACGTTGCAGGACTGTGTTCACAGAGTCATGCACACCCATCACATTAAGCTCAGTAAGTTGTCAATCAATAGTCAATCAGTCAATAGTCTGTGTATATTTAACATTATAAGCTGTTATTCTTAATGCTTTTCCTCACTTTTGTTTTATTCTTAATCTTATTGTTCTTCCTCTGTTTGTGGGTGTGTGTTTCTGTTTCAGAAAACAGTCACTGGAGTTAAGAAACGGCAAGAACTGCTGCTATGCATAGCCTGTTTTGATTTTTTTCAAGTACATCAAGTACAGTACTTTTTTTACTTAACATTTAAGTACAGTACAGTTATTTAACTTTTAAGTACATTTTCATTTAATCTTTAAGAACTATCTTTTAATATTTATTTTAGTACAATGTTTATTTCACTTTTACGTGCAATTAATTTTATTTGATTCATTATTTAAGTACAGTGTTTTATTTTCCTATATTTAAACACAGTGTTACTGTTCAAAGTACTGTGTGTAATGTTACAGTGGCCAACAATATTAAATATACTTGTTAAATAAAACCTCTGCCTTGTTTTTAATGAATACTTAGGCCTACTACGCTACTGTATTTTAATGTTGGTCATTATGGTGGTACTTGGAGAGCCAAGTATTTTCTGAGGTGGTACTTGGTGAAAAAAGTTTGAGAACCACTGTTCTAAAAGTTGACATTAGTAGTTAGAATTGACTTAAGATGTGACATATTTATATATGGTTGAAACTCTGACAACTCTTACAATACTGTGTAAGATAAAAAAGACTGCTTTGAAAATAATGATTAGTAATATTTAGTTTATAATATTGTGGCAGTGGGGCGTGGCCAAGCATCAGTTTGAGAATGGAGGGCGGGGTCAGGGAAGGTGAGTGGCCAAGTCATTACACCTGTTGTCAATTAATGTTGTGTGTGTGTGGGTGTTTGTTGCAATGACGGTGGAAAATATAAAAGGAGGGAGAGAGCAGAAAGAAGAGGGCTCCCTGGACCAGAACATGACTGTGTGTGTGTCTCTCTGTCTGTCTCTCTGTCTGTCCTAAAAGTGAGCAAGTGAAGCTGAAAAGCCTTAATAAACGTGTGTAAATATCATCTGCCTGCCGTGCTTCTCTACTCCACCCACATCAGGGAAGTGTTACAGTGGTGCCAAAACCCGGGAGTATGGAAGGGAACCACCCCATGGAGTCCTCGCCATTCAAAGATCTCATCCATGCCCTCACTACCGCTCAGCAGAACCAGCATCAAGCGCTGATCGCTCTCTGGAAGGAGCAAGAACAGCGCTTCAAAGCCTTGATACTGGCCCAGCAGGAAGCTCATGTCGGCGGGGTCCTTGCCCACCACTGCAGCAGACCCTCCCCTCATCACCCTCATGAAGACAGACCTGCATGATGATCTGGAAGCCTTCCTAGTGCTCTTTGAGTAAGTGGCTGAAGCATGGGTGTGGCCGTTCGAGCAGCATGCAGCACACCTACTTCCGCTATTGACTGGCAAGGTGCAGCTCGCTGCGCAGCAGCTCCACACTGACAGCCGGCTCATATATGCCGACTTGAAGTGAGCCATCCTGCAGTGTGTCAGCCACTCCCCAGAACAACAACATCACCAATTCCAGACGCTGACATTGGAGGAGGTTGGCCAGCCGTTTGCATTTGGTCAACAGCTTCGGGACGCCTGCCAGTGGTGGCTGAGGGTGGATGACCATGACACTGAAGGAATCATTGACTTGGTGACACTGGAACAGTTCATTGCATGACTTCTGGAAGGAACAGCAGAGTGGGTCCAGTGTCATTGCCCGGCGTCACTGGATCAAGCCATCGAATTGGCGGAGGATCATCTGGTGGTGGTTCCGACGGCAAGCGGACGTGTCTCCTCTTTTTCTCTCTCCTTCCTCCCCCTCTCTTCTTTCCTTCCCTGCCCTGTTCCCCCACCATGAAGGCATGGGCTGGCTGCCCCCCAGCCGGCCCATTGCACCTGTGGTGTCTTCCTATTTTCCCCTTCTGTGTTTGTGTCTTTTCCCCCTCAGGTGAGTGACACCCATAACACCAGTGCAGAGGGGAAGCCTGGGCCGGTGTGCTGGCGCTGCAGGGAGCTGGGACATCTCCAGAGTCAGTGCTCTGTGATGGAGGTGGGAGCAGTGGTCTGGATCCCCAACACGCCAGAGACCACCCCCGATCGGGCCGGAGCGTATCTTATACCGGTAAGTGTTCAAGGGCATGCGTATAATGCATTGGTGGATTTCGGCTGTAACCAGACCTCAATCCACCAAAGCCTGGTACAAGGTGAGGCATTGGGGACAGCACAAGTGGTGAAGATTCTGTGTATGCATGGGGATGTTCACAACTACCCATTAGTGTCCATCCACATTCTATTTTGGGGAGAAAAGCATAGAATAAAGGCAGTAGATAATCCTTGTCTCACCCACTTGCTGATTTTAGGGACTGATTGGCCAGGGTTCAAAGGATAGATGAAACACATAGTAAGGGATGGGTCCTGCATTACTACGTCATGGGGAGATCTGTGTGGCATTGACTGGAGAAGCTGTCACAGAGCCATTTACGTCAGCACCACGTCAGGGCGATATGAGGAGTGAGGAGCAGCTCACCCCTCCTCCCTCTCTCGGGGATTCCCTCGAGGATTTCCCATTAGAAAATCCCATTAGGGATTTAGTGAAGAGTGGGTCCTGCTGTAGTTTAGCAGGGGGAGGTCCCAGTGTCGCATTGGCGGGAGCAGCTGTCACAGAGCCGTCTACGTCATCTCCGCGTCAGAGTGAGGAGCCGCCGGCTCCTCCTCTTTCTATTGGGGAATCCCTTGTGGATTTTCCATTAGAGCAGTCGCGAAACGAGACTCTGCATCATGCGTTTGACCAAGTGAGAGTAATCGATGGTCAAACTCTCCAGCCAAATGCAATACCCTCCTTCCGATATTTTGCTATTATTAAGGATAGTCTGTATTGAGTGATGCAGAACATTCAAACCAGTGAACAGATAACCCAGTCATTAGTCCCAAAGAGCCATAAGGAACTCGTATTCCATGCAGCTCACTTTAATCCCATGGCTGGACACTTAGGGCAGGATAAAACACTAGCCCGTATAATGAACCAGTTTTATTGTCCAGGGATTCACAGGGATGTTCGTTGGTGGTGTGTGGCGTACCATGAATGCCAATCAGTAAATCCCATGGCCACTCCAAAAGCGCCTTTGCGCCCTCTCCCTCTAATTGAGACTCCTTTCAAGAGAATTGGTATGGATCTCATCAGGCCATTAAAGCGATCAGCATGGGGATACTGCTTTATTTTAGTTCTGGTGGACTATGCAATGCGATATCCAGAAGCAGTGCCTCTCCACAATATCTCAGCATGCAGCATTGCTGAAGCGCTCTTCCATGCTATCTTCTGGGTCGGGATTCCAAAAGAAATCCTGACAGACCAAGGCACTACACTTATGCCACGCGCACTGCAGGAACTGTATGGATTATTGGGAATTAAATCTATCTGGACTGGTGTCTATCACCCACAAACAGATGGCTTAGTGGAACAATTCAATCAGACACTCAAAAACTTAATTCGGAAATTTGCAAGTGAAGATGCACATAATTAGGATAAATGGCTCGAGCCCCTGTTATTTGCAGTACAAAAGGTCTCGCAACCCTCCACAGGATTTTCACCATTTGAGTTGTTATATGGGTGTAAGCTGCCTGGAATTTTGGACGTGCTACGAGAAAACTGGGAGGAGGGACCTTCACCTAGTAAAAATGAAATTCAGTACATTCTCGACCTGCACACAAAACTCCACACCCTCACGTACTTAACCCAGGAGAATTTACGGCAGGCACAAGAACGTCAAGCCCAGCTGTACGACAGGGGCACATGCCTTAGAGAGTTCACCCTGGGAGACAATACTCATATTATTGGCCACATCGAGCTCCAATTTAATAGCCAAGGGGCAAGGGCTCTTTGAGGTCACATGGCGAGTCGGGGATGTTGACTATGAGGTGAGGTGAATGGATAGGGGTGGGGCACTGCAAATCTACCACCTCATACTATTAAAACATTGGAACAAGGGGGTTCCCATGGCATTGGTGTCGGTAGTTCTGAAGAAGGAGGAGCTGGGGCCAGAGGTAAAAAAAAAGTAACATCTCAAACTGATCGAGTCACTTGTGGAGACCACCTCTCACAGGCCCAACTCAAGGAGGTTGCCAAGTTGCAAAAGGAATTTTCCAACGTGTTTTCGCCCCCTCCTGGCCGCACCCAACTCATAGAACACCATGGGAGTGGTGGTGCGTAGCCAACCTTACCACTTGCCCAAACACAAAAAAAGGTAGTTCAGGATGAACTCAAGGCCATGCTTGACATGGGTATAATCGAGGAATCACACAGTGACTGGAGCAGCCCAGTGGTCCTGGTTCCCAAGACCGACGGGTCAGTCCAGTTCTGTATGGACTATAGAAAAGTCAACACAGTGCCTAAATTTGACGCATACCCAATGCCTCGCATTGAGGAGTTGCTCGATTGGTTAGGGGTGCGCTTTTATTCGACACTGGATTTAATGAAGGGATATTGGCAGATCCCCTTGACTCCTCTATCCCAAGAGAAAACGGCTTTTTCCACACTGTTTGGATTATGCCAATTTGTCACGCTTCCTTTTGGTTTATTTGGGGCTCCTGCTATGTTCTAGCAGCTCATGAACAAGATCCTCTGCCCTCATGCCACCTACGTGGTGGCTTACCTCAATGACATCATTATTTATAGCAACAATTCGCCGCGGCACCTGGAACACCTTAAGGCCATCCTAGAGTCTCTGAGGCATGTGGGTCTCACAGCTAACTTGAAAAAGTGTGCGATTGGGAGGGTGGAAGTACAGTATCTGGGTTTCCACTTGGGTCATGAGCAGGTATGTCCCCAAATTGACAAGACTGCAGTGATTGCAGCCTGCCTGAGGCCCAAGACCAAAAAGGGGGGTGAGACAGTTCCTGGGGCTGGCTGGCTACTATCATAGGTTCATACCTAATTATTCGGATGTCGCCAGCCCACTGACTGATCTCACTAAAAAGGGAGCACCAGATCCAGTCCAGTGGACAGAGCAGTGTCACAGGCTTTCACTAATGTAAAAGCTGCACTGTGTGGGGAGCCACTTCTACACTCCCCTGACTTCTCTCTCCTCAAGTACAGCACCATCGAAAAAGAGTGCCTGGCCATCAAGTGGGTGGTCCTCAGACCTCCGATACTATCTGCTGGGCATCCTTTCACCCTCTGTTTGGACCACGTGCCCTGCCAGTGGCTCTGCCACATTAAGGATGCCAATGCACAGATTAGCCATTGGTGATTTTTGCCAGGGGCGCAGATGGTGATGGTAGACTTCCTGTCCCATTGGGGGGGGGGTCCGCTGCAGGCCGGACAGCTACCCGGCCTGAGTCAGGCGGTGTGGGTATGTGGCAGTGTGGGCATGGCCAAGTGTCAGTTTGTGAATGGAGGGCGGGGTCAGGGAAGGTGAGTGGCAAAGTCATTACACCTGTTGTCAATTAATGTTGTGTATGTGTTTGTTGCAGTGATGGTGGAACATAGAAAAGGAGGGAGAGAGCAGAGAGATGAGAGCTCCCCAGACCAGAATACAACTCTGTGTGTGTGTCCCCTAAAAGTGAGCAAGCGAAGCTGAAAAGCCTCAATAAATGTGTGTGAATATCACCTCCTGCCTGCTGTGCTTCTGTACTCCACCCACACCAGGGAAGTTTTACAAATATTAATTATAATAATTAGTTCTCATCAAAAGACACATCCTCTGGATAGAATTGTCTTACTTTTTATGCTGTGAATGCCCCATATTGGTGATTCTGAAGGCTCAGACCATCCCATGTCATTTTTAGCATAGATTTTGAAATGATACTCATGTCCAGATTGGACATTGGCAGTATAGGTTGTACAGAAGAGGCGACTAACTATTGTGTGCTATATGCAAGTGTTGGTGTCATGTTCTGCTACAATGTAGTGTAGCTGATCATCCAGTTCCTGGTCTGGTAATGGATCCCACATGCTGATCACTTTACCCTGGACCTGCTGCTCCAATGTTACTGGGCCTGATTTCTTGGGTTCATCTGGTCAAAAAAGAGTGCTGTGATATGAGGAAGACTGGCAGGGAACCATTTGACTATTAAGTATAACGATTAGGATAATGTATAGAGTCAGAATAAATTAGCTGCATATTCTTCACTGGTTTAGGAAATGCCCTTCACATGATCTGAATATCCCATTTATCATGCAAAATTAGTTATTATGACATGACAGCTATATGCAAGATTAAACTATTAGTAAAAGTGGACTACTGCAGCTTGGAGCAAAGTGCAAACATTATATGATTGGTTTGAGAAGTATAAGAATGAGGTAGAGGCTAATGTTATTTGTTACTCTGACCTCTAGGTTAAAGTGCCATTCCACCATTGGATGTATTCTTTGGCATAAAATACAATATATTTTATGACAACATGACTAGACAGAGAAATCTTTTAGCTTCAAAATTATATATCAAACATATTTTTTTGACAATGACAAGTATATTAATTTTGCGACCAAAGTCACCTACCCTTTTAATTTCCGCGCGGTAGTGAAACGTGATGTCATCGGCAGGTTCCCCTTCTTGTGTACCACGTGTCTGTCTATTTTTAGACCAGGAAACCCCCAAAGTGAGAGAGTCATTTCTCCTCGTATATGGGGACCAAAAAAATTGCGAAAAATTGAGTTAATCTTTCAGTTAGCTAGATTTATTGGTATTAGCTAGATTTATTGGTATTATTTTTATCGCGTTCTATCTGCCATTGCTGATAATATGTGCCACGTCACACTTCACGTGGTACACAAGAAGGGGAACCTGCCGATGACATCACACGCGGAAATTAAAAGGGTAGGTGACTTTGGTCGCAAAATTAATATACTTGTCGTTGTCAAAAAATTGTTTGATATATCATTTTGAAGCTAAAAGATTTCTCTATCTAGTGATACCATTTATATATGTTGTCAAAATATATTGTCTTTTATGCCAAAGAATACATCCAATAGTGGAATGGCACTTTAAAGCTAGTCTTCCCACTAGAGTTTTAGCTGGGAGAAAGTGCTGACACGGGGCCATGGTGAGTGCTGGCATGCCCTCAGTGTTGACAATTTTGAACCATGGAGACACAGGTTCATTATTCTTTGACCAGCTGATTTCTGGCAGTGGGGATGTCTTGGAAAAGTATTTTGTAAAAAGTAGTTATATGCTGAAATAAATTACTGAACAAGACCAGAGGTAATCTATAAATTTCTTACCTCATAATTTACTACAATTCTGCCAGTGTTTCCTGCGCTCACAGCCATGAAATCTTCAGGATCTTTGAAACAAGGTTTCACTGAAAATGAGTAAACAACAGAAAGACCATATAATATTGTGGCAGCGGGGGCGTGGTCAAGCGCCAGTCTGTGACCAGAGGGCGGAGTCAGGGAAGGTAAGTGGCAGAATCACTGCACCTGATGTTGATTAGCGTGTGTTTGTGTGTCTTCTCCAGTGACCGCACCCTATTTAAGGAGAGAGCGAGAGCAGAGGAGAGCTCTCTCCCGAATCAGACACCTGATGTGTGTGTGTGCGTGTCTGTCTATGTGTTTCTGAGAGACCACTGAAAAGTGTGTAAAATAAAAAGAATTACGAAACTTAGTTCTGTCCTGCCGTCTTCTGTGCTCCTCCCACTCTTATGAACTGCCACAATGGTGCCGAAACCCGGGACGTGGAGCGCAGAAGAAGAACAGCCCCATGGAGTCCTCCCCTTTCGCTGACCTGGTCCACACCCTCGCCACGGCCCAGCAGAGCCAGCACCAGGCGCTAGTCACCCTCCAGAAGGAGCAAGAGCAACGGTTCGAGGCCCTGGTGTTGGCTCAGCAGGAAGATTGACAGGCGTTCCGGCACCTCCTCGCGTCGGCAGGGTCCACCACCTCCACCGCCGCGGGCCCTTCCCACCTCACCCTAACGAAGATGGGCCCGCAGGACGACCCTGAGGCCTTCCTCACACTCTTTGAGCAGGCAGCAGAGACCTCGGGATGGCCGGTGGAACAGCGCGCGGCGCACCTCCTCCCCCTGTTAACGGGCGAGGCGCAGCTGGCCGCGCTACGGCTCCCTGCCGACTGCCGGCTGGCCTACGCGGACCTTCACCGGGCCGTCCTCCAGCATGTGGGGTGCACCCCTGAGCAACAGCGACAGCGCTTCCGCGCTTTGCGCTTGGAGGAAGTCGGCCAGCCGTTCGCGTTTGGCCAGCAACTCCGGGAAGCCTGCTGAAGGTGGTTGAGGGCCAACAACCGCGACGCCGAGGGAATCATTGATCAGGTGGTACTGGAGCAGTTCATTGCTTGCCTACCAGCAGGAACAGCAGAGTGGGTCCAGTGCCACCGCGCGGCGTCGCTGGATCAGGCAATCGAGCTGGCGGAGGACCATTTGGTGGCTGTCCCGATGGCAGGACAGCAGACAACCTCTTCTTCTCTCTCCTTTCTCTCTCTCTCTCTCCCTCTTCTCCTGTGTCTCATTCTCGCCCCTTTCCCCCACCGCGGAGGCGGGGGCCGGTGCCACCCCAGCCGGCCCGCCGCACCCATGGTGCCCTCCCGTTTCTCCCTTCTGTGTCTGTCTCTCCCCCCCCTCAGGTGAGTGAGCCCCAGAGCACCAGTGCAGAGAGGAAGCCCGGGCCGGTTTGCTGGCGCTGCAGGGAGCCGGGCCACTTCCAACAGCAGTGCTCGGTAATGGAGGTGGGCGCGGTGGTTTGGATCCCCGACATGCCAGGAACCGCCCTCGATCAGGCCGGAGCATATCGCATACCGGTGAGTGTCCAAGGGGATACATATCAGGCATTGGTGGACTCTGGTTGTAATCAGACCTCAATCCACCAAAGCCTGGTGCAAGACGAGGCATTGGGGGCAGCACAATTGGTGAAGGTGTTGTGTATGCACGGGGATGTTCACAACTACCCTTTAGTGTCGGTCCACATTCTTTTCCGAGGGGAAAAATTTAGAATAAAAGGCGGCGGTTAATCCTTGCCTTACCCACTCGATAATTTTGGGGACTGATTGGCCGGGATTTGGTGAATTAATGAGTCACTTAGTGAAGAGTGGGTCCTGCCGTAGTTTAGCAGGGGGAGGTCCCAGTGTCGCATTGGCGGGAGCAGCTGTCACAGAGCCGTCTACGTCATCTCCGCGTCAGAGTGAGGAGCCGCCGGCTCCTCCTCTTTCTATTGGGGAATCCCTTGCGGATTTTCCATTAGAGCAGTAGTGAGACGAGACTCCTGCAGCATGCATTTGACCAAGTGAGAGTAATCGATTGTCAAACGCTCCAGCCAAATGCCACCTCATCCTTCCCCTACTTCGCAATTATGAAGGATAGATTATACCGAGTGACGCAGGACACTCAGACTAAAGAGCAAGTCATGCAGCTTTTGATTCCAAAGAGCTGCTGGGAATTGGTATTCCAGGCGGCTCACTTTAATCCCATGGCTGGAAACTTAGGGCAGGATAAAACACTAGCCCTAATAATGGCCCGGTTCTATTGGCCAGGGATTCGCGGCGATGTCCGTAGGTGGTGTATGGCGTGCCGCGAATGCCAGTTAGTAAATCCAGTGGACATTCCAAAAGCGCCTTTGCGCTCTCTCCCATTAATCAAGACCCCGTTCGAAAGAATTGGGATGGATCTCGTCGGGCCATTAGATCGGTCAGCATGAGGGTACCGCTTTATTTTAGTTCTGGTGGACTATGCAACGCGATACCCGGAAGCAGTGCCTCTTCGCAATATCTTCGCACGCAGTATTGCGGAAGCGCTCTTCCGCGTCATATCCCGAGTTGGAATCCCGAAAGAGATTCTGACTGACCAAGGCACCTTGTTTATGTCACGTACACTGAACGAACTGTATGGGTTGTTGGGTATTAAGCCAATCCGCACCAGCGTGTATCACCCACAAATGGACGGTTTAGTTGAACGGTTCAATCGGACCCTCAAGAATATAATTTAAAAATTTGTAAGTGAGGACGCATGTAATTGGGATAAATGGCTCGAACCCTTGTTATTTGCAGTGCAGTGCAAGAGGTCCCCCAAGCCTCCATGGGGTTCTCCCCGTTTGAATTGTTATATGGGCGTAAGCCGTGCGGCATTCTAGATGTGCTGCGAGAAAATTGGGAGGAGGGACCTTCACCAAGTAAAAATGAAATTCAATATGTTATTGACCTGCGCACAAAACTCCACACACTCACACACCTAACCCAGGAGAATTTGCGGCAGGCCCAAGAACGGCAAACCCACCTGTAGGACAGGGGTACACGCCTTAGGGAGTTCGCACCGGGAGATAAAGTACTCATACTGTTGCCCACATCGAGCTCCAAATTGATCGCCAAGTGGCAAGGACCCTTTGAGGTCACATGGCGAGTCGGGGATGTTGACTATGAGGTGAGGCGAATGTACAGGGGTGGGGTGCTACAGATTTACCACCTCAATCTGCTCAAACTCTGGAATGAGGAGGTCCCCGTGGCATTGGTGTCGGTGGTTCCAGAGAAGGTGGAGCTGGGGCCGGAGGTTCAAAAGGGAGTATTGGCATCACGTACCTCTCTGGTCCCCTGTGGAGACCACCTCTCCCCGACCCAACTCGCGGAGGTTGCCCAGTTGCAGACCGAGTTTTCGGACGTGTTCTCGCCCCTGCCCGGCCGCACCGACCTCATAGAGCACCACATTGAGATGCCCCTGGGGGTGGTAGTGTGTAGCCGCCCTTACAGCCTACCCGAACGCAAGGAAAAAGTGGTTTGGGAAGAACTTGAGGCCATGTTCGAAATGGGCATCATCGAGGAGTCCCACAGTGACTGGAGCAGCCCAGTGGTCTTGGTACCCAAAGCCGATGGGTCGATCCGGTTCTGTGTAGACTATAGAAAAGTCAATGCGGTGTCTAAATTTGACGCGTACCCAATGCCTCGTATTGATGAGTTGCTCGATCGACTAGGCACGGCTCGCTTTTACTCGACACTGGATTTGACAAAGGGTTATTGGCAGATCCCCTTGACTCCATTATCCCTAGAAAAAACGGCCTTTTCCACACCGTTCGGCTTACACCAGTTTGTCACACATCCTTTTGGGCTGTTTGGGGCGCTCACTATGTTTCAGCGGCTAATGGATTGGGTCCTCCGACCCCATGCCACCTATGCGGTCGCATACCTTGACAACATCATTATTTATAGTAATGACTGGCCGCGACACCTACAACACCTGAGGGCCATCTTTAGCTCACTGAGGCGAGCGGGTCTCACAGCCAACCCGAAGAAGTGTGTGATTGGGCGGGTGGAAGTATGGTATCTGGGCTTCCACTTGAGCAAGTCAGGTGCATCCCCAAATTAACAAGACAGCAGCAATTGTGGCCTGCCAGAGACCCAAGACCAAAAAGGGGGTGAGGCAGTTCCTGGAGCTGGCTGGCTACTATCATAGGTTTACACCTAATTATTCGGACATCACCAGCCCGCTGACTGATCTGACTAAAAATGGGGCACCAGATCCGGTCCAGTGGACGGAGCAATGCCAGCGGGCTTTTTCTGAGGTGAAGGCTGCACTGTGTGGGGGGCCACTGTTACACTCCCCTGACTTTTCTCTCCCCTTTATGTTACAGACGGATGCGTCGGACAGAGGGCTGGGGGCTGTTTTGTCCCAGGAGGTGGAGGGGGAGGACTGCCCCATGCTGTATATCAGTAGGAAGCTGTCGGTGCGTGAGGGGCGCTACAGCACTATTGAGAAGGAATGCCTGGCAATCAAGTGGGCGGTCCCCGCCCTCTGTTACTACCTGCTGGGACACCCTTTCACCCTCTGTTCGGACCACACGCCCCTCCAGTGGCTCCACCGCATGAAGGATGCCAATGTGTGGATCACCCGTTGGTATCTGGCACTCCAACCCTTTAACTTCAAGGTGATCCACAGGCCGGGGGCGCAGATGGTCGTGGCGGACTTCCTCTCCCGTCAAGGGGGGGGGAGTCGGCTGCAGGCCGGACGGCCGCCCGGCCTGAGTCAGGCAGTGGGGGTATGTGGCAGCGGGGGCATGGTCAAGCATCAGTCTGTGTCTGGAGGGCGGAGTCAGGGAAGGTAAGTGGCAGAATCACTGCATCTGATGTTGATTAACATGTGTTTGTGTGTCTTCCCCAGTGACTGTGCCCTATTTAAGGAGAGAGCGAGAGCAGAGGAGAGCTCTCTCCCAAATCAGACACCTGATGTGTGTGTGCATGTCTGTCTATGTGTTTCTGAGAGACCACTGAAAAGTGTGTAAAATAAAAAGAATTATGAAATTTAGTTCTGTCCTGCTGTCTTCTGTGCTCCTCCCACTCTTAAGAACTGCCACAAATATATTAAACATATTTATAAAACTTTAAAATTTCTACTTCTACTTATCTGAGTTGGGATCATTGCAACTTTGGTTACACAGTCCAGCAGTGTCTGCATCTTTACAAATAGGTCCTTCAAAAGCATGCTAATATAGGTGAAAAACATATTTCAGAACACTGATAATAAGATTGAAAATGTACAGAAATGTTGACAACAAGCACCAGAATTCACCTTTCAAGGCACCCTTCAAGGAAATAGGCAAAAATTAAAGAAACCTCTTCGTTTTCATGTGAACTACATCCTGGACCTGAGTGATATATTTTCCAGTATCTTCACTCATGAGGATATCGATGATGTCACTTCCAGTGTTTTCCTGCTGACTTGACACATGTTGTCAAAATGGTGGTTTAAAATTAAAATTCTTTGGATTAACTTGCATTTTTTTCTTGTGGATGTTTTTATATAATAAAAAGAATATTACATGGTGGCTGAAGATATGAAATTTATCTTCTCGTGTTGAAAAATATTTCAGTAGTTTGCTGCACATTTGTGAAATATGTTTACCATTCGAAGGTAAACTTCATATCTTCATGCCACCATGTAATATCCTCTCTGCACGGTGGTGTAGTGGTTAGCGCTGTCGCCTCACAGCAAGAAGGCCCGGGTTTGAGCCCCATGGCCGACGAGGGCCTTTCTGTGTGGAGTTTGCATGTTCTCCCCGTGTCTGTGTGGGTTTCCTCCGGGTGCTCCGGTTTCCCCCACAGTCCAAAGACATGCAGGTTAGGTTAACTGGTGACTCTAAATTGACCGTAGGTGTGAATGTGAGTGTGAATGGTTGTCTATGTGTCAGCCCTGCGATGACCTGGTGACTTGTCCAGGGTGTACCCCGCCTTTCGCCCGTAGTCAGCTTGGATAGGCTCCAGCTTGCCTGCGACCCTGTAGAACAGGATAAAGCGGCTACAGATAATGAGATGAGATGAGATATGAGATATACACACACACACACTTTATTAGGTACACCTGTTCAACTGCTCGTAAATCACATGGCAGCAACTCAGTTCATTTAGGCATGCTGATATGGTCAAGCCGACTTGCTGAAGTTCAAACTGACTTCAGAATGGGGAAGAAAGGTGACTTTGAACATGGCATGATTCTTAGTGCTTGATGGGCTGGTCTGAGTATTTCAAAAACTGCTGATCAATTGGGATTTTCATGCACAACCATCTCTAGGGTTTATAGAGAATGGTCTGAATATCCAGTGAGCAGCAGTTCTCTGGGCGAAAATGCCTGGTTGATGCCAGAGGTCAGAGGAGAATGGCCAGAATGCTTTGAGATCATAGAAAGGTAACAGTAACTCAAATAACCACTCATTACAGCCAAGGTATGCAGAAGACCATCTCTGAACGTACAACATTTTGAGCCTTGAAGCAGATGGAGTGCAGCAGCAGAAGACCACACTGGGTGCCACTCCTGTCAGTTAAGAACATGAAACTAAGGCTACAATTCACACAGCCGCACCAAAATTAGACAATAGAAGATTGGAAAATGTTGCCTGGTCTGATGAGTCTTGATTCCTGCTGCGAAGTTCAGATGGTAGGATCAGAATTTGGTGTAAACAACATGAAAACATGGATCCATCCTGCCTTGCATCAACGGTTCAGACTGGTGGTGATGGTGGTGTAATGGTGTTGGGGATATTTTCTTGACACACTTTGGGTCCCTTAGGACCACCTGAGCATCATTTAAATGCCACAGCCTACCTGAGTATTGTTGCTGACCATGTCCATCTTTTTATGATGACAGCGTACCCATACTCTGATGGCTACTTCCAGCAGGATAACACACCATGTCACAAAGCTCAAATCATCTCAAACTGGTTTCTTGAACATGACAAAGAGTTCACTGTACTCAAATGGTCTCCACAATCACCAGATCTCAATCCAATAGAGCACTTTTGGGATGTGGTGAAATGGGAGATTCGCATCATGGATATGCAGCCAAGAAATCTGCAGCAACTGTGTCATGCTATTATGTGAATATGGACCAAAATCTCTGAGGAATGTTTCCAGCACCTTGTTGAATCTATGCCATGAAAAATTAAGGCAGTTCTGAAGGTAAAAGGGATCCAAGCCGGTACTAGCACGGTGTACCTAAAAGTGGCCAGTGTTTGTGTGTTAATGTACTTGCCTCAATTGTATGTTCTCAAGAAATGGGATCGAACTTAATCTGATATTTTTGCTGGTCAGAAAGATCTCCAATATGTCTTGCCCATGTAGTAGGTTCTGGAATCCCAATGACAATGGCCTTGAAAAAAAGCTAATTTAACCATTTGACAGGAAACATGAACATGATGTGTAATGTACTGTGAATTATTAAGTATGCATATTTGGCTTTCCCAAAAATATTAGAAGAAATGGTAGCACTTTACAGTATTATTCAATAACTCATTGGTAACCACATTGGGACTACTATTAAGTCACTACTATTAGCTACCAATGAATACTAGGTTATTACTCAGTAAGTTATAACAAAATAAAGATTTGGAGTTACCCATGAGTTTTTAAATAGTATTGTAAAGTGTTAGAATGTTAAAGAAGTGTTAAAGAAATATACCTGCTTGACTGATCAAAGCGATGAGTTTATGGGTAAAGTCTGGATGAGTTTTTCCTTCTGGAAGCCTTTCGATAATCTGAGTGATCATCACTCCAGGTACTATGGACCTCTTCCTGATGCTCACTAATAGTACAAATGAACCAAAGTGATTTGTATGCCAGTATCATCTTAAACACTTGAGACCATCAGAAATATTTGAAGATGATATAATTTTTACTTGTTTGTAAGTTTAAAGGTGCAAAATTTTAGAGAACGGGATAGAGCAATAAATCTTCCTTAATTCTAATTCTGCAGCAATCAGAGTCAAAGGAATTTATTTGATTTAAACGTATCTCTCCTTAACATTTTACAGCAATTAAAAAAGGCAAGAATGCAGCTATATTTTCAGTTTACATGAAGAATTACAAGTGAGATGTACTGTAAAAAATTATTTGTTGTTTTAACTTAAAAAAGTTAGTACCTGGGCTGCCTTAAAATTTTGAGTTCATTGAAATTCATATAGTAAGTTAAATTGTTCACCTCGTTGTGTTAACTTACTATATGAACTCCAAATTTTAAGGCAGCCTGGGTACTAACTTTAAGTTAAAACAACAAATCATTTTTTTACAGTGTGAGAAGAGCTTCAGTCATCCAGACTGTACCAATGAGAAACTCATGTAGTAATCAAGGCCAAGTCTCTAAATATACTCTTAGATAGTTTTTGCAGGTATATTTGTCAGAGTCATGCCTGGAGGATTTTGTTGGTCAGTTTTTTTGGTTTGTGGCAAAGCACAGCAGATACCCGGGCTGCCTTAAAAACTTGAGTTCATTGAAATTAATATAGTAAGTTAACACAACGAGGTGAACAATTTAACTTACTATATGAATTTCAATGAACTCAAAATTTTAAGGCAGCCCGGGTACTAACTTTTTTAAGTTAAAACAACAAATCATGTTTTACAGTGTAGTAAAATAACATTTTTAAATAGAATATGCATTTACCTTGGCCTTCAGTTGTCTGATCTGTCATCTTTGACATTTTCTGCCATATTTTTTTCTGAGGGTAGTCAGATAAACAGATAAATCACAAAAGATATCTGTTTATCTGATGACCCTAAATTCACTGTGAAGTGATTTATAAATGCAAGTTAGTATATATATATATATATATATATATATATATATATATATATATATATATATATATATATATATATATATTTTTTTTTAAACAATAAACTGCTTTAAAACACCTTTAGGGGGCACTCATGACTTAACGGTGTGGTTCCTGACTATTTCAGACTACTTCAGAACCTTTTTTTAAATTCGATAAAAAAAATTAAAAAAAGACCAAAATTTTAGCTTTCCAGCCAACAGGAAAAAAAAAATGTTGACCATCCTTGTCCAAGAAAATATTATTATGCAAATATCTAAACTTTGCTGACTTAAGTATCCCTGGAGCAAGTAATTTAGTCCCCCATTCATGGAGTTAATTATACTGTAGACAGCTAACAACTTACAATAGTGTCATAATAAAATCAGGAATAAAGGTCCTGGGATTTGAAACCACAGCCTTCCAATCAGTAGTGGTGCCACTGAGGTACCACTCCTGCTCATTAGTTCAAAGCACAGCATTAAAACTTGTTAACCACATGAACTAAAACATAATTATTCCTTTTCCTGTGTGGATTATTCAGAGAAAACAAAAGCTGTCTGAACTCTTATTCAGGACTGTTATAATAGTATATTATTGACTACATTAGTCAAGACATTATAGTTGAATTTATATCTGGTATTATGAAGTTTAAAATGCACATTAAGCTTTCAGAAGCAGTCTGTGGCTCCAGACTAATGCTGCCACACCCCTGATATATGTTTTTCTGTAGTTATTGACTAATTCATGTAAAGCGATGAATAATATGCTTCAGTTGAATAAATGAATAATACGATTGGATGGGATTTGTACATTTGACCTGGATTTGCCATTGGGAGAGTCAGAAAATCACTTCCACAACATTTGTTTAATTGTTGTTAAATTTAAATGTACACTAACCAACCAAATTATTAGAAACTCTTAATAATTTTAAAACTGGATAAAACTGTGTTTTCGGAGATGTGGTTATTTGAGTTACTGGAGCATTCCTGTCAGCTTGAATTAGTCTGTGCCAAGTTTCCCAAAAGCATTGCAGCACAAAAAGCATCAGCCCAATGAATGCTCTCTCCCCCAGGTTAAGACTGTCTTAGCATTAAGAGGCTTTTGGGAAACCCACCTCTGGCCATTCTTCTCTTACCTTTCTTTCATTAAAACTTTCTAAAATTCTCCAGCCAACCCTTCTGGTACCAACAATCATACCTCGGTCAAAGTCACATAGATCACATTTTGTAACCTCCATTTTGTAACATTCTGTGTGTGAACTTAACATTAACTGAAGCTACATGCACTGAGCTTCTGCCTCATGATAGGCTGATTAGATAGTGCACATTACAGCAGTGGTCTGAGTATTTGTTGTGGATGGCGTAGATTGGTTTCCTGGGTGATTGTGGGACTCCCGACTTACATTTTTGTCCCAGTTCAGCCCAGATTAAGAGTTGCAAGAAATAGTAATGTATGTCTACTGTAACAAGAGTAAACGTTTGATAAAAAAGTAGTAATAGAAATGAAGTTGTGTGATAAATGCGAGCAATGTGAAATGAAAAGCTTGACCTGAACAATGAATAAAGATATGGCTCAGTTTCTTAATTTTCCTTAGTTTGTGTTGAAGTTCAGTTTATGCTACAAGTGTTGAAGGAATTATGCAACACTTAATAGTGTTAGAATTACTTTTAGAAAACTAATGCATCTGGACACTGCAGAAACACAAGGTGGCGCCATCATAGCTCTCTGGTTTCATTCAAGATACTGTATTTAGAATTTTTTTAATTTTCTCCAGGTTTCATGAATATTCCCATGTTCTCTTTTTATATTCTTACTTTTTGTTTACTTTTACTGACTGAATGGCTCCTTGTATTGTGATTTATTTATCTTAATCCTTCTTAAATATATACTTACTCCATCCATCCATCCATCCATCCATCCATCCATCTCATCCATCCATTATCTGTAGCCACTTATCCTGTTCTACAGGGTCGCAGGCAAGCTGGAGCCTATCCCAGCTGACTATGGGCAAGAGGTGGGGTACACCCTGGACAAGTCACCAGGTCATTGCAGGGCCGGCACATAGACACAGACAACCATTCACACTCACATTCACACCTACGGTCAATTTAGAGTCACCAGTTAACCTAACCTGCATGTCTTTGGACTGTGGGGGAAACCGGAGCACCCGGAGGAAACCCACGCGGACACGGGGAGAACATGCAAACTCCACACAGAAAGGCCCTTGTCGGGCGCTGGGCTCGAACCCAGGACCTTCTTGCTGTGAGGTGACAGTGCTAATCACTACACCACCGTGCCGCCTGATATACTTACTCCTTAATACAAAATACAGACATTGCATATCACTTATCAATATGTAATACAAGTTTAATAATAAAATAATGTAATATATATGTCATCATAAATATTCTGGTAAGCTAATAATGTAAAAATGTTAAACATAGTAAATTGATTAATCATTTGAAACAGTCAAATAACAATGTATACAGTTATAAACTAACTAAAAAAAAGTCCAGAATTAAATTTAAAAAAAGTCCATAATATTGTGCTAAAATATTTAATCACAAGCTCTTGAGGACTCCAATTCAGGTTTTAATGAAATGTAGCTCTGGAAACTAACTATTTTCCTTATAAAGTGTTAATCTCAGGCTTGTCAAACACATGCAGGTGTAAATTTGGTCCATGCTCCATCAGCACACTCTTTTTCTGGTATGAATTTCATGGCTGAAAACAGTCCACGGATAGAACATTTCAAGCCAGGGCACCTGACTCAGCTGGTGTCATTTTTTATGATGCCATGTGGCTGGTTGCATATGCTAACATTAAATGCAGTCACCTGATGCCAGTATTCTTGCCTGAGCAGAGGCAGGAGGGAAGCATTGCTCACTCACTGTGTGAAATGACAAAAATGTGCTCTTCAGGGGCACGCAGTTTACAGCCTGACTGAGACATTTAGTGGGATTTGAAGGTCAGTGTAAAACTAGATAAAGTAACTAAATAACTATAATAGCTAAATGACTAAAACAAAGTCAGCTGAATCTATTTTATGCATATGGTTTATTATCCTTTGTTCTCCTACAAACACACTGCTTTTGTATTTGCCAATAATTATGTAAATAATGCAACTCTCTGACAGCAGGTCGATGACAACTGTGCTGTTAACAGTGGCTTGAGTTCAATGGACCATGTTTTGCTGAGTGGGCACAAGCATTTTTTGGTATAATTTGTGAAAGTTATTTCATAGCACAGCACTGTTGAATTCTTAATTCTGTAAAAAAAAAAAAACCTCAGCATAGCTGGTTGCAGTTAAAACCACAAGTATATTAACATGCTCAGTCGAATATGTTATAATTTCTATATTAAAAACATACACAGCATTATTTAGTGAATATTCCACATAATTTAATAAATTAATTAAAATATGTAATTTATTAACACATAAAAATGCATAATCTTGGAGACATTTACGGAAGGACTCTCCAGTAGTCAGAGGTAAGAATGTTCCTATTAGTGTTCTGCTGCCAGAAAGCCTTCATATGACTGTATATATTGTGGTTTCTTGTTAACATGACAATCTGCATTTTCTTTTTGTTTGTTTATTAACCTGAAAAGCAATAAAGGGGATGTCTGATCATAAGTTTCATAATGTAAGTGATCATAGAAACTAGCATGTCAAATAATACATCTATGACAAGTAATTGTTGGAAAATCCCTATAGTATCAGAGAAAATTGTTGTGGTATAATGTATGTTTTAATGTATGTAAAGATACTATAGAAGGTAAGACGATCTTTTTTTCTGACAAAGGATATACTATTGATTTTGTTCTTCTAAAACCTAATTTTTATCAGATGAGCTTTAATTAAGTGTCTCAGTTTTAATTAAGTGTATTAGTGGTGCTCATGCTCTAATAAATGAGAAATAAAAGGCCAAACAGATTATGATCAAACAGGTGCCTTAGGATAATGTACATTGGTATAATGTGCAATTTACCAACTTATTTAAATGCCAATCTAAGACCATAAAATATTCTACTTGGTTTTAGAACAATATAGTGTGTGCGTGTGTGTGTGTGGAGGATGGACTTTGCTACAAAGGCATACACATGACTTTATATTAAAAGTTGAAATGTTTTGTATTTATCTTCCAAACTGAGTTTAGTAGTTCAAAAAAGAATGAAAGTGAAGGCGCAAATGATGTACTGTTCTGTGCAAAAGTCTTCAGCACATGCAAAGAAATGCTGGAGAGCAAAAAACAATGAAATAAAACATTTGTACATTTAAAAATACTATTGTAGTAATTTCCCTGTGGGTGGGTGGAGCACAGAGGACGGCAGGACAGAGATCAGGTGTAAACAAGGCTTTTATTGCCACACTTTTCAGTCTAACAATATATGTCGGACGCACAGAGACCCACACATCAGCGTCTTGTTCAGGGATGAGCTCCTTCCGCTCTCGCTCTCCCTCCTGATATAGGGCGCGGTCACTGGGAAGACACACAAACACAGGTTAATTGCTCTCAGGTGTAGTGATTCTGCCACTTACCTTCCCTGACTCCGCCCTCCTGTCACAGACCGGCGCTTAACCATGCCCCTGCTGCCACATACCCCCACTGCCCGACTCAGGCCGGGCGGCCGTCCAGCCTGCAGCCGACTCCCCCCCCCCCCCCCCCCTTGACGGGAGAGGAAGTCCGCCACGACCATCTGTGCCCCTGGCCTGTGGACCACCTTGAAATTAAAGGGTTGGACCGCCAGATACCAACGGGTGATCCGCGCGTTGGCATCTTTCATGCGGTGGAGCCACTGGAGGGGCGCGTGGTCTGAACAGAGGGTGAAAGGGCGCCCCAGCAGGTAGTACCGGAGGGTGAGACCTGCCCACTTGATGGCCAAACACTCTTTCTCTATGGTGCTGTAGCACCCCTCACGCACCGACAGCTTCCTGCTGATATACAGGACAGGGCGGTCCTCCCCCTCCACCTCCTGGGACAAAACCGCCCCCAGCCCTCTGTCCGACGCATCGGTCTGCAACATAAAGGGGAGAGAAAAGTCAGGGGAGTGTAGAAGTGGCCCCCCACACAGTGCAGCCTTTACCTCTGAGAAAGCCCGCTGGCACTGCTCCATCCACTGGACCGGATGTGGTGCCCCCTTTTTAGTGAGATCAGTCAGAGGGCTGGTGACGTCCGAATAATTGGGTATAAACCTACGATAATAGCCAGCCAGCCCCAGGAACTGTCTCACCCCCTTTTTGGTCTTGGGCCTCGGGCAGGCCGCAATTGCTGCCGTCTTATTAATTTGGGGACGCACCTGCCCATTGCCCAAGTGGAAGCCCAGATACCGTACGTCCACCCGCCCAATCGCACACTTCTTTGGGTTGGCTGTGAGCCCCGCTCGCCTCAGCGACCTAAGGACAGCCCTCAGATGTTCGAGGTGCCGCTGCCAGTCATTACTATAGATGATGATGTCATCTAAATACGCTGCCGCATAAGTGGCGTGAGAGCGGAGGACTCTGTCCATCAGCCGCTGAAACGTCGCGGGCGCCCCAAACAGCCCAAACAGAAGGGTGACGAATTGGTGTAAACCAAACGGTGTGGAAAAGGCCATTTTTTCTCGGGATAGTGGAGTCAAGGGGATCTGCCAATATGCCTTCGTCAACTCCAGCATTGAATAAAAGCGAGCAGTGCCGAGTCGATCGAGCAACTCATCAACACGAGGCATTGGGTATGCATCGAATTTAGACACCGCGTTGACTTTTCTATAGTCCACACAGAACCAGACCGACCCGTCGGCCTTGGGTACCAAGACCACTGGGCTGCTCCAGTCACTGTGGGACTCCTCGACGATGCCCATTTCGAGCATGGTCTGAAGTTCTTCCCGAACCACCTTTTTTTGTGTTCGGGTAGGCTGTAAGGGCGGCTACGCACTACCACCCCCGGGGGCGTCTCTATGTGGTGCTCTATGAGGTTAGTGCGACCGGGCAGGGGCGAGAACACATCCGAAAACTCGGTCTGCAACTGGGCGACCTCCGTGAGTTGGGTCGGGGAGAGGTGGTCTCCACAGGGGACCGGAGAGGTATGTGATGCCAATGTCCCTTTTTGAACCTTCGGCCCCAGCTCCGCCTTCTCCGGAACCACCGACCCCAACGCCACGGGGACCTCCTCGTTCCAGAGTTTAAGCAGATTGAGGTGGTAAATCTGTAGCACCCCACCCCTGTCCGTTCGCCTCACCTCATAGTCGATGTCCCCGACTCGCCGTGTGACCTCAAAGGGTCCTTGCCACTTGGCGATCAATTTGGAGCTCGACGTGGGCAACAGTACGAGTACCTTATCTCCCAGTGTGAACTCTCTAAGGCGCGTACCCTTGTTGTACAGGCGGGCTTGCCGTTCCTGGGCCTGCAGCAAATTCTCCTGAGTTAGGTGGGTGAGCGTGTGGAGTTTTGCGTGCAGGTCCATAACGTACTGAATTTCGTTCTTACTTTGTGAAGGTCCCTCCTCCCAATTTTCCCGCAGCACGTCCAGGATGCCGCGCGGCTTACGCCCATATAATAATTCGAACGGGGAGAACCCCATGGAGGCTTGGGGGACCTCTCGCACTGAGAACAGCAAGGGTTCGAGCCACTTATCCCAATTACGTGCATCCTCACTTACGAATTTCTTAATATTTTTGAGGGTGCGGTTGAATCGTTCCACTAAACCGTCCGTTTGTGGGTGATGCACGCTGGTGTGGATCGGCTTAATCCCCAATAACCCATACAGTTCGCGCAGTGTTCGTGACATAAACGTAGTGCCTTGATCAGTCAGAATCTCTTTCGGGATTCCAACTCGGGAGATGACGCGGAAGAGTGCCTCTGCAATACTGCGTGCTGAGATATTGCACAGAGGCACTGCTTCCGGGTATCGCGTTGCATAGTCCACCAGAACTAATATAAAGCGGTACCCTCGTGCTGACCGATCTAATGGCCCGACGAGATCCATCCCAATTCTCTCAAATGGGGTCTCGATTAATGGTAAAGGGCGCAAAGGCGCTTTTGGAATGGCCACTGGGTTTACTAACTGGCATTCACGGCATGCCGTACACCACCTACGGACATCGCCGCGAATCCCCGGCCAATAGAATCGGGCCATTATTCGGGCTAGTGTTTTATCCTGCCCCAAGTGTCCAGCCATGGGATTAAAGTGAGCCACCTGGAATACCAATTCCCGGTGGCTCTTCGGAATTAAAAGCTGCGTGACTCGCTCTTTAGTTTGAGTGTCCTGCGTCACTCGGTATAATCTATCCTTCATAATCGCGAAGTAGGGGAAGGACGGGGTGGCGTTCGGCTGGAGCGTTTGACCATCTATTACTCTCACTTGGTCAAACACATGCCGCAGAGTTTCGTCTCGTGACTGCTCTAATGGGAAATCCATGAGGGATTCCCCAATAGAGAGAGGAGGAGCCGGCGGCTCCTCACTCTGACGCGGAGATGACGTAGACGGCTCTGTGACAGCTGCTCCCGCCAAAGCGACACCGGGACCTCCCCCTGTCAAATGGCAGGACCCACTCTCTACTAGGCGTGTCATTAAATCCCGAAATCCCGGCCAATCAGTCCCCAAAATTAAAGAGTGGGTAAGGCGAGGATTAACCGCCGCCTTCACTACAATTTTTTCCCCTCTGAAAATAATGTGGACCGACACCAAAGGGTAGCGGTGAACATCCCCGTGCACACACAACACCTTCACCCCTTCTGCTCCCCCCAATGCCTCGTTTTGAACCAGGCTTTGGCGAATTGAGGTCTGATTACAACCAGAATCCACCAATGCCTGATATGTAGCCCCTTGGATACTCACCAGTATGCGATACGCTCTGGCCTGATCGAGGGCGGCCTCTGGTGCATCGGGGATCTGAACCACCGCGCCCACTTCCATTGCTGTGCACTGCTGTTGAAGGTGGCCCGGCTCCCCGCAGCGCCAGCAAACCAGCCCGGGCTTTCCCTCTGCACCGGTGATCTGGGGCTCACTCACCTGAGGTGGGGGAGAGACAGACACAGAAGGGAGAAACGGGAGGGCACCGCTGGTGCGGCGGGCCGGCTGGGGTGGTGCCGGCCCCCGCCTCCACGGTGGGGGAATGGGGCGAGGACGGGACACAGGAGGAGGGGGAGAGAGAGAGAGAGAAGAGGAGAGAAGAGAAGATGCCATCTGCTGTCCTGCCGCCGGGACAGCCGCCAGATGATCCTCCGCCAGCTCGACTGCCTGATCCAGCAACGCCGGGCGGTGGCACTGGACCCACTCCGCGGTTCCGGCTGGTAAGCGGGCGATGAACTGTTCCAGTACCACCTGGTCGACGATTCCCTCGGCGTCGCGATTGTTGGCCCTCAACCATCACCAGCAGGCGTCCCGGAGCTGCTGGCCGAACGAACGGCCGGCCGACTTCCTCCAGTCACAGCGCGCGGAAGTGTTGGCGCTGTTGTTCCGGTGTGCGCCCCACGCGCTGGAGGACGGCCCGGCGGAGGTCTGCGTAGGCCAGCCGGCGGTCGGCGGGGAGCTGTAGCGCGGCCAGCTGTGCCTCTCCCATTAGCAGGGGGAGGAGGCGCGCTGCGCGCTGCTCCATCGGCCACGCCAAGGCTTCGGCAACCTGTTCAAACAACGTGATGAATGCCTCGGGGTCGTCCTGATGGCCCATCTTGGTGACAGTGAGGGGAGACGGGCCCGCGGCCGGAGCGCTGGTGGACCCCGCCAACGCGAGGAGATGCCAGAACGCCTCGCGATCTTCCTGCTGGGCCAGCACCAGGGCTTCGAAGCGCCGCTCTTGTTCCTTTCGGAGTGTGACGAGCGCCTGGTGCTGGCTTTGCTGAGCCGTGGCGAGGGCGTGGACCAGATCGGCGAACGGGGAGGATTCCATGGGGCTGCTGGTTTGGTGCTCCACTGTCCCGGGTTTCGGCACCACTGTAGTAATTTCCCTGTGGGTGGGTGGAGCACAGAGGATGGCAGGACAGAGATCAGGTGTAAACAAGGCTTTTATTGCCACACTTTTCAGTCTAACAATATATGTCGGACGCACAGAGACACACACATCAGCGTCTCGTCCAGGGATGAGCTCCTTCCACTCTCGCTCTCCCTCCTGATATAGGGTGCGGTCACTGGGAAGACACACAAACACAGGTTAATTGCTCTCAAGTGTAGTGATTCTGCCACTTACCTTCCCTGACTCCGCCCTCCTGTCACAGACCGGCGCTTGGCCACACCCCCGCTGCCACAACTATAAAGAGCAGTAACCAGTAATACATGAAAAAAGTCAACATTTGGTGTGATGACACTTTGCTTTAAAAAAATAGTAGTCTAAGATACAAGTAGTGCAGTTTTATAAGGAAATGAGCTGTAAGTTCTACTGAGCATCTTGCAGAACCAGCCACAATTCTTTTGGACACTTTGACTATCACACTCGTTTCTTATTTTTGCAGCAAAATCCGGCAGCCTTCATTATGGTTTTGTCTGAAAAGTTGTCTCTTACATAATATGCTACCTTCTTTACTTATATACAAGCGTTTTTTCTGTAACATTTAATTTTTTTTTGCTGGAAAACTAATGCTGGGAATCTAAAATGTGTTTGTACTGATTTGATAATGTAGAAATCATAAAATAAAAATCTACAACAAAGTTTGTACGAAAAAAGGTGCCTACGACTTTTGCACAGCAGTGCATCTACTATACAAATATTAGCATTAAATTTGTTATCCAAATTGAAAGCCAATTTTAAACATTAAAAGAAGTATATTTTACATTTTTTGCTTATTGTATTTCCTGGTTTCCTGCCTTCTTTTTCTACATGGATGCTGAAAAGTTTAAACCATAATCATACATAGATCTTAAAATTCTGTATTAATCTGAAGGGTGAATATGAAACTGCCAACACAAACTCAATTAAACAGTAAAAAAAAGGAAGAAAAACCCTTCAAAATTAATATCTCTAAGTCACAACGGTCTTGTGATGAACTTACCTTTAGTGAGACGATCTTCTCTTTTCTTAGTGCTCTGCTTATCCTCCTAATAGTCTAGCATTTCTTCTGTATCCACAAGGCTAATAAATCCTTTTGTAAATGCCAGCGCATCAGCAAGGTTCTCCACCCCAACATTTTATTGCCCAGTCAGTGCCAGAATGAGGGGTTTAAATTATAGACAGAGGCATCTATCTGAAAGGATGCTAGTTGTGTAAGTAGTTAATGGAAAGGCACTAGAAGACTGTTAAAGTAAGAATGTTTCATTAGCTTTTATAGACAGAAATCATAAATCTGAAACCTTTCAGTGGTCACACCTTGCAAGAAATAACGATAACCTAAACCCTGGCCCTGGATCATCACTGCCCTTCACCTTTTGATGTTTTCTCTTGTCCTATGTCACCCATTCAACTTATCAGCTTATTAACAAGCCTATAACAGATTGAACTAGGTGATTTAGAGGAAGACAAACATCAACATGTGCAGGGTAATCCAAATGCAAGGCCAGGACTGACAAACACTGCTGTCAAAATTCAATGATATAGACATAAAGCTGTAGATGTATAAATTGTTTTCTCCTCACAAATACTAGAAAAATGGCAAATGATATAAAAGCAAGTTTTCATTAACTTTTCTGTTGCTATGATGTCTTATACCAGATTTTACAATGATACAGGATATTCTACATGTACCTGATTTTTAAAGACAGCCATAATGATTTTGTTTGTGTGTGTGTGTGTTTTGGGCAGTGGTTAGTGTAAACAACATACAGATGTTAATCATCACTGTTTTAACTTCTCTGCTAATATTTATTGTCCATGGTAGAGTATTTAGAGTATTTATTGTCTAAATAGAATATTATATCTTACCTTCACCTATTTTTTCCACTAACAGCTCACTTATGGTTATATAACTGAGAACATTTCCCTATAGTTTTGTAATATTAGACCTATATTATTAATGCAAAAGCATGAGGATGAATATTTATAAAGAGTGCCAATAAACCTGAACTTAGCAGTATTTGAATAAAAGGATGATGGGATGGAATATATATATATATATATATATATATATATATATATATATATATATATATATATATATATATATATATATATATAAAATCTTGGCAACACTGTCATTAATATTCCTGGGAGCTGCTCTTCCACCAAGCATGAGGCAGCATGAGTTGTGCCCCAAATGGGCTCTATCAGTACTTTTTTCAAGTTCCAATTTTTCAGCACTAGGTGCACTGTTTACTCTATGTTTGTGCATTATCTAAAGTAGTGAGCAAAACAATGGAATCAGCTTGTATCTGACAACTAGAAACATTTTTAAAAATTGTTGGTCACTCAAAAGTGGTAATTAGTATTTTAACAGAATTTAAAATATATGTCATTGTGAATGAGGACTTTATGAAGATTAACATTTGTTGGGTCGCCGTCATAGAAATGGACTTTGCACCATCTGCCTTAACAGATGAGCCACCACTGACAGAACAGCCCACAGATGACCGACCATCTCACTGTCTAGTCACCTTAAGCCATTTAAGTCCTACTACACAAACCTTTTTCCTATATTCTTTTTTTCTCTCAATTTGGTAATTTGCTAGTCCCCACCCATTAGCTAGTTCCCCCTTATTACACAACAGCTATCACCCAGGGAGGGTGAAGACTGGCACTTGCTGTCTTCAAGACACATGCCAGATTTTAATCTGCCTAGTTGGTAGCTGTCATGTGTTAGGGAAGATCAGGCAAGAGAGAGAAAAGATGCATGCATGAACTCACAGATACCCATGATTGGCTGAATTGAAAGAGGAGTGAACAGCACCATTCTTTTCACCCAAAGAGCAAGGCAAATTGTTCTCTTGGACTCAGAATTTTCTGACTTTTACTTTTTTTCTTTTACTGGATATATTAAATACAAGGAGCTTTGAAAATTTTCAGGCTGCTCTTAAAGTACATTTTATCTGCCCTTAACTGGTTTACTCAATGTATTGCCTATTCATTGTATTATCTTACCTGTGACTCTAATTTCAGTACTGAGGATCTCTTGGCCCACCATGTTCTTGACTGTAATAGTGTATACTCCTGTATCAGAGTGCTCTGCAGATGGAATCAGGGACTGAGACATTCCCTCTGTGTGGTGTACAGTCATGTTTACATAGAGACATTCCATCTTTGAGCTAGTTTATTGTGGGCATTGGGGAAGCCTGGCAATTAATTTTTCACCAACAATTTTACATTATGTATATACAATACCAATCAAAATAACAAATATAAATATAAATTAAAGCTGCTAGTGGCCTTGACGGGCCTTCGCACGTGTGGTTCCGCAACCCGGGACATCCTGCCACCCAACAAAACAGTCACATGTCATATATTCATCAAATGTTCAAAGGTGATGTGCATGTTGAATGACTGCTTAACGGATGAGAGATAGACAAACAAAGACTCAGTGTGTGTATGTGTGTGTGTGTGTGTGTGTTTCTGTGGTGTGAATATGTACATTTATATATGTACAAAACTATACGTGTCTCCTCCTTATCTCTATCTCACGCTGTAATCTTAAGTCACCTTAGCTTTCCTGTGTCTGCAGTGTGTGTGTGTGTACATGCAGAGTTTTCATGTCTGCATCAAAATGCACAATGATGGCAGGTCACTAATATATAGATTTAGGCACTGCCTAAAAGCAGAGCTCCCATCTGTTTCTGGGTTGTAGAATTTTCTTATATCCTAGCCAGTCTCTTTTGTTTTATTTCTTTACTGGCTAGCACTGGCCATTCATCGGTGGTACAGGCTGGTAATTACTAACACTGACCACTAGGCGGTGTGTATGACTGGTGGTACACGTACACGTACAAACCACAAAAAATCGACTCAATGGGTTTACCATTTTTTCTTAGGTATGGTGCTCCGCTGGAGCTCCACTATTATTTTGTGTGTGTGTGTGTGTGTGTGTGTGTGTGTCTGTTTGTCAGAGGGAGAGAGAGCAAAAGTGTGTGTGTGAAAGAGAGTGTGCTCATAGATGTTGCGTGTGCATGTGAGTGCATACTTGTGAGAGATTGTGTGTATGCATAAATATGCATAAGACTGTGAGTGTGTGTATGAGTGTGCACAGAATTGTATATGTTATATCATCAGACTCATGATATCCAATATTTTGTAAAGTTTCAGATCAATCCATCAATGAATTGAACATTTTTCCCCATTTCCTGCTTGGCCAGATGGTGGCGCTGTGCTAGGCATCTGAATTACACATGTGAATATCATCACAATCATAATACACAATATTTTGTAAAGTGTCAGATCAATCAGTTAAGGCATTGCCAATTTCTGGCACATTTCCTGCTTGGCCAGGTGGTGGCGCTATAACAGGCAGGCCCATTGGGCATCAGGTTATCATAATAATCATAATATCTATTGAAGTAAGAAGTGTCCGACCATACAGTCAATGCACCGTGGCTTTCTGACACGTTTCCTGTTTATGTGGCAAAATATTAAAATCATAAGGTTCATTCAGTTTGACATGAATTTGATGAACCATCTAGGAGTACATTAAAAATGACCTACTGTTTGGCTAGAGGAAAAAGAAAATTTTGAAATTTCATTGGGTAGTTGAACATCTTCAAGACAATGATATTTTATATATAAGTTTATACTGAAGTTTATATAAACTTTTAAATGACCTTAGTGAATTGTACAATGTAGATTATTTATTAAGGACAAAATCTAAGATCAATAAAGGCACATTAGTGGTCAATGAATTATTTTAAAGACATTGAGACCAAAAGTAAAGTATAGTTTCCATAACACTAGTGTATCTCAAACAATTAGAATATCATGAAAAAGTTCTTTTTTTTTGTAATTTAATTAAAGAAGGCAAACTTTCATATATTCTATGATTCTAATTTCATATACCGTCCATGACAATTTGATACAGTCTTTAAAGGCACTGACAACTTTTGGTGTGGAGGGTAGACCAGGATATGCAGTAAGGCAAATTTTAAAATTTATATAAGAAGAAGAAACCTTTATTTGTCACATGCACACTTCAAGCACAGTGAAATTCATCCTCTGCATTTAACCCATCTGAAGCAGTGAACACACGCACACACTCAGAGCAGTGGGCAGCCACACCAGAGCGCCCAGGGAGCAGTCAGGGGTCAGGTACCTTGCTCAAGGGCACCTCAGCCCAAGGCCGCCCCACATCAACCTAACTGCATGTCTTTGGATTGTGGGGGACCGGAGCACACCCACAGGGAGAACATGCAAACTCCACACAGAACATGCAAACTCCTCACCTTTCTGTGTGGAGTTCAAACCCAGAACCTTCTTGCTATGTGGCGACAGTGCTAACCACTACACCATTGTGCCGCCCTAAATAAATACTCCCAAGGAATGCATCTCAAAAATCACAAATACATATCTGATGTACTAGATGTAAGAATTTTCATATAGGCAAATCATGACCAAAATCTACAGTCATATTAGCAAATATTATGCAAAAAATACCAGAATGACTTGAGGTACAAGGACCCACTAACTAGTCCTAGGATATTTTGAAGTTGATTATGTTTTATGTCATCAACATCAAAATTGGGTTGTGACTGTGGATAGATTTGGCTCTGGCAAAGAACACAGAAATACAGATGTAGAATTGCTCATGCAAGTCTTTGTGAAGCTAATGAGTCACAATGGGACTAATAAAAGGAAAAATAGGCCCAAATAATGATTAGGGGGAAGTGGTCAGGGTAAAGCCAGAACAGGAGAATCCAAAACCGATCTCAAAAAATTTCCATTACTTTGGACAATATGAAAGATCAAGTTATGTCCACGGGCGGCACGGTGGTGTAGTGGTTAGCGCTGTCGCCTCACAGCAAGAAGGTCCGGGTTCGAGCCCCATGGCCGGCGAAGGCCTTTCTGTGCGGAGTTTGCATGTTCTCCCCGTGTCCGCGTGGGTTTCCTCCGGGTGCTCCGGTTTCCCCCACAGTCCAAAGACATGCAGGTTAGGTTAACTGGTGACTCTAAATTGACCGTAGGTGTGAATGTGAGTGTGAATGGTTGTGTGGCAGCGGGGGCGTGGTCTAGCATCGGTCTGTGACAGGAGGGCGGAGTCGGGGAAGTTAAGTGGCAGAATCATTTCACCTGTTGTTAATTGATGTTTGTGTGTCTTCCCAGGGACCGCGCCCTTCTTAAGGAGAGAGAGTGAGAACAGAGGGACTCTCTCGATAACCAGACAGCTAATGTGTCTGCGTATTTACAGCTGAAAAGCTGAATAAAGAGAGTTTTGTATGCTCAGTTCTGTCCTGCCGTCCTTCTGTGCTCCACCCCTTTACACGAACTGCCACAGTGGTGCCGAAACCCGGGAATGAGCACAGAAGACAACAGCCCCATGGAGTCCTCCACCTTCGCCGACCTGATCCACGCCTTCGCCACGGCCCAACAGAGCCAGCACCAGGGGCTGCTCGCCCTCCGAAAGGAGCAAGAACAACGGTTCGAGGCCCTGGTGCTGGCGCAACAGGAAGATCGTCGGGCGTTCCGGCACCTCCTCGCGTCGGCGGGGTCCACCAACTCCACCGCCGCGGGCCCTTCCCCCCTCACCCTCACGAAGATGGGCCCGCAGGACGACCCCGAGGCATTCTTCACGCTCTTTGAGCAGGTAGCAGAGACCTCGGGGTGGCCGGTGGAACAGCGCGCCGCGCGCCTCCTTCCCCTGCTAACAGGAGAGGCGCAGCTGGCCGCGCTACAGCTCCCCGCCGACCGCCGGCTGGCCTACGCGGACCTTCGCCGGGCCGTCCTCCAGCGGGTGGGACGCACCCCAGAGCAACATCATCAGCGTTTCCGCGCTCTGCGCTTGGAGGAAAGTCGGCCGGCCGTTCGCGTTTGGCCAGCAACTCCGGGACGCCTGCTGGCAGTGGTTGAGGGCTGACAGCTGCGACGCCGAGGGACTCATCGACCAGGTGGTACTGGAACAGTTCGTCGCGCGTCTACCAGCGGGAACCGCAGAGTGGGTCCAGTGCCACCGCCCGGCGTCGCTGGATCAGGCAATCGAGCTGGCGGAGGATCATCTGGCGGCTGTCCCGACGGCAGGACAGCAGACGATCTCTTCTCTTCTCTCCTCTCTCTCTCTCTCTCTCTCTTCCTCCTGTGTCTTCTCCTCGCCCCATTCCCCCACCGCGGAGACGGGGGCCGGCGCCACCTCAGCCGGCCCGCCGCACCCGCGGTGCCCTTCCGTGTCTCCCTTCTGTGTCTGTCTCTCCCCCCCCTCAGGTGAGTGAGCCCCAGAGCACTAGTGCAGAGAGGAAGCCTGGGCCGGTTTGCTGGCGCTGCGGGGAACCGGGCCACCTCCAACAGCAGTGCTCGATAATGGAGGTGGGCGCGGTGGTTCGGATCCCCAACGCGCCAGGAGCCGCCCTCGATCGGGCCGGAGCGTATCGCATACCGGTGAGTATCCAAGGGGATACATATCAGGCGTTGGTGGATTCTGGCTGTAATCAGACCTCAATCCACCAAAACCTGGTGCAAGACGAGGCATTGGGGGGAGCACAATTGGTGAAGGTGTTATGTGTGCACGGGGATGTTCACAACTACCCTTTAGTGTCGGTCCACATTATTTTCAGAGGGGAAAAATTTATAGTGAAGGCGGCGGTTAATCCTCGCCTTACCCACTCTTTAATTTTGGGGACTGATTGGCCGGGATTTCGGGGTTTAATGACGCACTTGGTCAAGAGTGGGTCCTGCCATTTGACAGGGGGAGGTCCCAGTGTCGCTTTGGCGGGAGCAGCTGTCACAGAGCCGTCTACGTCATCTCCGCGCCAGAGTGAGGAGCCGCCGGCTCCTCCTCTCTCTATTGGGGAATCCCTCGCGGATTTCCCGTTAGAGCAATCGCGAGACGAGACTCTGAGGCATACTTTTGACCAAGTGAGAGTAATCGATGGTCAAACGCTCCAGCCGAACGCCACCCCGTCCTTCCCCTACTTCGCGATTATGAAGGATAGATTATACCGAGTGACGCAGGACACTCAAACTAAAGAGCGAGTCACGCATCTCTTAATTCCGAAGAGCCGCCGGGAATTGGTATTCCAGGCGGCTCACTTTAATCCCATGGCTGGACACTTAGGGCAGGATAAAACACTAGCCCGAATAATGGCCCGATTCTATTGGCCGGGGATTCGCGGCGATGTCCGTAGGTGGTGTACGGCATGCCGCGAATGCCAGTTAGTAAACCCAGCGGCCATTCCAAAAGCGCCTTTGCGCCCTCTACCGTTAATCGAGACCCCGTTCGAAAGAATTGGCATGGATCTCGTCGGGCCATTAGATCGGTCAACACGAGGGTACCGCTTTATATTGGTTCTGGTGGACTATGCAACGCGATACCCGGAAGCAGTGCCTCTTCGCAATATCTCAGCACGCAGTATTGCGGAGGCGCTCTTCCGCGTCATCTCCCGAGTTGGAATCCCGAAGGAGATTCTGACTGATCAAGGCACCTCGTTTATGTCACGAACACTGAAGGAACTGTATGGGTTATTAGGTATTAAGCCGATCCGCACCAGCGTTTATCACCCACAAACGGACGGCTTAGTGGAACGGTTTAATCGCACCCTTAAAAACATAATTAAGAAATTTGTAAGTGAAGGGCGCGGTCCCGGGCGGCACGGTGGTGTAGTGGTTAGCGCTGTCGCCTCACAGCAAGAAGGTCCTGGGTTCGAGCCCCGTGGCCGGCGAGGGCCTTTCTGTGCGGAGTTTGCATGTTCTCCCCGTGTCCGCGTGGGTTTCCTCCGGGTGCTCCGGTTTCCCCCACAGTCCAAAGACATGCAGGTTAGGTTAACTGGTGACTCTAAATTGACCGTAGGTGTGAATGTGAGTGTGAATGGTTGTCTGTGTCTATGTGTCAGCCCTGTGATGACCTGGCGACTTGTCCAGGGTGTACCCCGCCTTTCGCCCGTAGTCAGCTGGGATAGGCTCCAGCTTGCCTGCGACCCTGTAGAAGGATAAAGCGGCTAGAGATAATGAGAGATGAATGAGGGCGCGGTCCCTGGGAAGACACACAAACATCAATTAACAACAGGTGAAATGATTCTGCCACTTAACTTCCCCGACTCCGCCCTCCTGTCACAGACCGATGCTAGACCACGCCCCCGCTGCCACAGGTTGTCTGTGTCTATGTGCCGGCCCTGTGATGACCTGGCGACTTGTCCAGGGTGTACCCCGCCTTTTGCCCATAGTCAGCTGGGATAGGCTCCAGCTTGCCTGCGACCCTGTAGAAGGATAAAGCAGCTAGAGATAATGAGATGAGATGAGAAGTTATGTCCACATGGTCTAACACCCCTGCAACACAGAGAAGGGAGTCTCACTGAGACAGCCCCTTGACATTCAGCTATTTTCAATTGCCTATCTTGTTAATGAATCAAACTGAAGGGTAAGAGGGCCATAAAACCCTTCTCCAAGCTGAGTCTTTATACTCCATTCCAGAGTTATATGTAGGCATCACTCTTTCACCATCATCCTACAAGAACAACAAGCCAATGCTCAGGAATGGACATTTTCTCCATGTGTTTAAAGTGAGCACTGAAACAGAAGCCTTTGCAAGCCTTGCAGACTTCCATCACAACAAGTAGCAACAACAAACAACAAAAATGTTAATAAAGCACTCATAGCAAAAGAGTTCTGACTGCTAAATATACAATATGTAAATACATATGGCAAACTGGGACAGTTTCCTCTGCAATTAATGCAGCAATATTTGTAAATCGAATGGAGTCTGATTCATGAGAGGACAAGCAAAGACACAGAATAAACAACACCATCCATAAAATACCAAGATACTTTGAGGCTAATATCGAGGAATCAGTGTGAGTAATGTTCACGAGAAGAAAGAGCAGGAACAAGAGTTAGGAAGACTAGGGACTTGGAAGATTCAAAAGGATCACATAAAGTTTTCACAAATGTAATGAATACTGCCAGCAATACAATGTGTGTGTGTGGGGGGGGGGGTGGGTGGGGGGGTGTCTTTGTGAATCTTGCTGTCATCTCCATCAAAATGACTGTTGAAATAAAATACTTCATACAATTATGCAATAAGCTGCAAAGCAAATATATATATATATATATATATATATATATATATATATATATATATATATATATATATATATATATATATTGAACAGTTATTCCACAAAATTGAGTCATACATGAGCTGATAGCCAACAAGGCGCATTGCGCTGAGTTGGCGATAAGCCATGTATGACAAGATTGAGTGGAATAACTGTTTTATTCTTTCCACATTCACCTGATTTTGAGAAACCGAGCATTTTTTAAATTTTTTTGCAAATTCAATAAATAAAAACTTTATACAAAATGTCCAACAAAATAATTTCCGCTTAGAACGTAAACAAACTGGTGAAATGACAGTAGCAATTTGTGAAAATTGCTATAATAATAATTCTTGAAAAAAAATAGTGTGTGTGTGTGTGTGTGTATATATATGCACACACACGTGTTCTTACCGGTGTCGGCCCTGCAATGACCTGGCGACTTGTCCAGGGTGTACCCCGCCTATCGCCCATAGTCAGCTGGGATAAGCTCCAGCTTGCCTGTGACCCTGTAGAACAGGATAAAGCGGCCAGAGATAATGAATGAATTGAATTAATTAATTTTTTTTGAATGAATGAATTTATTTTTTATTTCGAACATGTATAAAAAATGTATGTAACTATTTGTTCATACAAAAGAAAGAAAATGAGAAATTAAAAAAAAAAAAAATAACATAAAGAGCTAAGACATTACAAAACACTGCACATTGTTCGAAAAAGGAGTGGGAAGAAGTACAATACTTTTTTAATTTCCCACCCCTTTTTAACTACCCCGAAATCCAAACTACGTTAATACACCTATAAAAATATATACCATATATACACTTTATTTTGTAGGTGTTTCCCCAGACTTCGACACAGTAAGTCAGATATGGCAAAAATAACGAGTAATATAGAGTATGCAAAGATTTGCAATCAAGAATGTTTTGTTTTCCACAGAATTGCCAAGCACTTTGCCAGTTTTGCTCGTATGTGTCCTACATGAGGTTTCCAGCAGACTTTATGATCCAAAATCACACCAAGAAATTTAATTTCCTGTACCATTTCTATCTTAGTATTGTCTATTATCAATTCTACATTACAATCTATTTTGTGTCTCCCAAACAACATGATCTTTGTTTTGCTTAGATTTAATGATAATTTATTTTTGTCAAACCATAGTTTAGTTTAGTTTATTTATTTCAGTTGTGATTGTCTCCAAAGTCTGCTGCAAATTCTCACCGGAACAAAAAATATTGGTGTCGTCTGCAAACAAAACAAATTTCAGTACTTGCAAAACTCTATGTCATTGATATATAATATGAATAATTTCGGACCTAATATTGACCCCTGTGGTACCCCGCATGTAATGTTCATGAAATCGGATTTATGGTCACCTATCTGCACAAACTGTTGCCTGTTTCTTAGATATCTCGACAGCCAGCTTCACCCAACTCCCATAACACCACACTTTTCTAGTTTACTTAATAATATACTATGATCAATGGTACTGAATGCTTTTTTTAGGTCCACAAATACTCCAATTGCTATTTTTTTATTGTCTATACAGTTTGTGATTTCCTCTATTAGTTCCATTAGTGCCATCGATGTTGATCTGTCCGTTCTGAATCCATATTGACTGTCCATAAGGAGGTTGTGTTTTTCAATGAATTTGTCGAATCTATCTGAAGAAAGTTTGAGTATTTTGGAGAATTGGGGGAGTAAAGAAACAGGCCTGTAGTTTGTGAAATGGTGTCTATCTCCGGTTTTAAACAATGGTATTACTTTTGCAATTTTCATTTTGTCTGGAAATGTACCTGATTGAAAAGATAAATTGGAGATGTGGGTGAGTGGTTTCACAGTTCCCTCAATAACCGTCTTTACTGTTAACATGTCTATACTATCATTCCAGTCTGCAGAGGTTTTGTTTTTACATTTTCTTACAATTTGCATAATTTCTTCATCATCAGTTGCAGTTAGAAAAATTGTACTTGGATTTCTGTCCCCCATATCTTCTATGTCCCCATATTGTGTTGTCTCGGGTTCCTTTATTTTTGCCGCTAAATCTGGTCCCACATTTACAAAGAATTGGTTAAAACCATTCACCACATCCTCCATATTATTTATGGTCTTGTCATTTTCAGTGTAGTACTCCTGGTAATTTGTAGTTTTGGATCCATTTCTCACAATACCATTTAGTACAGTCCATATACCTTTAATATTGTTTTTATTTTTCTCCACTAATTTGTTATAATAGTCTCTTACATATCCTCATAATATTAGTTAATTTATTTTTATATTTTTCCTCTGCCTCTATAGTTCGATGCTTTAAGAATTGTCTGTATAATATATTTTTCTTTTTGCAGGCATTTTGTAGCCCCTTGGTGACCCACGGACTATTTGTATATTTATGTATATTACTGTATTTCTTTATAGGACAATTTTTATTATATAGTTCATTGAATATTATTAAAAATTCCTCATATGCTTTAATCAACATCTTTTTCTTTATAAACTACATTCCAGTCCTGTATCATTAAGTCATTTTTTAGTGCAATCATGGTTTCTTCAGTTTTCACTCTTATATATTTATAATTTTTAGTATCCTTTTTCTTGCTATAATTACAGTAATATACATTAAAAATAGGTAGGTGGTCACTGATGTCTGTTAATAGTAGTCCACTCTCTATATTATTTTCTAGGATATTGGTAAATGTATTATCTATTAAAATGGTGCTGTGAGAAGTGATCCTGCTTCGTCTGGTAATAGTTGGATACAGTCCCATACTGAACATTGAGTTAATGAACTCTTCTGTCATTTTATGTTTCTTATTATTTAAGAGGTCGATGTTAAAATCACCACAGATGTACATGACCTTCTGTGTTGATTTTATAAACATACTTTCCATCCAATCTATAAAAACTTCTATGCTTGATCCAGGAGATCTGTATATACAGCTCACTGTTATATTTTTCATTTTTTCATAACATATTTCTACTGTAATACACTCCATCCAATCATCAACAGCTACCATCATTTTATTATTAATTTTATATTCCAAACTATTATCAACATATATTGCCACTCCCCCTCCTCTTTTGTTCTTTCTGTTGATACAATTAAGTTCATAGCCGTTTAGCTCAAAATCTATTCCCATCTCATCATTGATCCAAGTTTCTGATATGGCTATTAGATTGAATGGAGTATTGAACTGACTGAGATATTCCTTCATTTTATGGAAATTGGCATACAGACTTCTGGTATTGAAATGAATAATTGATATCTTATTTCCTTCTCTGATCATTGCATTGTATTGATTTTCAGTGTAATACCGGCAGCTGATATTGATGTTGCTGAAAAGATTATTTGCCGGATCAATATTATTTTCCATATCTTGTGTTTTATGCTCAGTATAAAGGAAATTGTCCAGTTCTTGTGTCCAGTGTCCAGTCCTTGTGTCATGATTGTAAGTTGCTTTGATTGGCTCCCTCAGAATTTGTCCAGTTCCCCAATATCTCGGATGACCAGGATCTTGGCCTCTTCTGGAGATCCCTTCAGCTTTATGAATATTTTGCAGTTTTGTGTCCAAGTGTAGATTTAATGTGTAATGAGATGAGAGAAAATTATTATATATATGTGTGTGTGTGTGTGTGTGTGTGTGTGTGTGTATATATGCACGCACGCGCACACACACACACACACACACACACACACGTGTTCTTACTGGTGTCGGCCCTGCAATGACCTGGTGACTTGTCCAGGGTGTACCCCGCCTATCGCCCATAGTCAGCTAGGATAGGCTCCAGCTTGCCTGTGACCCTGTAGGACAGGATAAGCGGCTACAGATAATGGATGTTCTTACCGGGCGACACGGTGGTGTAGTGGTTAGCACTGTTGCCTCATAGCAAGAAGGTCCTGGGTTCAAGCCCAGTGGCTCACGGGGGCCTTTCTGTGTGGAGTTTGCATGTTCCCCCTGTGTCTATGTGGGTTTCTTCCAGGTGCTCTGGTTTCCCCCACAGTCCAAAGACATGCAGGTTAGGCTAATTGATGGCTCTAAATTGACCGTAGATGTGAGTGTGAATGGTTTTGTCTCTATGGTGGTGTTTACATTAGACTGTATCAGCGGATCATCAGATTAACGTTTTTAAAACGATTCGCGTGCACACAGCAACGGCAATACACGGATACGCTCGGCTCCGCAGGCATCCTGCACTCCAAATCACTCCGCCCTGAACAGCGAGTGCCCTCTGGAGGGTGCGCACCCCGGCCCTGCGCAGCTCACAGAGCGCGCGAGTGAAGCGCACGAGCAGTGATTCGGGACAAATAGCAGGAAGTGAAAGTCCGCGCCGTTTTTCAGCAGTCGCGTCACATGACCAACGTGGCATGACCAACGCCAGCGAATCAGGAAGGTGGATGTCACAGTGACGTTGTCCAATGACGACGTCAGCTAGAGCTCAGCACAGCGTATCCTCGTTCCTCAATGTTTACACAGCACCGGATCAGATACGTAATGGATTGAATACTGGGCCCTGGCGGATTCAAGTTGTTCTGCCTGTGGAGTTGTTTCCCGGCGTTTTAATGTGAACGGACAGTGCATCCGCAACGAAAACGAGACGGATACGGTCTAATGTAAACACCACCTATATGTCAGCCCTGCAATGACCTGGCAACTTGTCCAGGGTGTACCCTGCCTTTCGCCCATAGTCAGCCGGGATAGGCTCCAGCTTGCCTGCGACCCTGCACAGGCTAAGCGGCTACAAATAATGGATGGATATGTTCTTACCATCAAATAGTTTCATTCCATATTTTGTTGCTTTTTTTTGTAGTTTTTTTAAGTTTTGTTTTTGAGTAGGGTTTTTATTTCATCCTCAGTTGGTTCAGCAACACGCTCCACAATTTTGCTTTTTCTGTACTCATAGGATATGAGCTGATAGCCTAGTAGTAGAGTAGCCAGTCAAAGCGTGCGATTGCTCATAGACACCTACATAGACACAAGTGTTTTACTGGGAAAAACAGCATTCATATTCTTCAGACAATCTACATCCAGGACATGGGGAACTACAACTGTGAAATATTTAAATAATATTGGCTGGCACTGAGTGGTATATCAGATATATTTCATTCAGCTAGCCTGATATTGAACAAGTTGATGACACATAGCTGAATAGAATATATCTGATATACCATGAAAAAAGCCAGCCAATATAATTATTATTATACATACACACTCTCTTTTCCAGTTTTTCGATGTCCATTGGTATGTTTTTCTAAACATGCGTGAAGAATATCTAATGAAGTTTTGGTAGTCTTTGGATGTTCAATGTGTCTTTCTTTCTTTTTAATGCCCTCTCTCTCTCTCCACAGGTGAACCCATCTGTGCCCACCAAAATTGGGAGAAAGTCTGGGTAGGTCTGCTGGCACAGCAGGAAGACTGGGATTTCCTGGGATCAGCACTTCTGCAAAGGGGTGGAGATTCTGATTCACATTCCTGATGCACCGTGGGCTTACCCCGATCAAGCAGGAATGTACAGAGTCTCTATGACTATTCATAGATGTACACATCAGGCTTTGGTGGATTCTGGTTGTAATCAGACCTCCATGCATCAAAGCCTGATCCAATGCGGGGCACTGGGAAATGCATGATTGGTGAAGGTGAGGTGTGTACATGGGGATGTTCACAAATATCTGCTAATGCCCATCACTATACACTTCTGAGGAGAAAAGTATTGTGTGGAGGTAGCAGTTAGCCCAAGCCTCACCCATCCATTTATCCTGGGGACAAATTGGCCAGGGTTTAAAACATTAATAAAACCTTTAGTCGTGGATGGGTCTTGAATTAGCACATTATGGAGGAATCCCGTTGCAACATGCTGGGGAGGCAGTCCCAGAGTTGTCCACATCAGCTCCATGTCATAATGACACCGAAAGTCCTCCTCTCTCTGGGAAATTCTGGGGATTTTCCACTAGACCAGATGCATGACAAGTCTCTGAAACATACCTTTCATCAAGTGAAAGTAACTGATGGCCAAAACCTTCAGCCGAATGTTGTGCTTTCCTTTCCATATTTTTCCATTATTAAAGGAATAATCAGGAGTGATATGCTTCCTAGGTCTATTTTCACATTATTGGGAGTGCATACGTTGAGTTGCTACCACAATCACATCAATCGGATGTGTTTTGAGACAGTTCATTTTTTGCGATTTCAACCGGAAAGCGGTAACACAGCAATGCGAGGGGCATGTCTTTTTGCCGATACAAAACGCTAGTTTTAAAACCATTGCAAAGCTCAAAACAACATGACAGTTCTGTGGAAGTGAGTAGAGGGTTCCTACAAACAAAACGAAGTGTCCCTAGCTCTGCAAGTGCACGGACAGAGTGTGTAGAAGAGTAAATACAAAGCCAGTACCTTACCTAAAGTTCTTCTTCTCCAGACGGCATCTTCAAGGGAAAGTCCATAAAAGTCGAGTGCCGAGTGCAGAGCCCATCCCTCTGTAAATGCACAATTGTGGTATGTTGTGCATTTCCAGCGGGATTGGCTCTGCACTCGGCACTCGACTTTTACGGACTTTCCCCTGAAGATGGTGTCTGGAGAAGAACAACTTCAGGTAAGGTACTGGCTTTGTATTTACTCTTCTATACACTCTGTCCGTGCACTTGCAGAGCTAGGGACACTTCGTTTTGTTTGTAGGAACCCTCTACTCACTTCCACAGAACCGTCATGTTGTTTTGAGCTTTGCAATGGTTTTAAAACTAGTGTTTTGTATCAGCAAAAAGACATGCCCCTCGCACTGCTGTGTTAGCGCTTTCCGGTTGAAATCACAAAAAACGAACTGTCTCAAAACACATCCAATTGACGTGATTGTGGTAGCAACTCAACGTATGCACTCCCAATAATGTGAAAATAGACCTAGAAAGCATATCACTCCGGATTATTCCTTTAAGGATAGGCTATATTGAGTGACACAGGACATTCAGACTAAGGAGTTGGTCCCAACACAGTTGTTGGTCCCGAAGAACTGTAGGGAACTTTTATTCCATGCGGCTCATCATAATCCCATAGCTGGGCATCTAGGTGAGGACAAAACACTAAATTGCCTCATGGCTCATTTCATTTCATGCTGATGTCTGCAGGTGGTGTCTGGCTTGTCACGAATGCCAGCTGGTAAATCCAGCAGCCATGCCAAAAGCGCCATTGCACCCATTACCATTAATTGAGATCCCCTTCAAAAGAATTGGCTTGGATCTCATTGGGCCATTAGATTGATCTGCACATGGGTATCGCTTTGTGTTAGTCATAGTGGATTATGCAACTCAATACCCGGAAGCAGTGCCTCTTCATAATATCTCTGTATGTAGTGTTGCAGAGGCACTTTTCAGCATTATCTCCTGAGTTTGGATTACAAAAGAAATCCTGATCAATCAAGGCACTACTTTTATGTCATGCACACTACGTGAACTGTATGAATTACTGGAAAATTAATTGATTCGTAGTGTTTCCCATCTGTAGATGGACAGGCTGGTTGAGCAATTTAATCAAACACTTAAAAACATGATTCATTAGTTTGTTCACGGGGATACTAGAAACAAGGATAAGTGGCTAGACCCTCTGTTGTTTGCAGTGCACGAGGTCCAACAAGCCTCCACTGGGTTTTCCCTGTTTGAATTGCTGTATGGGTGCAAGCCCCATGGCATTTTAAATGTCATTAAGAAGAAGAAGAAACCTTTATTCGTCACTGTGGGTGGTAAAAGAGAGCAACTGGACTTGCTTGAAAATTCTTGAAGATGTTTCACCTCTCATCCAAAAGGCTTCTTCAGTTCTGTCTGACTGGTAGGGAGCATCAGGTATTTATCCTCTCATGGATGAAAAGCTCATCTAAGGTGTCATTGAGTCATCCTGTTGGTGTGGGTCAACTGGGGGCTGGTTGTGAACGGCCTCGAGAGTCATTAGGATGATCAATGGATTGCCCGTTAGGGTGATCAATGGAATGCTGATTCTCTCTGTCCTCCTGTGAGTCACTAAGGCTACATCCACACGACAACGGCAACGAGATGTTATTTAAAAATATATCGCGTCCAAATGGGCAACAATCAGTAAAATATTAGGTCCATATGGCAACGCAACGCTTGCTGAAAACGATGCAATACACATGCCACACCTCTAGGGGCGCTGTAAGACGGTCCCTTCGGAGACACCAGAACAATAGAAGAAGTAAGGACGCATGCGCATAATGCGCGAGACTTCATATTAGCCACAAAGTCAGGAAAATCTGTTTGTAAAATTACATTATAATGACCAAATACAATGAAAAGTATTTTTCCAGTCTCACCTGTGAAAGGTAATCCCATGTGATCTCGTTTGGACGGCAAACCTGTTGGTACAGTTAAACGCAGCTAATCTTTATTCTCCGCTTTGACCTCTCCAAAATGGCGGCGAGGATGACGTATGATTCTACGCGGAAGGCGGCGTCTTTAATGGTCCGGAATAAATTGAATACTACACGTTGATGGATTAATTTGTTTCTCACCTGTGAAAGGTAATCCCATGTGATCTCGTTTGGACGGTAAACCTGTTGGTACAGTTAAAGGCAGCACATGAATCTTTATTCTCCGCTTTGACCTATCCAATATGGCGGTGAGGATGACGTATGATTCTACGCGGAAGGCGGCGTCTTTAATGGTCCGGAATAAATTGGATTAATTTGCTCCTCTATGCCCTTTTTGAGGAATGTATTGTCGGACTTAAATCAACATCTGAAGAGGTGAGATCGCTCCTTTTTTTCCCTATTTTTGCTGGCGGGATTGCACCATTACACAATAAATATTGACAGTGAAAATATTTTGTAAGCGCGTTTCATGAACCAAGTTATAGGATTTGTTGACAACTCGCATCGCATCGCAATGAGAAGATCATTGGCACTACTGGTGTTAAGAATCAGACCATTTCATAAATGAATATTTTGCTGTAGAGCTGCAGTGTTTATACAATTGCATGTTTTTGCTTCACTATTACTGTCACTATTCTGCTTCTTGCATTACTACTGTGAACTAACACTGAACATAATAATAATAATAATAATAATAATATCCAAGCTCGTGTTTCACTCTCACTAGTGCTCTGTAAGGCTTTTTCCTGGTGATATTCGTTACACTTCTACCCGGCGTGAAGCTCTCACAGTCATGTGGTTGTGACATCATCATAAACAAATCCGTTCTACTCATCCAGATGACTTCACAATGGCAACGTTGCCAGATCTTTCCACTCTAGAACCCATTCTCAAAAAGATTGCGTTTTGGGCACCCAAAATGCCGGTGCCATGTGGATGCCAGGCCTAAACGATAAGCAATTGTATCGGAGTCACCTGAATCCGTTGCCGTGTGGACAGGGCCTAAGAACAGCTGGGTTTTGGTGTGCATTCAGTTGTCTGGGAAGTGTGCCAAGGACTGCATTGTAGGTGGCTGATAAATGATGTCTTAGACCCCCACCTCTGTTCAGTGATGGCCGTTCCAGGTTGACAAAAATGGCTTCTTCAACTCCTCGCTCATACCAACTGTAGGTACATTCCACTGTCTCTTTAAGAAACTACATTTCCCATCAGCCCACTTCTGTGTTGACCTGCGTCACGCCGGGGCGGGTTCCTCTACGTCATCCTACAGGAAGGCATAAATAACCCAGAAACGCTCATCCCCTCCTCTTTTGGCGCCGTGATTCCAACACGGACACAGAGAGAAAATCGCTCGCTCCGGTGAGTGAATCCATAAAGACGTCTTTTTCTTTCTTTCTTGCAAGATCCACAAGTTAGCGCGATTTCTTGTTTACCACTGGCCACGGTAAAAATCTAAGATCGCACGATTTTAAACTCAGTGAGTTACAACCGGTTTCATTCATTAAGTACGTACGACTGCAGCCAAAGCAGTTAATTTATAATTAGGAGTGACCAGAATTCCTCCTGATTGAAGCGCTGTGCACATTATTTTGATCAGAGACTTCCTTTTCATCACGAGCCATGATGCGTCGGATCAAGAGAAGTTCTCTGTCCACGGAATCGACTCACGGAATCGACTCACGTGCTCCACAACGGCGAGACTCAGAAGTTTTAGAACATCTCTTCATATCTCGCGTAGAAGCGGGACATTAAGTAAGATTGGCATTTGGGCATAATTAAGCTAGTCTTTAGGAATTTAGCTTTTATTGAAATAGTGTGAATTTAAACCCAGGTTTATTTGTTACACTGTTAAACACGCAGCGTGTTGATTTATTTTGTTCTATGTTCTCTCAATTGTTTAATAGATAGGCTGTGCATGCTTCTTTATTCTGTACTAACATACTTAATTTCCTTATACATCTTGACCGCATCAAGATTTCAGGGGATTCAGTATTGTTATGAGCTAGTGGGTTAACTATCAGCATTCCTTTGTCTACTTAGCAACACAAAGCTAATCTAGGCCTCAACACTAGGCCTCAAAAGCACATGTTAGCTAGCCTTCCTTTGTCTAGTTAGCACACAAAGCTAATCATTTGTCTACACACACACTCTAGCTAGCTTTCCTTTGTCTAATTAGCCTACAAAGCTAATCTTTTGCTTACACACACACACACACACACACACACACACACACTGTTTACAGAAGATTTCATCTGCTGTTATTCAATTTTTTTTTTATTTTCTTTTTTTTATCTTTGTTATAATAAATTCCATTATTATTAAAATTGTGTGTTTGTCTGCTGTTCCGATACTCCTGGAAGTCGCCCACATCGCAAAAGAACTCTAAGGTGTATATGAATATTATTAGCTGCAGCTTGGTAAGTGATCAAAATTCTGAATCATATTAGATACTTGAATGATTCACTAAATGATTCACTAAATGATTCACTAAATGATTCACTTGAATGATTCACTTGAATGATTCATTTCAAACGATTCAATGAGACTGATTCCATGGTATGATTCAATTCAGATGAGTCAAATTAAATGATTCAATGGGATTGATTCGATTTAATTATTAAAGATTGATCACTTAACACCAATCTACATACACATAAGCATAATACACCTACAGTAAATTGGTGCCCCGTGTGAGGCGATTGGTTTGTCGACTTCTTGAGTATTGTTGCAACAGATAAACTACCAGTTTGATTGAGCAACTGCTAAGGTATATTCCCAGGTGTGTTAAAACGGTTAACAGTAGCGTGATAACCATATCACCAATACTCATAACCTATTCAACTTAGGATAAGAGAGCATTACCAAAACAAACTTAATTGATTGATTACATAGTTAATATTAATCAATAAAAATTAATTAATAAATTAACTCATTGATTAATTGATTATCCTATTATCCAGCCTAAGCAAAATGGCATCCCCTCATGTCTCAGGAATTGAAGACAATGCTCAAGACATGTCTCTCTTTGAGGTCATCGCAGACCTGATTCACTCCTCTGACTCCGAAAGGGCAAGCATTAAGGACATGAGTAGGCGTGAATGCCAAATTAACATAATCAACTCAATAAAACATATGAGAGATCCAAAGAGAACAACTATTAGTGTCCAAGAGGCACTCGGTAAGCTATTCCTTTTACACTTCCAGGATACTGATCTAGAGATCAGATCCCTCCACAGAGAGGTTGACAGGCTGACCACCAGCAATGCTGAGCTGGCAGCCGATGTCAATGATTTACATAGGGAGTGTAGTCTCTTGAAGAACTCCCTTGATTGCGCCGAAAGGCTAGAGAAAGCCGGAAAGGCCGCCAAAAGGGCTGCCGAGGAGCAGACCCCCCAAGAAGGGCGTGAAGGGCGTGAAAGACCCTCAACAGTGTGCCGAAGCTCAGAGCGGGAAGCGGCGTCCGAACCGGACACTGTGGATTACCTGGTTGAGAACCAGACATCCCGCCAAACTCCATCAACTCGCTACACGATTCCGTCGTCGTCTAGCCAGGGTGGAGTCGTCCTGCGCTCATCCCGAGCCCAGGCCTGTAGCACACCCAGGTCAGTGCACTACAGTTTCCCTGATCCATCTTCAGATGAATCAGACTACGCATCTTGTGCGAAACGGGAGCAATTCCAGAGTAGCTCAGACAGTGAGTACTCAGGAGAGCGAAGGAGGTCGCACAAGGACATGCACCAAGCCCTCCGCATACGGCAAATTGACCTACTTGCCCAAGATATCGAGTGATTCGATCCCGATAATAAAAGAACCAATGTAAATGATTATTTACGAGAGATTGACCGATGCCTGATAGACCTACCGAAAGCCACAACGCGAGAGAAACTTAAGCTGATCTGGAAAACCTCCAGTAGCAGCGTTCGTGCCTTTTTAGAGACACTACCCCCAAACGTTCACGATAGTTATTCGAAACTTCACAATTACATGAGAGAAGAATATGCGCCGTACACGGATGAAACCTCCACGACATTGTGTGCTATACAAATCAAACAAAAACGGTCTGAGGCGCCTCGTGAATATTATAGATGGCTACGTACTGCCTATTTCCAGGGTAGTAGCGCACCAGGCTTGGAAGAAGATAGAGGCTTCAAATCCCTCTTCTTGCATAACCTCCACCCAAGCGTGCGGACCCATGTCACACTGACATGTCGACAAGGTTTCTACTCGATGAGGGACACTAGGCAACTAGCCCAAATGACCTGGGAGACCATCGTCAAAACCGCAAACGGGGACGATGATGACCCCAGAGTCCTTAGTTTTCAGGGTGAGGACAAGCCCCCACTAACCTTAGAAGAAGGTGAAGCTCCGAAAGGGGGACCCACCTGGAGAAACTATGGTCCAAACCACCCCTTGCTTAGCCATCACCGAGGTGAGTGGGAGAATCGGCAAGGTAAGGCCAGGAGAGACCGATGGCAAGGCCATAGTGACTATGGCAACTGCCCATCACATGAAAAGGGTCGTAGGGAACAAGGCGGTTGGCAGCAAGACCATCATCCCCGCTCTGGCCAGAAACGGCAGGAGCGTTCCAACCGTAGCTCTAAACGTAAGGGTAGAGACGACCAACACAGTAATTCAGACCAAATCAAATCAAATCAAGTTTATTTGTATAGCGCTTTTAACAATAAACATTGTCACAAAGCAGCTTTACAGAATTTGAACGACTTAAAACATGAGCTAATTTTATCCCTAATCTATCCCCAATGAGCAAGCCTGTGGTGACGGTGGCAAGGAAAAACTCCCTCAGACGACATGAGGAAGAAACCTCGAGAGGAGCCAGACTCAAAAGGGAACCCATCCTCATTTGGGCAACAACAGACAGCCTGACTATAATATTAACAGTTTTAACAGGTATAACCCTCAACTGTCCTCATGGGGCCGTCCTTCACAGGAGCGGTGCGATAAAACTCCGACCAGACACAGGGCACCAGGATGGATCAAGCAGGTCCGAGGGGCAGAAGAGGCCAGCATCTCAATCCCAGGATCAACATATAACTCAGAGGGACAGATTGGGGGGGGGAGAGAAAGAAAACACAGGTTGTTAGGTATGCCCTAAAAATGACAAGTATTAAAGCTGTGTGGTAGACCAACCTGATAAGATCCGCTCAGAGCTGGACTCTTTGAAAGCCCAGTTGGCTGAGATTGAAGAACTGTTACAAAAGAGGTCAGACCCCTCAACAGATAAGATAAAAGAGCCCAAGAAAAATGACAAGCTATTCGCTGGCATGACTAGGCCAGGAACCACGGGTATATCTCGAAAAAGGGGGAAGGAGATCCCTCTGAAACAGCAGGCGAGGGTCAGGATGTAGGACCCCCCCTGGTGGTGAAGGCAAACCCACAAAACGTGCCTCTCACGTGTGCTAAAGTCTTCACCACCATCTCTCAGACACGGCTCTCACAAGGCGACCCAATCCCAACCAAGCCCTGCAACATAAACTTAGTCAGCTTCACACAAAACAAAACCCCACAGTCGTTGGACCCCACAAAACATGCACAAACCCGCTGCGACGAGATTAGTGCGAACACCGATCAACCAAGCGCCACGCGAGATCAAATTTCCGATGAACTTCAGTTCATGTCTTTGAACACCGAGTCCGGTGTCGAAACACCTGACATCGCGACTCCCCCTAGTGGCCACAATTCTTTGAAAAACCTCCCTCTATCCATCGACTCAGACACAGGCACCCGTTTCACTGCTGGTGTAATGGCTGCGCTGTGGAACATGTTAGGCGTCGAGGCGAAATTCCATATCGCGTACCACCCTCAATTCTCTGGTCAGGCTGAACGAGCCATTCAAACCATTGTGAGCATGCTGCGAAAGTATGTCACCAACCATGGTAAAATTTGGGATGTGAAACTTCCCTTGGTGCTAAGGGCCATTCGGTCCACCCCTCATTGTGCCACTGAAGTCACACCCTTTGGGATGATGACTGGGCGAGAGACGGTTCTTCCCCCACATCTCCTATACAAACCAGAGGCCATGAGCGTCACAACTGCATACACCGCACATCAACATGTCGCCGACCTACGACGCCACCTACAGTCAATCTTTACAGGTGCCCAAAAGAATCTCGATTTGAGCGTAGAAGGACACAAGGCCTACCACGCCCGAATCTCAGAGAAGTTCCTACCACCCTGGTCGAGACCTTTCGATCGTGGGAAAACCGTTCCCCGTCGCGTATCGCATTAGGACATCCAGACCTAATCAAACGCTCTCATATCGATGGGTCCATAGTAATTGAATCAAACCTTTTGAACAGTCCTCACTCCAAAAGGGGGTGGACGACAGCTAGGCCCATCCTGTCCACCTAGCTTGTACGCCTCACTCACCCATAAGCGTACACTAACATTCCCGGTCAGACTTGCCAACCCAATAAAGTAATAACCCTTTGGTATAACATGGTAGATAAAATACTAAAATCCGCTATTATTACTAGTGTGTATTCATCGCAAATACACCTGGCATATAGTCTTGGCAGTGCTATCCTCATTTTTGTGAATCCACAAGACTTATGCCGCTTTTCCACTACAAACGCGGCTGAGTTGGGCTGAGCTGTGCCATGCTGAGTCGAGCTGAGTGGGGCTATTGGAGTTGCATTTCGACTACCACCGTGCTGAACCGTGCTGGCTGGAAGTGGGTGGACACATTGGGTGGAGTTAGCGAAAGTGGGTGGACGTCATGTGATGTCGTTAAGCGGCGCAAACAGTGACATCAGTGATCTTTTCAGCGGTAGTCTCATGACCCGGATAGTAAACAATAAACATGGAGGACATGGAGTCGTTAGTGTTGCTGGTGTTGGTGCTGTGGCTTGTTGTCACCGACAACGCCAACAGATACTGGCAAGAGCGTATAGATGAGGCGAGGTGCATAAGGCTCCAGAAATTCTCGTAATTCGTAATTATTCTTCTTCCGGGTTTACGGTGTTTACAGATCCCAGCGTGCTCGCGGGGCGTGTGTGGGCATGTGAGGACACTCCTCCTCACCAATCAGTGCACAGGGGAGTGTCTGCTCACGCCCCCAGCCTCACTCAGCTCGGTTTGGCTCGCTTTAGCCCCACTCCAAAACCGTGCGAGTTTTGGGTGCTAAGCAGGGCTGAAGCGAGCTGAGTCGTGCTGTTTTGAGATAGTCGAAACGCGAGCCATGTCGGGCTGAAGTGAGCTGAAGCAAGCTGAAGTGAGCTGAAAAAGGGTAGTGGAAAAGGGCCATTAGAGATGTGCACCACCACTAAAGACATCCACTGGGTCTGCCCAGGCAACCCATACATAATACTACACGCCAAGCTGGATAAGATGGTCTGCGTCCCTGACAGCTTTAGCAGCAGTAGCGCACGCTTTCTGGCCAGACCACCCACTGCTATTACACCAACCCAACACCCCTCCAGAAGATTAGGTTTGCCAACCCAAACACTAATACTTCTTCTTTCCTTCATTTCTTCTCTTTTCTTGTTTTTCCTTTTTTTGCATAGGAAATTAAACACTACATGTTTAATGTTTAATGTTTAATTTTTTTTAGATGTGATTTTGACCTAGTTAGTTAGAGTGATTATATGCCCAAAATGCCCATAGCCTAAGTTATATGCCCAAAATGCCTCTGCCTCCAACTGTCTTACTGGAACTCATGAGTTTACACAGTTTTCGCAGGACACCATGGACTGTGCAGAGCAAGGCTACCTCCAGGACTACGGACATGTGGACTGTACGGTACTGTGCTCTCAGTGCTACGACTCCATCATACCCCCGAGACCAAAAGGGGGACTGTAGGTACATTCCACTGTCTCTTTAAGAAACTACATTTCCCATCAGCCCACTTCCGCATTGACCTGCGTCACGCCGGGGCAGGATCCTCTACGTCATCCTACAGGAAGGCATAAATAACCCGGAAACGCTCAGCCCCTCCTCTTTTGGCGCCATGATACCAACACGGACACGGAGAGAAAATCGCTCGCTCTGGCGAGTGAATCCATAAAGACGTCTTTTTCTTTCTTTCTTGCAAGATCCACGAGTTAGCGCGATTTCTTGTTTACCACTGGCCACGGTAAAAATCTAAGATCGCGCGATTTTAAACTCAGTGAGTTACAACCGTTTTCATTCATTAAGTACGTACGACTGCAGCCAAAGCAGTTAATTTATAATTAGGAGCGACCAGAATTCCTCCTGATTGAAGCGCTGTGCACATTATTTTGATCAGAGACTTCCTTTTCATCACGAGCCACGACGCGTCGGATCAAGAGAAGTTCTCTGTCCACGGAATCGACTCACGGAATCGACTCACGTGCTCCACAACGGCGAGACTCAGAAGTTTTAGAACATCTCTTCATATCTCGTGTAGAAGCAGGACATTAAGTAAGATTGGCATTTGGGCATAATTAAGCTAGTCTTTAGGAATTTAGCTTTTATTGAAATAGTGTGAATTTAAACCCAGGTTTATTTGTTACACTGTTAAACACGCAGCGTGTTGATTTATTTTGTTCTATGTTCTCTCAATTGTTTAATAGATAGGCTGTGCATGCTTCTTTATTCTGTACTAACATACTTAATTTCCTTATACATCTTGACCACATCAAGATTTCAGGGGATTCAGTATTGTTATGAGCTAGTGGGTTAACTACCAGCATTCCTTTGTCTACTTAGCAACACAAAGCTAATCTAGGCCTCAACACTAGGCCTCAAAAGCACATGTTAGCTAGCCTTCCTTTGTCTAGTTAGCACACAAAGCTAATCATTTGTCTACACACACATGCTAGCTAGCTTTCCTTTGTCTAATTAGCCTACAAAGCTAATCTTTTGCTTACACACACACACACACACACACACACACACACACACTCTGTTTACAGAAGATTTCATCTGCTGTTATTCAATTTTTTTTCTTTTTATTTTCTTTTTTTTATCTTTGTTATAATAAATTCCATTATTATTAAAATTGTGTGTTTGTCTGCTGTTCCGATACTCCTGGAAGTCGCCCACATCGCAAAAGAACTCTAAGGTGTATATGAATATTATTAGCTGCAGCTTGGTAAGTGATCAAAATTCTGAATCATATTAGATACTTGAATGATTCACTAAATGATTCACTAAATGATTCGCTAAATGATTTGCTAAATGATTCGCTAAATGATTCGCTAAATGATTCATTTCAAACAATTCAATGAGACTGATTCCATGGTATGATTCAATTCAGATGAGTCAAATTAAATGATTCAATGGGATTGATTCAATTTAATAATTAAAGATTGATCACTTAACACCAATCTACATACACATAAGCATAATACACCTACACAACGATCCGCTCTGGCTAAAATGCGTACGTTGCAATCCTGAAATGAGTGTTCTTTGTTGTTAAGATGAAGGTAGACAGCAGAGTCCTGGCCTGAGGAACTGGCTCTCCTGTGTTGAGCCATGCGCCTGTGAAGCGGTTGCTTTGTCTCCCCAATATACGAGTCCATGCATTCCTCACTGCACTGAATGGCATACACTACGTTGTCCTGTTTGTGTCTGGGTATTCTGTCCCTAGGGTGGACCAGTTTCTGCTTCAGAGTGTTGCTGGGTCTGAAATGTACCGGAATGTTGTGTTTGTAGAAGATCCTCCTGAGTTTCTCAGATAGACCAGAAATGTAGGGAATGACAATGTTCTTGCGTTTGTTCCTGTTATCCTCCTTGTCTGTTCTGTTCCTTTTTCTGCTCTTGAGGAAAGACCAGTTGGGATACCCGCAGTTCTGAAGTGCTTTCTTGATGTGATTCTGCTCCTTCTCTTTTCCCTCTATCATTGTAGGGATATTCTGAGCCCTGTGTTGCAAGGTCCTAATGACCCCCAATTTGTGTTCCAGTGGGTGGTGAGAGTCAAAGAGTAGGTACTGGTCTGTGTGTGTGGGTTTTCGGTAGACCTCAATGCTCAGGCTTCTGTCTTGTCTAATGTGTACATCACAATCCAAGAAGGCTAGATTATTCCCACTGACATCCTCACGAGTGAAGTTGATGTTAATATCCACTGCATTGATGTGCTTAGAGAAGGCTTCCACCTCATGGGTTTTGATTTTAACCCAGGTGTCATCCACATATCTAAACCAGTGGCTGGGGTCATTAGGACCTTGCAACACAGGGCTTAGAATATCCCTACAATGATAGAGGGAAATCCTAACTGATCATCTACTGATCCTAACTGATCAATCAGTTAGGAAATCCTAACTGATCAATCCTAATTGATCATCCTAACGACTCTTGAGGCCATTCACAACCAGCCCCCAGTTGACCCACACCAACAGGATGACTCAATGACACCTTAGATGAGCTTTCCATCCATTAGAGGATAAATACCTGATGCTCCCTACCAGTCAGACAGAACTGAAGAAGCCTTTCGGATGAGAGGTGAAATGTCTTCAAGAATGTTCAAGGAAGTCCAGTTGCTCTCTTTTACCACCCACAGTTTACCATGACCTGGATGACTGAGAATCTTCACAGACATCTTTATTCATCACATGCACACTTCAAGCACATTGAAATTCATCCTCTGCATTTAACCCATCTGAAGCAGTGAACACATGCACACACTCAGAGCAGTGGGCAGCCACACCAGAGTGCCCAGGGAGCAGTCAGGGGTCAGGCACCTTGCTCAAGGGCACCTCAGTCCAAGGCTGCCCCACATCAACCTAACTGCATGTCTTTGGACTGTGGGGGAAACCGGAGCACCCGGAGGAAACCCACACAGACACAGGGAGAACATGCAAACTCCACACAGAAAGGCCCTCACCAGCCTCTGGGTTTGAACCCGGAACCTTCTTGCTGTGAGGCGACCGTGCTAACCACTACACCACCATGCCGTCCATGGTGGTGTTAACAAAAACTGGGTGGAGAGACCTTCACAAAGCAAAAATGAAATTCAGTTCCTTCTTGACCTGAGAGCAAAAGTCCATGCACTGAATCACATAATCCAGGAGAATTTGCTACAGGTGCAAGAACATCAAACAGAGGGACACAGCTAAGAGAATTTACACTGGGAGACAAAGTACTTGCTAAGTGGCAAGGGCCCTTTGAGGTCACATGGCAAATTGGGGATGTCGACTATGAGATCAGGTGCACAGATTGGGGCTATGCATATCAAATTTACCACCTCAGTGTCCTGAGACCATGGAGAGGGGTGGTTCCTGTGGCTCTGGTGATGGTAGTTCTCAAGACAGCAGAGCTGGGACTGGAGGTAAGTCCAAAAGGTGCAGCCCAATTCACCCTGTTCCTGTGTGGAGACCACCTCTCACCATCCAAGAGAGCACAGGTTATCAGGTTGCAGGAGGAATTCTGCAATGTGTTCTTGCCCCTCCCCGGTCACAATGACCTCATAGAGCACCACATCAAGACTCTCCCAGGTGTGGTGGGGCACAGCCGCCTATATCGACTCCCCAAGCACAAGAAAAATGTGGTTCAGGATGACCTTGAGGCAATGCTTGACATGGGAGTAATTGAGGAGACACACAGTGACTGGAGCCGCCCGGCGGTCTTAGTTCTCAAGACTGATGGGACTGTCCAGTTCTGTGTGGATGATAAAGACAATACAGTGTCTAAATTTGATGCATATCCTATGCTCGACTGGTTAGGTGCAGCTCGCTTTTATTTGACACTGGATATGACAAAGGAATATAGGCAGGTCCCCTTGACTCCATTATCCCATGAAAAAAACCAGCCTTTTCCACTCCATTTGGTTTATACCAATTTGTCACCCTTCCATTTGCTTGGAGCCCCGGCAATGTTACAGCATCTCATGGACTGAATCTACCATCCACACAATGTGTATATCACTGCCTATTTAGAGGACATTATTATTTTTCATAACAATTGGCAGTGGCATTTACAACATCTAATGGCTGTTCTGCGGTTGCTGAGGCCTGCTGAGCTCACAGAAAACCTGAAGAAGTGTACATTTGGGTGGGTGGAATTATGGTATCTGAGCTTCCACTTGGGTCATGGGCAGGTGTGTCTCCAAACTGATAAGACTTGAGCAAATGCGGCCTACCCAATACCCAAGACCAAAAACGGGGTGAGGCAGTTGCTGGGTTTGGCTGGCTATTATCAGTGGTTCATGCCTAATTTTTCGAATGTCATCAGCACGTTGAGTGACCTCACTAAAAAGGGGGCACCAAATCCAATCCAGTGGTCAGAGCCATGTGAATGGGCTTTTGCTCAAATTAACATGGTTTTGTGTGGGGGCCCACTGTTGCATTCACTTGACTTTTCTCTCCCTTTTGTTTTACACACCAACGTGTTGGACAGAGGGCTGTGGGCAGTTTTGTCCTAGGTGGTGGAGGGGGAGGAGTGCCTGGTGCTATACATCAACTGCAAACTCTTGATGCGAGAGTTGAAGTACAGCACCATGGGGAAGGAGTGTTTGGCCATCAAGTGGATGATTGATACTCTCCGGTACTACCTGCTAGGATGCCCTTTCACCATTTGTTCCGAGCATGACCCGATCCAGTGGCTCCACCGCATGAAGGATGCCAACGCGCCAACCCATTAGTATCTGGCCCTTCAGCCCTTCAAGTTCGAGGTGGTCCACAGGGTACAGGCACAGATGGTGGTGGCAGATTACCCGACCTGCCGGGGGGGGTCGGCTGCAAGCTGGATGGCTCCCTGGCCTGGGTCAGGCGGTGAGGGTCTGTGGCAGCGAGGGTATGGTTGAAGGTCAGCTTTGAATAGCAAGGAGTCAGGGTGAACCAGCAGGTAACATGAAGAATTACACCTGTCTCTAATTACTGGCTGTCTATTAACATGTGTCTCTGTGTGTCTTACAGATAGCCAGTAACTAGAGAGAGAGAGCTTCATTCACAATGTGTGTGTTTACCTTAGTATTCACTGAAAAGTGAGAGTCTCATCTCATCTCCTCTAGCCACTTTATCCTGTTCTACAGGGTCGCAGGCAAGCTGGAGCCTATCCCAGCTGACTACAGGCAAAAGGCGGGGTACACCTTTGACAATTCATCAGGTCATCACAGGGCTGACACATAGACACAGACAACCATTCACACTCACATTCACACCTACGGTCAATTAATGCCGCTTTTCCACTACAAACGCGGCTGAGTCGGGCTGAGCCGTGCCGTGCTGAGTCGAGCTGAGTGGGGCTGTTGGAGTTGCATTTCGACTACAACCACGCTGAACCGTGCTGGCTGGAAGTGGGTGGACACATTGGGTGGAGTTAGCGAAAGTGGGTGAACGTCACGTGATGTCGTTAAGCAGCGCAAACAGTGACATCAGTGAGCTTTTAAGCGGTAGTCTCATGACCCGAATAGTAAACAATAAACATGGAGGACATGGAATCGTTAATGTTGCTGGTCTTGGTTCTGTGGCTTGTTGTCACCGACAACGCCAACAGATACTGGCAAGAGCGTATAGATGAGGCGAGGTGCATAAGGCTTCATAATTCTCGTAATTCGTAATTCTTCTTCTTCCGGGTTTACGGTGTTTACAGATCCCAGCGTGCTCGCGGGGCGTGTGTGGACACTCCTCCTCACCAATCAGTGCACAGGGGAGTGTCTGCTCACGCCCCCAGCCTCACTCGGCACGGTTTGGCTCGCTTCAGCCCCACTCCAAAACGGTGCGAGTTTTAGGGGCTAAGCAGGGCTGAAGCAAGCTGAGTCGTGCTGTTTTTTGGTAGTCGAAATGCGAGCCATGTCGGGCTGAAGTGAGCTGAAGCGAGCTGAAGTGAGCTGAAAAAGGGTAGTGGAAAAGGGCCATTAGAGTCACCAGTTAACCTAACCTGCATGTCTTTGGACTGTGGGGGAAACCGGAGCACCCGGAGGAAACCCACGCGGACATGGGGAGAACATGCAAACTCCACACAGAAAGGCCCTCGCCGGCCACGGGGCTCGAACCCAGACCTTCTTGCTGTGAGGTGACAGCGCTAACCACTACACCACTGTGCCGCCAAAAGTGAGAGTAATATTCAGTATTTTCAGTATTCACTGAAAAGTGCTAGTGCACCTTGAATTGTCATGCCTGTCTCCAGTTCATCATTGTTCCAAACATAAAAAGTCATTACAATTGTGTGTCTCTCAATCTAGTTTAGTGCACGCAAACACAATCAAAAGGAAGACTTGACTTGACAGTTGTCCAGAAGACAATCAGTCATCGGCACCCCCCACAAGAAGGGGAGGAGACTGCGGAGTCTCCGGGCCAAAACCAGTAGGCTCAAGAACAGTTTTTTTCACCAGGCGGTCAGGAGGCTCAACTCCCTCCCTGTTCTGCCCCTCCTCCCCCCTCTGCCCCCTGCCACAGATTCTGCTCGCACAACCCTCTTCAGCATCTGACATGTCATCCTCACAGTTTCCCCCCCAACACACACACACACACATACATACATACATACTGTAACGTTCCGTAGATGTGGGTGGAGCACAGAGGATGGCAGGACAGAGACTGAGTTCGCAAAACTCTTTTATTTGCACTTTTCAGTGGAAAAACGTTTCTCTCTCAGCCACGCACGCACACACATTCCGGTCCTCGGCTTGTGGAGAGAGATCCTCTGCTCTCGCTCTCCCTCCTTAAATAGCCCGGTTTACTGGGGAGAACACACACAAAACATAGATTAATCACACTCAGGTGAAGCGATTCTGCCACTTACCTTCCCCAACTCCGCCCTCCTGTCACAGACCGGCGCTTGACCACGCCCCCGCTGCCACATACCCCCACCGCCCGACTTAGGCCGGGCGCCCGTCCGGCCCGCAGCCGACTCCCCCCCCCTTGACGGGAGAGGAAGTCCGCAACGACCATCTGCGCCCCCGGCCTGTGGACCACCTTGAAGTTGAAAGGTTGGAGCGCTAGATACCAACGGGTGATCCGCGCGTTGGCATCCTTCATGCGGTGGAGCCACTGGAGGGGCGTGTGGTCCGAACAGAGGGTGAAAGAGCGCCCCAGCAGGTAGTAACGGAGGGCGAGGACCGCCCACTTGATCGCCAGACACTCTTTCTCGATAGTGCTGTAGCGCCCCTCACGCACCGACAGCTTCCGGCTGATGTATAATACTGGGCGATCCTCTCCCCACGCCTGCTGGGACAAAACGGCCCCCAGCCCTCTGTCCGACGCATTCGTCTGTAACAAAAAAGGGAGAGAGAAGTCAGGGGAGTATAACAGTGGCCCCCCACACAGTGCAGCCTTTACCTCAGAGAAAGCCCGCTGGCACTGCTCCGTCCACTGGACCGGATCTGGCGCCCCCTTTTTGGTGAGGTCAGTCAGCGGGCTGGTGACGTCCGAATAATTAGGTATAAACCTACGATAATAGCCAGCCAGCCCCAGGAACTGTCTCACCCCCTTTTTGGTCTTAGGCCTCGGGCAGGCCGCAATCGCTGCTGTCTTATTAATTTGGGGACGCACCTGCCCGTTACCCAAGTGGAAGCCCAGATACCGTACTTCCACCCGCCCAATCGCACACTTCTTCGGGTTGGCAGTGAGCCCCGCCCGCCTCAGCGACCTAAGGACGGCCCTCAGGTGTTGCAGGTGCCGCTGCCAGTCATTACTATAAATGATGATGTCATTCAAGTAAGCGGCCGCATAGGTGGCGTGGGGCCGGAGGATCCGGTCCATCAGCCGCTGAAACGTAGCGGGCGCCCCAAACAGCCCAAACGGAAGTGTGACGAACTGGTGTAAGCCGAACGGTGTGGAAAAGGCCGTTTTTTCCCGGGATAATGGAGTCAAGGGGATCTGCCAATATCCCTTCGTCAAATCCAGTGTCGAGTAAAAGCGAGCCATGCCTAGTCGATCGAGCAGCTCATCAATACGAAGCATTGGGTACGCGTCGAATTTAGACACCGCGTTGACTTTTCTATAGTCCACACAGAACCGGACCGAGCCGTCGGCCTTGGGAACCAAGACCACTGGGCTGCTCCAGTCACTGTGGGACTCCTCGACGATGCCCATTTCGAGCATGGCCTGAAGTTCTTCCCGAACCACCTTTTTTTGTGTTCGGGTAATCTATAAGGACGGCTACGCACTACCACCCCCGGGGGCGTCTCTATGTGGTGTTCTATGAGGTTGGTGCGACCGGGCAGGGGCGAGAACACATCCGAAAACTCGGCCTGCAACTGGGCGACCTCCGTGAGTTGGGTTGGGGAGAGGTGGTCTCCACAGGGGACCGGAGAGGTGCGAGATGCCAATGACCCTTTTTGGACCTCCGGCCCCAGCTCCGCCTTCTCCGGAACTACCGACACCAACGCCACGGGGACCTCCTCGTTCCAGAGCTTCAGCAGATTGAGGTGGTAGATCTGTAGCGCCCCCTCCCTGTCCGTTTGCCTAACCTCATAGTCGACGTCCCCGACTCGCCGTGTGACCTCGAAGGGCCCTTGCCACTTGGCGATTAATTTGGAGCTCGATGTGGGCAGCAGGACGAGTACCTTATCTCCCGGAGTGAACTCTCTAAGGCGCGTGCCCTTGTTGTACAGGCGGGTTTGCCGTTCCTGGGCCTGCCGCAAATTCTCCTGAGTTAAGTGGGTGAGCGTGTGGAGTTTTGCGCGCAGATCCATAACGTATTGAATTTCATTTTTGCTCTGCGAAGGTCCCTCCTCCCAATTTTCCCGCAGTACATCTAAGATGCCGCGCGGCTTATGCCCATACAATAATTCAAACGGGGAGAACCCCGTGGAGGCTTGGGGGACCTCTCGCACTGCAAACAGCAAGGGTTCGAGCCACTTATCCCAGTTACGTGCGTCCTCACTTACGAATTTTTTGATAATATTCTTGAGGGTGCGGTTGAACCGTTCGACTAAACCGTCCGTCTGTGGGTGATACACACTGGTGCGGATCGGCTTAATACCCAGTAGCCCATACAGTTCGGCCAGTGTTCGTGACATAAACGAGGTGCCTTGGTCAGTCAGAATCTCTTTCGGGATTCCGACCCGGGAGATGACATGGAAGAGGGCCTCTGCAATACTACGTGCGGAGATATTGCGAAGAGGCACCGCCTCCGGGTATCGTGTTGCATAGTCCACCAGAACCAATATAAAGCGGTACCCTCGTGTTGACCGATCTAATGGCCCGACGAGATCCATCCCAATTCTTTCAAACGGGGTCTCGATTAATGGTAGGGGGCGCAAAGGCGCTTTTGGAATGGCCGCTGGATTTACTAACTGGCATTCGCGGCACGCCGTACACCACTTACGGACGTCGCCGCGAATCCCCGGCCAATAGAATCGGGCCATTATCCGGGCGAGTGTTTTATCCTGCCCGAGGTGTCCCGCCATGGGATTAAAGTGAGCCGCCTGGAATACCAATTCCCGGCGGCTCTTTGGAATTAACAACTGGGTGACACGCTCCTTCGTCTGAGTGTCCTGCGTCACTCGGTACAACCTATCCTTTAAAATGGAAAAATAGGGGAAGGTCGGGGTGGCGTTCGGCTGGAGCGTTTGACCATCGATTACTCTCACTTGGTCAAATGCGTGTCGCAGAGTTTCGTCTCGCGATTGTTCCAGTGGGAAATCCGTGAGGGATTCCCCAATAGAAAGAGGAGGGGCCGGGGGCTCCTCACTCTGTCGCGGAGATGACGTAGACGGCTCTGCGACCGCAGCTCCAGCCAAAACGACACCGGGACCCCCCCCTGCTAACCGGCAGGACCCACTCTTTACTAGGTGTGCCATCAACCCCCGGAATCCCGGCCAATCAGTCCCCAAGATCAAAGAGTGGGTAAGGCGAGGATTAACCGCCGCCTTTACTATGGATTTGTCCCCTCTGAAATGTATGTGGACCGACACCAACGGGTAGCAGTGAACATCCCCATGCACACACAACACCTTCACCCCTTGTGCTCCCCCCAATGCCTCGTCTTGCACCAGGCTTTGGCGGATCGAGGTCTGGTTGCAACCCGAATCCACCAACGCCTGATATGTCGCCCCTTGTACACTTACCGGTATGCGATACGCTCCGGCCTGATCGAGGGCAGCCTCTGGCGTGTTGGGGATCCGCACCCCCGCCCCCACCTCCATCGCGACACACTGTTGCTGCAGGTGGCCCGGTTCCCCGCAGCGCCAGCAAACCGGCCCAGGCCTCCCCTCTGCAGCTGTGGTTTGGGGGTCACTCACCTGAGGGGGAAGAGAGACAGACACAGAAGGGAGAAATGGGAGGGCACCACGGGTGCGGCGGGCCGGCTGGGGTGGAGCCGGCCCCTGCCTCCGTGGTGGGGGAATGGGGCGAGGATGGGACACGGGAGGAGGGGGAAGAGAGAGAGAGAGAGAAGAGGAGAGAGAAGATGATGACAGCCGTTGTCCTGCCACCGGGACAGCCGCCAGATGATCCTCCGCCAGTCCTACGGCCTGATCCAGCGACGCCGGGTGGTGGCACTGGACCCACTCCGCGGTTCCGGCGGGTAGGCGGGCGATGAACTGTTCCAGCGCCACCTGGTCGATGATCCCCTCGGCGTCGCGCTGTTCGGCCCTCAGCCACCGCCAGCAGGCGTCCCGGAGCTGCTGGCCGAACGCGAACGGGCTGCCGACTTCCTCCATTCGCAGCGCGCGGAAGCGCTGGCGCTGCTGCTCCGGTGTGCGCCCCATGCGCTGGAGGACAGCCCGGCGAAGGTCGGCGTAGGCCAGCCGGTGGTCGGCGGGGAGCTGTAGTGCGGCTAACTGCGCCTCTCCCGTCAGGAGGGGGAGGAGGCGCGCCGCGCGCTGCTCCATCGGCCACCCCGAGGCTTCGGCGACCTGTTCGAACAACGCAATGAATGCCTCGGGGTTGTCCTGCGGGCCCATCTTAGTCAAGGTGATGGGAGATGGGCCCGCGGCCGGGGCGCTGGTGGACCCCGCCGACGCGAGGAGGCGCCGGAACGCCTCTCGGTCTTCTTGTTGAGCCAGCACCAGGGCTTCGAAGCGCTGCTCCTGCTCCTTCCGGAGCGTGACGAGTGCCTGGTGCTGGCTCTGCTGAGCCGTGGCGAGGGCGTGGATCAAGTCCGCGAACGGGGAGGATTCCATGGGGCTGCAGGACAGGTGCTCCACGATTCCTGGGTTTCAGCACCACTGTAACGTTCCGTAGATGTGGGTGGAGCACAGAGGACAGCAGGACAGAGACTGAGTTCGCAAAACTCTTTTATTCGCACTTTTCAGTGGAAAAACGTTTCTCTCTCAGCCACGCACGCACACACATTCCGGTCCTCGGATTGTGGAGAGAGATCCTCTGCTCTCGCTCTCCCTCCTTAAATAGCCCGGTTTACTGGGGAGAACACACACAAAACATAGATTAATCACACTCAGGTGAAGCGATTCTGCCACTTACCTTCCCCAACTCCGCCCTCCTGTCACAGACCGGCGCTTGACCACGCCCCCCGCTGCCACACATACATACATACATCTCATCGTTCATTAATACACTGAACTCAGGGACCACACATCTCACTTTACATCGTTCATTAACACACTGAACTCAGGGACCGCACATCTCACTTTACCTCGCTCATTTGCACTATTCCGCACTACCTCACCTTAACAGCTGCTAGTTTGTTTATACTGCTTATTTCATGTTTCATGTTTACCTGCTATACCTCAAGTGCCCTTGACTGTTTGGTTATTTGTACCAATTTATATATGTGTGTGTGTGTGTGTGTGTGTGTGTGTGTGTGTGTGTGTGTATGTATGAGTGTTTAGTCTAGTTCATATCTAGAGTGTTTATACTGTTTATATTGTCTGTTTGAGTGTTTAGTCTGTCTTGTTCTTATCTAGTGTTTATACTGTTTATATTGTTTGAGTGTTTAGTCTATGTCTAGTTCCTATCTAGAGTGTTTATACTGTTTATATTGTTTTTTTTTTCCAATTATTCTATTTTTATTTATTGCATTGCCAGTTTGCACCGTGGGTCAGAGAGGACTGATATTTCATCTGTGCTGTATGTTGAGCATGTATAGCATATTTGACAATAAAGTTGATTTGACTTGACTTAACTTGAGATGGTCAGTGCTTAAAAGGCTGGCTGGAAAAGATGCACAAGCAACAAGGATGACCGTAGACTTGAGAAGATTGTCAAGGAAAGTCAATTCAAGAACTTGGGAGAGCATCACAAGGAGTGGACTGAGGCTGGGGTCAGTGCATCAAGAGCCACCACGCAGAGATGTCTTCAGGAAAGGGGCTACAACTGTCACATTCCTAATATCAAGCCACTCCTTAACCAGAGACCATGTCAGAAGAGTCTTACCTGGGCTAAGGAGAGAAAGAACTGGACTGCTGCTTCATGGTCCAAAATCCTCTTTTCAGAGGAAAGTAAATTTTGCATTTCATTTGGAAATTTCTAGGAGTCTGGAGGGAGAGTGGAGAGGCATAGAATCCAAGGTGTTTGAAGTCCAGTGTGACATTTCTGCAATATAATAATAATAATAATAATAATAATTTATTTCAAAGCATTTCACAGTCTCAATGCTCTAACAATAAAATAATATGAACAAATAAATAACAATAAAATCATATGTATTAAATGTATTAATACATGTATTAAAATATTAAAAATAATCAAAATGATTAGGATTCAAATTATAAGAACATTTTCATAATTAATAATATTGTTCAAAATGTTATGTATTTTGACCAGGCTTGAAGGTTTCATACCGTATGAGTCAGCTTTATGGAGGGACAATGGGAGCTTATTCCACAGTCTTGGTCCAGCTGATGAAAATGCTCTATCACCGAAACTTTTGGTGTTGGTCCTTGTAGCATCCAGGAGCTTCTTCCCATTCAACCTCAGAACATGAGTGCTGAACTATATGCTCAACAGTTCCTCTAAGTATGTCAGGGTAGGTCCATGTAATGATTTGTAGAACAGCATACAAGCATAAGTAACTTATATTCAATGCGGGCATTAAAGGATACCTGTAGTGAATTTTAATTACTAGCTATTTCAAAAGATCACGTACAGTGGTGCTTGAAAGTTTGTGAACCCTTTAGAATTTTCTATATTTCTGCATAAATATGACCTAAAACATCATCAGATTTTCACACAAGTCCTAAAAGTAGATAAAGAGAACCCAGTTAAACAAATGAGACAAAAATATTATACTTGGTCATTTATTTACTGAGGAATATAATCCAATATTACATATTTGTGAGTGGCAAAAGTATGTGAACCCTTGCTTTCAGGATCTGGTGTGAACCCCTTGTGCAGCAATAACTGTAACTAAACGTTGCCGGTAACTGTTGATCAGTCCTGCACACCAGCTTGGAGGAATTTTAGCCCATTCCTCTGTACAGAACAGCTTCAACTCTGGGATATTGGTGGGTTTCCTCACATGAACTGCTTGCTTCAGGTCCTTCGACAGCATTTTGATTAAGGTCAGGACTTTGACTTGGCCATTCCAAAACATTAACTTTATTCTTCTTTAACCATTCTTTGATAGAATGACTTGTGTGCTTAGGGTTGTTGTCTTGCTGCATGACCCATCTCTTGAGATTCAATTCATGGACAGATGTCCTGAAATTTTCCTTTAGAATTCGCTGGTATAATTCAGAATTCATTGTTCCATCAATGATGGCAAGCTGTCCTGGCCCAGATGCAGCAAAACAGGCCCAAACCAGTGCTTTAAGTGGGAAAAAATAAGTGCCGGTACTCACATTATTCGACTGTTGCCAGGTAAATTACGCGGTGGGTGACAGTAACAGCAGACCAAGTAATATTTAAATAATTTTTACATTTTACAAATATTTTTACAAAATAAGTTTGTTTTTTTATTGAGCTTTCACATTTCCAGATAATTTATGTTTATCTTGTTCATTTGGATATTGGCCCAAGGGAGGTCATCGGGGGGGGGAGAACCTCAGGCTGATGCACAAGGGAACTGTGGACACACATGAGAGAAATACAGAGATGAAAGATGTAGACAGTCCATGTCATGAAGAACATTGGAGAAGTAAGCCATGCAGTTGACAAGTAAATCAATCAGACTACATGACATACTCCTGAGATTGTGTCTTTCATAACACAACAGTAGACAGAGACTGAAATATTTTAGACCTGATTGTGGTGTGTAGCTTAGCTGGGCAAATTTACACATTTGGGTGGACCAAAAACATGACATTATAGATGAACAAGATATCCATATACTTATATAATTAAGCTCAAGTCCTGACCAGGACGTCTGTTGTCCATCAAGCAAGGCAACAGGTAGAAAACTGGAACTGATTGTTTGGTGTGGACCCGGTCCGTCAGTAGTCCACGATCTCTTTTGGCCCTTTTGAATCCACGCCAACATTTGCAATGTATGGTAGGTTAATTCGCTAAATTAAACTAAATTACCTCAGACCAACCGCAGAACCAGAGACTACCACAATGACCGCCCAGTAATGCAAACTCGCGCTAATGTTCAGCAGCACTCAACGTTCGTGAGACCTAGTGACACTTCAATATCCCTCCTCCTCTCGTCTCCTCCGTCCTCTGTCCTCCTCCGCTGTCAAACACACAGACTGTATACGGTCTATGGCAGCCCTATGGTCAAACACGGTGCCGGAGGGCAGAGGACACGATTGGAGGAGAGATATTGATATGCGTGAGCATACAGGAAGAGTATGATCACAAATCGCAAGGAGAGAAATAGAACTTTCTAGACAGAGTACGATGAGCTCATGAGAAGTGCCGGTACGCCGTAAAAAGTCCCGGTACGCTAGGGGCTAAAATTGATAAGTGCCGGTACTCCGTACCGGTGCGTACCGGCCCACTTAAAGCACTGGCCCAAACCATAATACTACCACCACCATGTTTCACAGATGGGATAAGGTTTTTATGCTGGAATGCAGTGTTTTCCTTTCTCCAAACATAACGCTTCTCATTTAAACCAAAAAGTTCTATTTTGGTCTTATCCATCCACAAAACATTTTTCCAATAGCCTTCTGGCTTGTCCATGTAATCTTTAGCAAATTGCACACAAGCAGCAATGTTCTTTTTGGAGAGTAGTGGCTTTCTCCTTGCAACCCTGCCATGCACACCATTGTTGTTCAGTGTTCTCCTGATGGTGGAATCATGAACATTAACATTAGCCAATGTGAGAGAGGCCTTTAGTTGCTTAGAAGTTACCCTGGGGTCCTTTGTGACCTCGCCGACTATTACATGCCTTGCTCTTGGTGTGATCTTTGTTGGTTGACCACTCCTGGGGAGGGTAACAATAGTCTTGAATTTCCTCCATTTGTACACAATCTGTCTGACTGTGGATTGGTGGAGTCCAAACTCTTTACAGATGGTTTTTTAACCTTTTCCAGCCTGATGAGCATCAACAATGCTTTTTCTGAGGTCCTCAGAAATCTCCTTGGTTCGTGCCATGATACACTTCCACAAACATGTGTTGTGAAGATCAGACTTTGATAGATCTCTGTTTTTTAAAAACAGGGTGCCCACTCACACCTGATTGTCATCCCATTGATTGAAAACACCTGACTCTAATTTCACCTTCAAATTAACTGCTAATCCTAGAGGTTCACATACTTTTGCCACTCACAGATATGTAATATTGGATCCATCCATCCTTCCATTATCTGTAGCCTCTTATCCTGTTCTACAGGGTCGCAGGCAAGCTGGAGCCTATCCCAGCTGACTATGGGTGAGAGGCGAGGTACACCCTGGACAAATTGCCAGGTCATCGCAGGGCTGACACAGGGACAAACAACCATTCACACTCACAGTCATGTCTACGGTCAATTTAGAGCCACCAATTAACCTAACCTGCATGTCTTTGGACTGTGGGGGAAACTGGAGCACCTGGAGGAAACCCACGCAGATCTGGGGAATACATGCAAACTCCACACAGAAAGGCCCTTGCTGGCCACTGGGCTTGAACCCAGGACCTTCTTGCTGTGAGGCAACAGTGCTAACCACTACACCACCGTGGTAATATTGGATAATTTTCCTCAATAAATAAATGACCAAATATAATATTTTTGTCTCATTTGTTTAACTGGGTTCTCTTTATCTACTTTTAGGATTTGTGTGAAAATCTAATGATGTTTTAGGTCATATTTATGCAGAAATATAGAAAATTCTAAAGGGTTCGCAAACTTTCAAGCACCACGGTATGATACCAGTGGTTCTGTCATGTAACATTCGTCATAAGCTCTTGTCAAGTACATGCGAGTTTTAAGTCACTGCTCCACCAGTCAGGCATGGTCAGTGACATGTTGCCTCCTTCATGGGCTGTTCTGGCACCGGTAGTGACGCACAGTTGTTAGTTTGTCTGATTGTCTGGGCTGCAGTGGATTGGTCCCTGACGCCGTGCTGCAAACACCGGTCGTAGCCCATGTTTACATTAGACCGTATCAGCGGATCATCAGATTAACGTTTTTAAAACGATTAGTGTGCACACAGCAACACCAATACACGATTTGCGTGCACATAGCAACGCCAATACACGGATACGCTTGGCTCCGCAGGCATCCTGCGCTCCAAATCACTCCGCCCTGAACAGCGAGTGCCCTTTGGAGGGTGCGCACTCCGGCCCTGCGCAGCTCACACAGCGCGCGAGTGAAGTGCACAAGCCACGATTCGGGACTGAGCCGCTGTGTGTGTGATCCCAGCATATATCACTTACTACTTGCAAGTGGAAGGATGGCAAGCCTAAAGACAATCATAACTACACAATGGGCAGTATTTGCATCAGTATTTGCAGTATTTTCATACTTTTATACTCTTTAATGAAAGGTGATACAAGGCGGAAGTCCGCGCCGTTTTTCAGCAGTCACGTCACATGACCAACGCCAGCGAATCAGGAAGGTGGATGTCACAGTGACGTTGTCCAATGAGACGCCAGCTAGAGCTCAGCACAGCGTATCCGCGTATTCTGAATGTTTACACAGCACCGGACCAGACACGATCTGGATTGAATACGTGGACGCTGGCGGATTCCCGTTTCCCGGCGTTTCCAGGCGGTTTAATGTAAACGGACAGTGCATCCGTGAAGAAAACGAGACAGATACGGTCTAATGTAAACTTAGCCTAAGATAACACATTATCAGCCGATCTGCTCATAAGAAATAGAAGAAATATTTACATTTACTTGAGCTGATCTTTGGCTGGATCGAGTCGAAGTAAAAATAAAAATAATAATAATTAAAAAAATTAAAATAATAATTAAAAAAGGCACCGTTCATCATCAGTGTCGCAGTTCTCAAGATTGAACCGGATCGCTGTCCTGAATCATGAACTGAATCATGAATTGATTTGCTGTCCTGAAATTGAATCACTGTCCTGAATCATAAAATGAATCATGAACTTAATCGCTGTCCTGAATCATCCAAAGCGCATAAAATCCGCTTGCTATCTCGCAACAAGTTTTACCTCCAAATAGCCCAAACTATGTCAGACAGATTTTATCTTGTTTACAGTTGGTGTTCCCACCGCGAAAGAGAAACCAAAAAAAATGAAAGAATGAAAGTGATTATGATGCCATTACCACCCCTGTGTCCGAAATCACTCAGTCGTTCACTACTCCCTACTACCTATATAGGGAATTGCTATATAGAGGGCTATATAGTGAGCTCATTGGTAAAATGAAAAAATGCTTTCGGACACTAGTCCGTCGCGCTGGTATTTATGTTATTACTGTCGCACAATTAAAACGTGACTGGTGGGTTTTCAATATAATAAATACATGCATGTATTTTTGTGATAAATACATTATACTGAGCATATTTCCCACATTAATCAATACAAAGTATCTGCATCTATCATTTTTTTAAATCAAAGCTGAATACTTTCTTCTTTGCTGCTGCCTTTTATTAAATCAAATTTGAGACTTTTGATTTCTTTCAGCGCAACTGCAATGCATGATGAGCTATTTTGCTTGTTTAGTGACCATCGATTGTACACTACTTTTTGTGATGCATTGTGGGATACTTTGAGTGCACTATATAGGGTGTAATAATCCTCACTATCGTTTTGGATGGCACTACAGAATGGTATCTTCACTATATAGGTCCCTATATAGTGAGTAGGGAGCGATTTCAGACACAGGGCATGTGAATAGTCTTTTATGAATGTGGAAGTGGGCACTCAGCCTTCCAACTCCAGTGTGACCAAGTAAGGTGACAAGTTTTATATTTCATCTAATTTAGGCAATTTAAAAACTATAATATTATTTGGCAGTGGGTAAATTGGAAAGTGTACAGTATAAAGTTTCTGTCAATATGTTTATCATGCTTGTATGATAAAAAAAAAACCCTCACAAAGATATTTCTCTCAATACATGACCTACTCATTCTAAACCTGTCGAGCTTTGCCGGCGAAGCTCTTGACCCCAAAGTACAACCAAATTTACTTGTACATAATGCCATGAAATAATAGATATGTGCCATAAAATAAAGATCTATTACAAGTATTAGATCTATATTTATTCAACGTATTCTGAAGTTACTTGACTGGGAACTGGGAATCTCGACTCTCAGAACACTGCTTGTTTACTCGCACCCGATAACCCGGAATCAATGACTGTACACTACTTCTGGCCAACAGTGGCTGCTCCCCATGGTTCTGCCTCCGTGGGCAATTCACAGAATAAAATTGTCCACAAAAGTGCTTTTATGGTGTTTTTTTGACTGAATGTGTGTGTCTTTTGTCTATAACTAATACATAAAGCACGACTGATGTTGTAAGCATGACCAGTACCGGTACACTTTAACTGGCAGCCAGTGCTCTTCAAGACATTGGTGACGTCTTCACCATGTTGAGGTTGTGCTACAACTCTGGCAGCTGAATTTAGGACATGATGGAGTTTGTTGAGCTTATACTCTGGCAGACCATAAAGCAGGCTGTTACAATAATCCAGCCTTGATATAATGAAGGGATGAACCAACCTCTCAGCAGTTGGCTGATCCAGGTATTTTCGAATCTTGCTAATTTGACTAAGAACCATGAAGGAGGACTTGCAGCAATTGTTGATCTGTTGCATGTAGGACAAGTTGTGGTCAAAAAATACAACACAATTACAAGCTTCAGGCATTAGTGAGATTTCTGAGCCTCCACATCATACTTTTGAGATGGCGGAAACAGACTGCAAAAACTTGGAATGGATCAGTAGCAGTTCGGTTTAGAACTAATCATCATTTAGAACAAGCTTATTGTTTAGGCACCAGGTCTTATTATCATTCAAACAGTTCTGTAGCACATGAACAGCGTAATCGTGGCCACCGTTCTCAATAATGATGTACATTTGTGTATCATCCGCGTGGTCTGTGATGAGTTGGGGCGCCATGTCATCTGCTGGTGTTGGTCCGCTGTGTTTTATCAAGTCCAGAGTCAATGCAGCCATCTACCAGGAGATTTTAGAGCACTTCATTCTTCCATCTGCTGACAAGTTTTATGATTAAAAACTTTTACGTTTTTTACTTAAATTATGAAAAAAATGAACTTTTTTCATTATATTCTAATTGTTTGAGATGCACGTTATAGTACATTGTATACATTATACCAATACTACTCAGAATCCTGTCATATGTTATCGAGTCATATTGAGCGAAAATGGCATAAAATATCGTTAAAGTATTTGCTTTATACATGCTGATGCTTTGTAGATTCCATACCAATTACAGTATCAGTGATCAATTCCCCTGTCCTAACTCTATTATTATTCTCCTCTCCTTGCTCCTCATGGATTGGCTCTGAATGCTGTTTACATTCCACTGCTTGTCCAGATCCATCATGCTTATTCTCTCCTTTCTGAGGTACTTCTTCCACATCGGACCCTTCCTCCTTTGGCTCTTCTATCATACCTTCAGAGACAGACTTGGGCTTAGCTTTAGGCTTGGTTTTAGGTTTGTCTTTGGGATTCTGGGATGTCTGTGGGATTAGCTCAACTGCAGGCTGTGCCAGAGGGTTAAGAAGAGGCTCGACTAGAAGCTCAACAGCCTCATTGTCTGGGGCCTGTGCAGCCTGATGTTGTGTGAGCATTGGTTTTCTTTCCTCTCTCTCCTGCTTGGATGCAATCTTTGTCAATTCAGCTATGCCACCTCCAGCCTGGGTTGTTTTGCATGCTACTTTTTATTAATGTTTTTTTAAACACTTGTCTAAGTCATTGTCAACTGTCCCAAAAGACAGACAGATACAGACATTCAAAAAAAAAAAAAACTTTCATGGCAACATCAGAGAAGTAGATTCTGGATGACAAATAAAAATAACTGAATTAATATAAATGTATTTAATTATTCATAAAAACTAATAATTCAAGTAATTATTAGTAAGCAATGTGAACATATCAACCAAATTATACACTTCTACTAATTTCCAAGCAGGTGTATTGATACAGATGTTTATTTCAGTTAATATATACAGTAACTTGCATTATTATGAAGTATCAACCCCCCCCCCCCCCCCATTTTTTCCATATTTTGCCATGTTAGTACTTTGAAATTAATTTAATTGGAACTTGATTTGATAGCTCTATGGCCTTCATACTGCTGTTTGTTTAGTTATGTTCTCTAACATACTCTTGGTTCTTCCAGGAACAATTGTATTTATTATTGACATGATGTGACACTTTGGTGATATCCATGTTAGTACGTTTTAGTTTTAAAATAGCATTTTAAAATAATCTCTGTCCAGATGAGCAATTTAGCTCCAGATCAGAAATAATGTCTGTCCATACGAACATGCCTGAAAATGCATATCACATGACCATTCATGTACACCAGGCATGCATGTGCAGGTATAAACAGCTGATGGCACTTGTTTTCGTCCGGAAAAGGGCAACATGACAGGGATGTGAAGAGTCAGGGAAGGATACGTCATAACTGATGAGACCCAATCAGGAAACAAACGTGGGTGTTCATGTCATTGTTTCCAAACATCTCTGTTTATGCCTGGCTACACTAAAACACTACCTCAGAGGTTTTAAACTAAAAGGGGCCCAGCAGCGATTAGAAGGGGCTCAAGAATTCCAGAGTAGTGTGAATCCCAGGCATAAATGTAGCATAAGTGATGGATTTTAAAGCTAATTCATGTGGACATAGCCTTTACTTGCACAAAGATGAACTTTAATCAAATAATTATGTGACTTCAGGTGGCAGCTCATGACACCAGAATTAATTTTGGGGTTTTACAGCAACAGAGGTGAATATGTGTATTTAGTATAAATATGGAGGTGATTATAAGAAATCACATGCTGATTGGTTGAGAAATTCAGATTATTTCTTGATAATCACCTGGAGTGACTCGCCAAATGGCTGCCAATTGCCTCATCACTGTAAGTGAAGAAGAATCACAAATTATGAAAGAAAATGCTGTTCATAAAAGCATTAAAGATGCTACAAAGTTTGGTCTAAAACTATTCAAAGGTAAAGTGGACTAGTGATTTTATTTTATCTATTTCAAAACAAAGTATTTTATGTGACTCGCATAGATAAGTGACACAAGTCACATAAGTGCACATGCCTTTATTACATTTGCATGCCATTTTTGAATACTTAAATAAATTATTTTTTAAAATATGATTTCTCATCTCATTCTCATTATCTCTAGCCGCTTTATCCTTCTACAGGGTCACAGGCAAGCTGGAGCATATCCCAGCTGACTACGGGCGAAAGGCGGGGTACACCCTGGACAAGTCGCCAGGTCATCACAGGGCTGACACATAGACACAGACAACCATTCACACTCACATTCACACCTACAGTCAATTTAGAGTCACCAGTTAACCTAACCTGCATGTCTTTGGACTGTGGGGGAAACTGGAGCACCCGGAGGAAACCCACGCGGACACGGGGAGAACATGCAAACTCCGCACAGAAAGGCCCTCGCCGACCCCAGGGCTCGAACCCAGGACCTTCTTGCTGTGAGGCGACAGCGCTAACCACTACACCACCGTGCCGCCTAAGATATGATTTATTTTCATTAATTTTTTTAAAATAATCACCAGTGTATTTATACTAAAACAATTATCTGCCTCAGTGAATGTCAGTGAATAATAACCTTGATTTCATCTCGGTTATTCTCATCTCATCTCATTATCTCTAGCCGCTTTATCCTGTTCCACAGGGTTGCAGGCAAGCTGGAGCCTATCCCAGCTGACTACGGGCGAAAGGCGGGGTACGCCCTGGACAAGTCACCAGGTCATCACAGGGCTGACACATAGACACAGACAACCATTCACATTCACACCTATGGTCAATTTAGAGTCACCAGTTAACCTAACTGCATGTCTTTGGACTGTGGGGGAAACCGGAGCACCCGGAGGAAACCCACGCGGACACAGGGAGAATATGCAAACTCCACACAGAAAGGCCCTCGCCGGCCATGGGGCTCGAACCCGGATCTTCTTGCTGTGAGGCAACAGCGCTAACCACTACACCACCATGCCGCCCGTCTCGGTTATTATTCACCGATATTCACCTCGCCTTCAGCAAATAATTATTAAGTAATACATATACAACCCCGATTCCAAAAAAGTTGGGACAAAGTACAAATTGTAAATAAAAACGGAATGCAATAATTTACAAATCTCAAAAACTGATATTGTATTCACAATAGAACATAGACAACATATCGAATGTCGAAAGTGAGACATTTTGAAATTTCATGCCAAATATTGGCTCATTTGAAATTTCACGACAGCAACACATCTCAAAAAAGTTGGGACAGGGGCAATAAGAGGCTGGAAAAGTTAAAGGTACAAAAAAGGAACAGCTGGAGGACCAAATTGCAACTCATTAGGTCAATTGGCAATAGGTCATTAATATGACTGGGTATAAAAAGAGCATCTTGGAGTGGCAGCGGCTCTCAGAAGTAAAGATGGGAAGAGGATCACCAATCCCCCTAATTATGCGCCGACAAATAGTGGAGCAATATCAGAAAGGAGTTCGACAGTGTAAAATTGCAAAGAATTTGAACATATCATCATCTACAGTGCATAATATCATCAAAAGATTCAGAGAATCTGGAAGAATCTCTGTGCATAAGGGTCAAGGCCGGAAAACCATACTGGGTGCCCGTGATCTTCGGGCCCTTAGATGGCACTGCATCACGTACAGGCATGCTTCTGTATTGGAAATCACAAAATGGGCTCAGGAATATTTCCAGAGAACATTATCTGTGAACACAATTCACTGTGCCATCTGCCGTTGCCAGCTAAAACTCTATAGTTCAAAGAAGAAGCCGTATCTAAACATGATCCAGAAGTGCAGATGTCTTCTCTGGGCCAAGGCTCATTTAAAATGGACTGTGGTAAAGTGGAAAACTGTTCTGTGGTCAGATGAATCAAAATTTGAAGTTCTTTATGGAAATCAGGGACGCCGTGCCATTCAGACTAAAGAGGAGAAGGACGAAGTTGTTATCAGCGCTCAGTTCAGAAGCCTGCATCTCTGATGGTATGGGGTTGCATTAGTGTGTGTGGCATGGGCAGCTTACACATCTGGAAAGACATCATCAATGCTGAAAGGTATATCCAGGTTCTAGAGCAACATATGCTCCCATCCAGACAACGTCTCTTTCAGGGAAGACCTTGCATTTTCCAACATGACAATGTCAAACCACATACTGCATCAATTACAGCATCTTGGCTGTGTAGAAGAAGGGTCCAGATACTGAACTGGCCAGCCTGCAGTCCAGATCTTTCACCCATAGAAAACATTTGGCGCATCATAAAATGGAAGATACGACAAAAAAGACCTAAGACAGTTGAGCAACTAGAATCCTACATTAGACAAGAATGGGTTAACATTCCTATCCCTAAACTTGAGCAACTTGTCTCCTCAGTCCCCAGACATTTACAGACTGTTGTAAAGAGAAAAGGGGATGTCTCACAGTGGTAAACATGGCTTTGTCCCAAATTTTGAGATGTGCTGTTGTCATGAAATTTAAAATCACCTATTTTTTCTCTTTAAATGATACATTTTCTCAGTTTAAACATTTGATATGTCATCTATGTTCTATTCTGAATAAAATACAGTATGGAATTTTGAAACTTCCACATCATTGCATTCCGTTTTTATTTACAATTTGTACTTTGTTCCAACTTTTTTGGAATTGGGGTTGTATGTGTAAATAATTAATTTCCCTCCTCCTCCCCAATATTGGGGTTCATTTTGTCAATGCATGAGTTTAAGTTAATTTTAATTCCATGCAGAAAACTGAATATTTATACAAGCCATAGTTCTTTCCTCATTTATGTACAAAAGAAGATAAACTGTTCATAACTAATTAGTAAATGGTCAAATATGCACATACCTTCCACTAACAGCCAGCATTTGCAAGATCTACAGTGGTGCTTGAAAGTTTGTGAACCCTTTAGAATTTTCTATATTTCTGCATAAATATGACCTAAAACATCATCAGATTTTCACACAAGTCCTAAAAGTAGATAAAGAGAACCCAGTTAAACAAATGAGACAAAAATATTATACTTGGTCATTTATTTATTGAGGAAAATGATCCAATATTACATATCTGTGAGTGGCAAAAGTATGTGAACCTTTGCTTTCAGTATCTGGTGTGACCCCCTTGTGCAGCAATAACTGCAACTAAACGTTTCCAATAACTGTTGATCAGTCCTGCACACCGGCTTTGAGGAATTTTAGCCCATTCCTCTGTACAGAACAGCTTCAACTCTGGGATGTTGGTGGGTTTCCTCACATGAACTGCTCGCTTCAGGTCCTTCCACAACATTTCGATTGGATTAAGGTCAGGACTTTGACTCAGCCATTCCAAAACATTAACTTTATTCTTCTTTAACCATTCTTTGGTAGAACAACTTGTGTGCTTAGGGTTGTTGTCTTGCTGCATGATCCACCTTCTCTTGAGAGTCAGTTCATGCACAGATGTCCTGACATTTTCCTTTAGAATTTGCTGGTATAATTCAGAATTCATTGTTCCATCAATGATGGCAAACCATCCTGGCCCAAATGCAGCAAAACAGGCCCAAACCATGATACTACCACCACCATGTTTCACAGATGGGATAAGGTTCTTATGCTGGAACGCAGTATTTTCCTTTCTCCAAACATAACGCTGCTCATTTAAACCAAAAAGTTCTAGTTTGGTCTCACCCATCCACAAAACATTTTTCCAATAGCCTTCTGGCTTGTCCACGTCATCTTTAGCAAACTGCAGACGAGCAGCAATGTTCTTTTTGGAGAGCAGTGGCTTTCTCCTTGCAACCCTGCCATGCACACCATTGTTGTTCAGTGTTCTCCTGATGGTGGACTCATGAACATTAACATTAGCCAGTGTGAGAGAGGCCTTCAGTTGCTTAGAAGTTACCCTGGGATCCTTTGTGACCTCGCCGACTATTACACGCCTTGCTCTTGGAGTGATCTTTGTTGGTCGACCACTCCTGGGGAGGGTAACAATGGTCTTGAATTTCTTCCATTTGTACACAATCTGTCTGACTGTGGATTGGTGGAGTCCAAACTCTTTAGAGATGGTTTTGTAACCTTTTCCAGCCTGATGAGCATCAACAACGCTTTTTCTGAGCTCCTCAGAAATCTAATTTGTTCGTGCCTTGATACACTTCCACAAACATGTGTTGTGAAGATCAGACTTTGATAGATCCCTGTTCTTTAAATAAAACAGGGTGCCCACTAACACCTGATTGTCATCCCACTGATTGAACACACCTGACCCTATTTTCACCTTCAAATTAACTGCTAATCCTAGAGGTTCACATACTTTTGCCACTCACATATATGTAATACTGGATCATTTTCCTCAATAAATAAATAATCAAGTGTAATATTTTTGTCTCATTTGTTTAACTGGGTTCTCTTTATCTACTTTTAGGACTTGTGTTAAAATCTGATGATGTTTTAGGTCATATTTATGCAGAAATATAGAAAATTCTAAAGGGTTCACAAACTTTCAAGCACCACTGTAATTCCAAGCAGAGTGGCATAAATGCCTCTTTCACCACAGATCTATTGATTAACATATCCTCAGACACAGTAATGTCTTACTTCTGGCCTTGAATCAATGTAACACTCTTTCCTATCCGTGTTTGGGAGTTATGCAGACAGAACACAATCAAAGACAGTATCCTTTCTTTCAGTTGCTGTTAGCCCTGTAATCTTTACCAATAAGTCCACTTTTGGAACTGTAGACTTATGAATAGGTAAAATTCAAAACATGCATTAGTGTTGATAAACATTTTTTTTCAATTAACCATATGTTTTTTTTTTTTTAATCTGTCAAAGATATTAACTCCTTCAACGTCTACTTGGTAGAGTCTGGCATCATTTGGAGGCAGACAATTGACAGTGAAGATGAAACCATCCACCAATTTGACACAGACTGTGCTTCTAACTTGCTTCAGAGGAAAATTCAACCAGTTCGCCATCCTGTAGCACCAATAATGCAGAATATTTAACTATATATTTGCCTATACTTGATTCTTATTTATTTATCTATAATGTTGTAGGTGTGAGATTAAAATGTCAGAAAACTTTGATTAGTGTCTTACTTTATAGAGGAAAATTTTGGCATTGGGATTCCTGAGGGCCATTTCAAATTCAAATTGTGCATACTCAGGAGTTTTGATCTCAGTATGTTGCAAGTTGCTCAGGTATTCAGTATACTGCAAATTCAGATTTCTAAGAAAAAAGTTTCCAAGAACTTAGCAGAGATCTTTCAATAAAATGTGTTCTTTATTGTCAGTGAAAATATAAATGGAACACTTTTAAATGCCTGACATTTTACCTCTACCTGCTGCTCTTCTCTTTCTCTTTTCATTTAATTTCTTCAACACTCACCGGAAGTCATTCATTTCATATGCAGTACAAATGTGCTTGTAGTCATTCTTATCAGCACTCAACAGTAGCTCGCAGTAGTGGCAGGTATACCACCCCGACTTGCTTAAATTATGGAATGAGGGGGTCCCTGTGGCACTGGTGTCAGTAGTTCCAGAGAGGGTGGAGCTGGGGCCAGAGGTAAGAGCAAAAGTAATTGCTCAACCCACCCTGGTCCCCTGTGGACCTCTTGCTGGCTCAATTCGCAGAGGTTGCCAAGTTGCAAACAAAATTTTATGACGTGCTCTTGCCTCTTCCCAGCTGCACTCATCTCATAGAACACCACATCGAGATGTCCTCGGGGTGGTGGTACATAGCCGTCTCTACCGCTTACCTGAGCACAAGAAAATTGTGGTTCGGGGCAAACTCAAAGCAATGTTTGAGATGGGAATAATTGAGGAGTCGCACAGTGACTAAAGCAGCCCGATGGTCTTGGTCCCCAAGACTGACAGGTTGGTCTGGTTCTGTGTGGACTACTGAAAGGTCAGTGCAGTGTCTAAATTTGACATGTACCCAATGCCTCATATTGATAAGTTGCTCGATTTGTTAGGTGCTGCTCATTTTTACTCGACACTGGATTTGACAAAGGGATATTGGCAGATCCCCTTGACCCTTCTATCCCAAGAGAAAATGACTTTTTCAACACCATTCAGCTTACACCAGTTCGTCAACTTCCTTTCAGGTTATTCGGGGCTACCGCAACAGTCCATGGGCAAAATCCTCTGTCTGCCTGCTGCCTATGCCACAGCTTATCTAGACAATATCATTATGTATAGCAGTGATTGGCTGTGGCACCTAAAAGCCCTCAGAGCCATCTTGGAGTAATTTAGACATGCAGGACTCACAGGTAACCTGAAAAAGTGTGCAATTGGGTGGGTGGGAGTATGGTAGCTGGGCTTCCACTTGGGTCATGAGCAGGTGCGTCCCCAAATTGACAAGACTGCAGCCATTGCAACCTGCCTGAGGCCCAAGACCAAAAAAGGGAAGAGACAGTTTCTGGGGCTGGCTACTATCATAGGTTTGTGCCTCATCATTTGGACGTCACCAGCCTGCTGACTGATCTCACTAAAAAGGGGGTGCCAGATCCAGTCCAGTGGATGGAGCAGTGCCAACAGGCATTCACTAAGGTAAAGGTTGCACTGTGCAGGGGGCCACTTTTACACTCCTGTGACTTCTCTCTCCCTTTTATTTTGCAGACAGACATGTTGGACAGAGGGCTGGGGGCCGTTCTGTCCCAGGAGGTGGAGTGGGAAGAGCACCCGGTGCTGTACAAAAGACACAAGTTCTCTGTGCGGGAGATGAAGTACAGGACCATTGAGAAGGAGTATCTGGCCATCAAGTAGGTGGTCCTCACCCTCCGATATTACCTGCTGGAGTGCTCTTTCACCCTCTGTTCGGGCCATGCCCTGCTCCAGTGACTCCACTGCATGAAGGATGCCAACACAGAGCTCACCCATTGGTATCTAGCCCTCCAGCCTTTCAAGTTTGAGGTGGTCCACAGACCGGGGGCACAGATGGACAGAATGAACTGAGTGTCATATCATGCAGATTAGAGATTAGTGGTAGAAATAATTAACTGCCTGGCTGAACTTACAGCAGATATATCTTTTTATGTTTTCTCTGTTACTGAATGTTTGAGTGATAATAAATGTTGGGACTTGGATACAGCAAAATGTCAGCTATATTGAATAGTTTGTTTCCAAAACAACATAAATGCCAAATTTGCACTGTGCTGTCAATGGAACTGAATGCCCATGGATCTGTGCGTATTAAATATGTATGGCTTTGGGCTTTAAAATGCATGGCTATGTATGGCTATGGGCTTTGCAAGCAGAAAGGTTGTTTTACTAGGTTAAAAAGTAGTTTACTCAAAAAAAAAATCTCTACCACATCTATTCTCCAAAACAAACAAACAAACAAAATATTATTTTGTGCAGGAGAATTAAAGGCAAGAACTTTATGTAGATAATTTGCTTTAGACCACCTCCAAAAGTGCAAGACAACCACACTATTGCAGTTTTATATATTGGCATATGCAGAGTTGTTCATTTTTATGATAAAGTGAAAGTGGTATGCTATGAAAGAGGTTTTGTCATATGGGAAGTGAATAAAAAAGACTGATAATATTATTAATATTCTAACAGCATTAGTTTTGCTGACAATATTTTTATGTATGTTATTTTAATATAGTATAGCTATGGTATTTTGGACTTTGAAAGCATTTTATACAGACCACTGTAGTTCGAAATAAAAAGCTTTCAGTGTGAATTGTCTTTTAGTAGCCATACTAGAGTTGTTGGTCTTTATTTGTTTAAAACACACATATGCATGCATGCATGCATGCGCACACACACACACACACACGAGCACAACATTTTTGGGGAGACGAATGTTGAACATCAACTTAGCAAGGTTGGGACAAAACTTTCTAATCTTCACTGTGTAAAGATGGTAATGTACATTCATTTTGGACCAAAATTAGTTTGAAAACTCCTCTTTCCTAGCAGATGTAGAATATCACACATCTTTTTGCACTGATCCACTCACACAACGTGTTAATTTATGACCATGAAAATAGCAACAGTGCAAAATTGGAAAAAAAAAAAAAGTCTTGCATTCAACCAAAATAGCAATTTGCCAGCATTAACCAACAATTAGGCATGGGAATAGAGCCCTATGTGTTTTAACTAGTCAGTTACTTTGACAAAGTTTATGTCTTCAGAGCTCTGTCTAATGAGGAAAAAAGGAAAATAAAAGTTTTATAATGTTTACAGTATAGGTTTGTCCCCTGAAGCAGTGACTTTAAAGTGTGGCAAATAAGGCTCCTGTCAGAATTCTGTGGGAAACTCCATCTGGCTGGGATATAATTCACAGTGCTGCAGATCAAGTTAGGAGAGGTGTCATTTCCACTTCACTGAAACCTTATTGAATCTCCACAGCAGGAATGTGTTACTGACAGATTTTGAGTAAATCTTGCACATATTTTAGCTTCTTTTAGATGAGATGATACAGTGAGGTGAGAAAAAGACGATGTGATAAGGCCTTCAAGATGTAATACTCCACCTCCATGGCTGATTAGGTGCTTTTCTTACAAGAGTAACTTTATTTCAGGACATGTTTCATGCGAGAAAAGTGGCTAACACATGTTTCTTCGAATCATCGCGTGAAGTGTAAATAACTTGCTACCATGTTAGAGATTTTAGGTGTATATCTTATCAAATGATTTAGATGAACCTGGAACTTCTGCAGCTTTCCCACATGAAATGACACAGACTTGTAGTGGGGATGGACCCTCCTGTTGTGGTTGACAGATGAGGGTTTTGGTGGGTCGTAGGTTGGCGTTGGTCCTCATTTCTCAAGCGGTGCTGCCTCATATGTGAAAGTAGTCCAATCCTGGACTTGCATACTAGGTGGCAAGTGCTGCAGGTGAACTCTAGAGTGGATGGGGGCAGTAAGCTGCAGGCTTTACAATGGGCAAGCCTTACCTGGACCTCCCTACATCTCAGCTCCTCAAAGGATTCTGCTGCATCAATGCATATGAGCCTCCAGTTAGTAAAGATGCAAATTGTTGTTTTATTGTGACATAAACAATAATTAGGATGAAAAAAAACACAGAAGTCTGGAGTGTACATAGGTATTCACTCCCTTTCGTATGAAACCCCTAAATAAGAGCTGGTCCAACCAATTCACTTCATAAGTCACATTATTATTTGATTAAGGTCCACTTGTGTGCACAATCAAAGTGTCACATGATCTGTCACATGATGTCTGTATAAATCAACCTGTTCTGGAAGGACCTTGACTCTGGAACACGACTAAGCAAGCAACATGAGAACCAAGGAGCACTCCAAACAGGTCAGAGACAAAGGTGTGAAGAAGTATAGATCAGGGTCGAGCTATAAAAAAAAATCCCAAACTTTGAATATCCTATGGAGCACCATTAAATCCATTATGGCAAAATGGAAAGAATATGGCACCACTACAAACCTGACAAGAGAAGGCCACCCACCAAAACTCACAGACCAGGCAAGGAGGGCATTAATCAGAGATGCAACAAAGACACCAAAGATAATACTGAAGGAGCTGCAAAGATCCACAGTGGAGATGGGAGTATCTGTCCATAGGACCATTTTAAGCTGTACACTCCACAGAGTGGGGTTTTATGGCCAGTGGCCAGAAAAAAGCCATTGCTTAAGAAAACACATTGGAGTTTGCCCAACAGCATGTGGCAGGCTCCCCAAACACATTGAAGAAGATTCTCTGGCCCTATGAGACTAAAATTTAACTTTTTGGCTATCATGGGAAATGCCATATGTGGTGCAAACCCAACACCCTGAGAACACTATTCCTACAGTGAAGCATGATCGTGGTAGTATCATACTGTGGGGATATTTTTCATCTGCAGGGACAGGAAAACTGGTCAGGACTGAAGGAAAGATGGATGGCACTAAATGCTGGGCAATTCCAGAGAAAAACCTGTTTGAGTCAGCCAGAGGTTTGAGACTGGGACGAAGGTTCACATTCCAGCAGGACAATGACCCTAAACATACTGCTAATGCTACACTGGAGTGGTTTAAAGGGAAACATTTAAATGTCTTGGAATGGCCTAGTCAAAGCCCAGACCTCAATCCAATTGAGAATCTGTGACATAACTTGAAGATTGCTGTACACCAACACAACTGATCCAACTTGAAGGAGTTGGAGCAGTTTTGCCTTGAGGAATGGGCAAAAATCTGAGTGGCTAGATGTGCTAAGCTAATAGAGATATACCCCAAGAGACTTGCAACTGTAATTGCAGCAAAAGGTGGCTCTACAAAGTACTGACTTTGGGGGACGAATACCTATGCACACTCCAGATTTTTTTTCATATTAATTATTGTTTGTGCCAAAATAAACAACAATTTTCACCTTTAAAGTGGTAGGTATGTTGTGTAAATCAAATGGTGCTAACACCCCAAAAATCCATTTTAATTCCAGATTGTAATATGACAAAACAGGACAAACATGAAGAGGGATGAATACTTTTGCAAGACACTACACACACACACACACACACACACTATGTTGTGTGTGTGTGTGTGTGTGTGTGTGTGTGTGTGTGTGTGTGTGTGTATTTATTTATTCTATCCACATTCACTGATTCAGTAGATATGAGCAATCATGTGCTCTGATTGGCTACTCCACTGCTAGGATATCAGCTCATATACCATGAGTAGAGAAAAACAAAATGGCAGCGTGCATCAAGTCAGATATATCACTTTGTTAAAAAGTATTTAAAAGAAACAGAAATAGCTGAATAAAACTATATGTTTTTTTTCCCAAAAAAATATCTTTTGTTCCACATTCCAGCCCAATCAGTGGCAGTAACCTTGAAGGTGGTTTGCCAACTGCCAAAAAAAGAAGAAAAGAAAATGGTGGACCGTGTTACTTAACCAACCGAGGATGAAATAAAAACTCTACTCAAAAACAAAACCCCAGAAAATACAAAAAAAAGCAACAAAATATAGAATAAAAGTATTTGATGGTAAAAACATTACTTTTTTTCAATAATTATTATAATAGCATTTTTCACAAATTGCTACTGTCATTTTGCCGGTTTGTTTGCATTCTAAGTGGAAATTATTTTGTCGGACGTTTTGTACAAAGTTTTTATTTATCAAATTTGCAAAAAATAAAAATGCTGCTTCTCAAAAATCCAGTGAATGTGGACAGAATAAAACAGTTATTCCACTCACTGTTGTCATATATGGCTTACAGTGCCTTGAAAAAGTATTCATACCCTTTGAACTTTTTCACATTTTTCCACCTTACAACCACGAACTTAAAAGTTTTTTATTGAGATTTTATGTGATAGACCAACACAGAGTAGCACATAATTGTGAAGTGAAATGAAAATGATAAATGGTCTTCAAAATTTTAAACAAATAAAAATCTGAAAAATGTGGTGTGCATTAGTATTCAGCCCCCTGTACTCTGATACCTCTAAATACAATCCAGTGCAATCAATTGCCTTCAGAAGTCATCTAATTAGTTAACAGAGTCCTACTGTGTGTGTAATTTACTCTCAGCATAAATACACTTGTTCTGTGAAGGCCTCAGTGGTTTGTTAGAGAACACTGAAGAACAAAGAGCATCATGAAGACCAAAGAACTCACCAGACAGGTCAGGGATAAAGTTCTGGAGAAGTTTAAACAGGGTTAGGTTATAAAAAAAATCCCAAGCTCTGAACATCTCAAGAAGCACTGTTCAATCCATCATTCAAAAATGGAAAAAGTATGGCACAACTGCAAACCTACCAAGACATGGCCATCCACCTAAACTGACAGAGCGAGCAAGGAGAGCACTGGTCAGAGAAGCAGCCAAGAGGCCCATGATCACTCTGGAGGAGCTGCAGAAATCCACAGCTCAGGTGGGAGAATCTGTGCACAGGACAACTATAAGTCATACACTCCACAAATCTGGCCTTTTTGGAAGAGTGGCAAGAAGAAAGCCATTGTTGAAAGACAGGCATAAGAAGTCCCGTTTGCAGTTTGCCAGAAGCCATGTAGGGGACACAGCAAACATGTGAAAGAAGATGCTTTGGTCAGATGAGACCAAAGTTGAACTTTTTGGCCTAAATGCAAAGCGCTATGTGTGGCGGAAAACTAACACTGCTCATCACCCTGCACACACCATCCCCACTGTGAAACATGGTGGTGGCAGCATCATGCTATGGGGATGCTTTTCTTCAGCAGGGACAGGGAAGCTGGTCAGAGTTGATGGGAAGATGGATGGCGCTAAATACAGGGCAATCCTGGAAGAGAACCTGTTGGAGGCTGCAAAAGACTTGAGACTGGGAAGGAGATTCACCTTCCAGCAAGACAATGACCCTAAACATACAGCCAGAGCTACAATGGAATGGTTTAGATCAAAGAATATTCATGTGTTAGAATGGCCCAGTCAAAGTCCAGACCTAAATCCCATTGAGCATCTGTGGCAAGACTTGAAAATTGCTGTTCACAGACACTCTCCATCCAATCTGGCTGAGCTTGAGCTATTTTGCAAAGAAAATTGGCAAAAATTTCAGTGTCTAGATGTGCAAAGCTGGTAGAGACATACCACAAAAGACTTGCAGCTGTAATTGCAGAAAAAGGTGGCTCTACAAAGTATTGACGCAGGGGGGCTGAATACTAATGCACACCACATTTTTCAGATTTTTATTTGTTTAAAATTTTGAAGACCATTTATCATTTTCATTTCACTTCACAATTATGTGCTACTCTGTGTTGGTCTATCACATAAAATCTCAATAAAAAAAATGTTAAGTTCGTGGTTGTAAGGTGGAAAAATGTGAAAAGTTCAAAAGGTATGAATACTTTTTCAAGGCACTATATAGCCGACTTGGCGCGCCGAGGCCTCACACACACATATATATCATCTCATTATCTGTAGCCGCTTTATCCTGTTCTACAGGGTCGCAGGCAAGCTGGAGCCTATCTCAGCTGACTATGGGCGAAAGGTGGGGTACACCCTGGACAAGTCGCCAGGTCATCACAGGGCTGACACATAGACACAGACAACCATTCACACCTACGGTCAATTTAGAGTCACGAGTTAACCTAACCTGCATGTCTTTGGACTGTGGGGGAAACCGGAGCACCCGGAGGAAACCCACGCGGACATGGGGAGAACATGCAAACTCTGCACAGAAAGGCCCTCGCCAGCCATGGGGCTTGAACCCAGACCTTCTTGCTGTGAGGCGACAGCGCTAACCACTACACCACTGTGCCACCTATATATATAAGTATTTGTTCTTGATTCTCAGGTTTCTGTTCTTGCTGGCAGGAGTGGAACCCAATATGCTCTTCAAAAAGTCCCAGAGATCACAATTTTTCCCATTTTGATGTTTGAGGTGAACACTAACTGAAGCTCTTGATTTGTATCTGCATGATTTTATGCACTGTGCTGATGTTAAGGGATTGGCTAATTCAATAACTGCATAAAACAACAGGTGTATGGGTGTTCCTAATAAAGTGGCCAGTGAGTGCAAATGAGATGTGCCTTTGCATCCATATAGACCAGGGAGAGGCAAGTGTAAATCATACTGCCTTAGTGATACTTGCACACTGTGACACCATATGCACCATATAACACATATGGCTTGAGCTGATGATATGTAGGTTGATCAGTGAGTCTGGCTGTTTGACTCTGAGTTAACATTAGTGAAAGAACCTGACCAAAATTATCAGGATGTTTTAGTGCTTTACCTTATGAGACAGAATGCTCGGAAGGGATATTTTTGTTTTGCTTTTCCTTTCTGAACTTTATTGCACATGTATTAATACCAATGCATGACTCTAATAGAGTACATACTGTAAAATTCTGCAATGGTAATCAGCAGGTAAATGGTAAATATAACTTTGATCAAATTCCTGTACATGCATGGATAGATCAGGATGCCACAATGAAATTCAGTTACTTGATTAACTTACAGTGAATAATTCATAGGCCACCTCATCAATTTTAATACAACCCCAAATCAGAAAAAATGGGATGGCATGTTGAAATTGAAAGTAAAATTGAAAACAATGTAAATAATTGTAAATAATCTTTGACCTGTATTGCCCTAAAAACCAATACAACAGCACATTATTTAATGATTTTTTTTTTTCAAAATAAACACAATTTAATTTTCATTCTTGCAACACATTTAAAAAAGTTGGGACGGTAAAGCATTTATCACTTTATTATGTTGCCATTCCTTCTCACAACACTTAAAATATATTTAGGGACTGAAGAAACTAAGTCATGAAATGTTTCAGGTGTTATTTAGTCTCATTCTTAAAGTGCACAACAGTACGGGGTTATCATCATCCTATTTTTCATTTCAAAAGTCACCACACATTCTCTGTTGGGGATAGAGGGGACAGGCACCCTCTTTTCCACAGCCATGCCTTTGTAATATATGCAGAATATGGTTTTGTGTTGTCTTGTTGAAAGATCTATGGGAAAGATGTCATCTTGAAGGCAGCATATATTGCTCCAAAATATCAATGTACTTTTCTGCATTAATGCTGCCATCACAGAGGTGGAAGTTACCTTTGCCAAGGGCACTGACACAACCCCATACCATGACAGACCCTGGCTCTTGGACTTGTTGCTGGTAACAGTCTGGATGGTCCTTTTTGTCTTTGGTCCAGAGCAAATGGATTCCATTTTGAACAAAAAAGACCTGGAATACTAATTCATCTGACCACAATACACATTTCCACTGTATGATGATCCATCCCAGATGCCTCCAAGCCCAGAGAAGTTGATGGTGCTTCTGGACACAGTTAACATAAGGCTTCCTTTTTGTACAGTCAAGTTTTAACTGCCATTTGGGAATGTAACTCAGTATTGTAATGCTTGACAATGGTTTACCAAAGTAATCTTGAGTCCATGTGGTTATATCAGCTATAGATGAATGACGGTTCTTGATGCAGTGCCGTCTGAGGGATAAGAGATCATGGGTGTTCTGCTTCAGCTTGTGCCCTTGTGTTTTATGCACCGAAATTCCTCCAGATTCCTTGAACTGTTTAATGATCTTATGTACCATAGAGGGTGAAATGCCCAAATCTCTTCATATCTTTCTTTGAGGAATATTGATTTAAAACATTTAAGCAATTTTCTCACACATTTGTTGACAAACTAGAGATCCACGGCCCACCTTTACTCCTCAAATGATGTTGGCATCACCTGTTTAAAACCATATCATTATTTAATTGTTTTACTTCATTACAAGTCCTAAATTGCCCTGTCCTGTTTTTTATTAATGTGTTACAGGCCTGAAATGCAGGACCAGCTATATATTAACAAATGAAATGAAGGTGACCTGAAATATGGTAGGCTCATACTGTCTGCAATCAAATACAAGACAAAGTAAATTTAGAGATCACTGCTTTCTTTTTTTTATTTGCATTTTCCATACTGTCCCAACTTTTTCTGATTTGGGCTTGTAATTTATTCACACCAAGTTTCTTGTCATCATTTAAGGTAATATTTTGTTTCAAACCTCTCTATATTTTCCCTCTGTGCCCAGCAAAAGCAAAGATTAGTGCATCAGAATTTAAAATCAAACAAACAAATTACTTTAATTTAAAATTAATAATTTATGTTGTTTTTTTTTTCAAAGTAAATGTAAATAAGCAGCAAGTAGCAAACACACACTGTTTAGCAAAACAATACGAGCTTTAGCTTGAAAAGTAATCAAAGGAAAACAAAATAGCAAAGGTTGTGTTGACTCAACAACAACAACAGCCTCATCAAAATACTTTGTATGCAAAACAAGGAATATTAAAGATATCGCCTGTGAATGGTAAATGTTCCTTCTACATTTAGCTGAAAGACATCAAAATAGATTATTCTAAGTACTTAAAAGGAGAAGCCTTTATGCCTTTATCCAGCTGTGACTTTATTCTGGGAAAGAAAGAAAGAAAGAAAGAAAGAAAGAAAGAAAGAAAGAAAGAAAGAAAGAAAGAAAGAAAGAAAGAAAGAAAAAAAACATTACTGAATCATTGCAGTTTAGATTTGATTGTACAGTGGTGCTTGAAAGTTTATGAACCCTTTAGAATTTTCTATATTTCTACATAAATATGACCTAAAACATCATCAGATTTTCACACAAGTCCTAAAAGTGTGACTTGTGTGGTGTGACCCCTTGTGCAGCAATAACTGCAACTAAATGTTTCCGGTAACTATTGATCAGTCCTGCACACCGGCTTGAAGGAATTTTAGCCCATTCCTCCGTACAAAACAGCTTCAACTCTGGGATGTTGGTGGGTTTCCTCACATGAACTGCTTGCTTCAGGTCCTTCCACAACATTTTGATTGGATTAAGGTCAGGACTTTGACTTGGCCATTCCAAAACATTAACTTTATTTTTCTTTAACCATTCTTTGGTGGAACGACTTGTGTGTTTCGGGTTGTTGTCTTGCTGCATGACCCACCTTCTCTTGAGATTCAGTTCATGGACAGATGTCCTGACATTTTCCTTTAGAATTCGCTGGTATAATTCAGAATTCATTGTTCCATCAATGATGGCAAGCCGTCCTGGCCCAGATGCAGCAAAACGGGCCCAAACCATGATACTACCACCACTATGTTTCATGGATGGGACAAGGTTCTTATGCTGGAATGCAGTGTTTTCCTTTCTCCAAACATAATGCTGCTCATTTAAACCAAAAAGTTCTATTTTGATCTCATCTGTCCACAAAACATTTTTCCAGTAGACTTCTGGCTTGTTCATGTGATCTTTAGCAAACTGCAGACGAGCAGCAATGTTCTTTTTGGAGAGCAGTGGCTTTCTCCTTGCAACCCTGCCATGCACACCATTGTTGTTCGGCGTTCTCCTGATGGTGGACTCATGAACATTAACATTAGCCAATGTGAGAGAGGCCTTCAGTTGCTTAGAAGTTACGCTGTGGTCCTTTGTGACCTCGCCGACTATTACATGCCTTGCTCTTGGAGTGCTCTTTGTTGGTCGACCACTCTTGGGGAGGGTAACAATGGTCTTGAATTTCCTCCATTTGTACACAATCTGTCTGACTGTGGATTGGTGGAGTCCAAACTCTTTAGAGATGGTTTTGTAACCTTTTCCAGCCTGATGAACATCAACAGCACTTTTTTCTGAGGTCCTCAGAAATCTCCTTTGTTCATGCCATGATGCACTTCCCCAAACATGTGTTGTGAAGATCAGACTTTGATAGATTCCTATTCTTTAAATAAAACAGGGTGCCCACTCACACCTGATTGTCATCCCATTGATTGGAAACACCTGACTCTAATTTCACCTTCAAATTAACTGCTAATCTTAGAGGTTCACATACTTTTGCCACTCACAGATATGTAATATTGGATCATTTTCCTCAATAAATAAATGACCAAGTATAATATTTTTGTCTCATTTGTTTAACTGGGTTCTCTTTATCTACTTTTAGGACTTGTGTGAAAATCTGATGATGTTTTAGGTCATATTTATTCAGAAATGTAGAAAATTCTAAAGGGTTCACAAACTTTCAAGCACCACTGTATTTGCACTTAATAAATTTCACATTCTAAAATTTTAAACGTCGCACAGCTTCTAAACTTACGATCATTATTTCAGTGGAATTATTTAGACTAAACATAAATTAAACTACCTAACTAAATTAAAATAATTAAATGCACATTTACTTTGTGGTTAGTTAATAACCACCTATATAAAAAGACACAAATTCTGAAACAACACTATCTCTTTGATAAACACTGCAAAAAAATGACACCTTAGCAAGTGAAAATATGTTCAATATAGTATTTTATCTAGTTTTATCTATTCCCTATTATAGGATTACAATAGACCAAATATATCATAATTAAATCTATTTCTACATATTTTCAGTAATTCCCAGTTTGAAATAGTTTTGTTCTATTCATAGAATTTTTTTAAGCATAGCATGAAGCATGATTATCTGTTAAGACAATAAGACAATGTAAAGCTTCTAATACATAAAAGCATCTAAAACATGCTGAATAATATTATATTTGAATTGAAATACTGCACTCTCAAAAGGAATATTAGATACATCTACCCACATTCAAGACATTTAATTTGCTAAAAATCTTAGCAAGTGAAAAATACCCTGAACAGTCATACATTTCTAATATTTTCCATGAATATACAATGTAAGAATATTAAACCTATTTCTTGATTTTTTTGCTCATTTCAAGCTTTTAAATTTATTTCAATATTTAAATTTGCTACTTTCTAGAAATTGTTGCTAAACTTTATCAGCATTATCTGCCACTAGCACAAGAGAATTTCAAACTTTAAATAAGTTTAAAAAAAATAGAAATACGCTTAATAATCTTATATTTGGTTTATTGTAATCTTATAATAGTAAATACTAGCTACATTGGAGTATATTCAAGATATGTATTCTTGCTAAGAGTTGTTGCGAAGAGCCTTCACTACAATTCACTCTAGTTCGTTTTAATATGTTGTGCTGTGATGGATACAACTCTGTAAATATCTTGCTTTTTGTGGCAAGGTTGACCATTTGATTATCTACTTCTATGACTGATAATGGTCTTAACTTGCAATAGATGGTGCCATAAACTGTAACATGTACAGAGAAATATAAAGGTCTTACCTCTGACTGTCAGCTTGGTAGAGCACTCTGCTCTACCTAATGCATTTTCTGCAATAACTTTGTACTCTCCTGTGTCTTTGGGACCCACCCTCAGTATGAGCATGGAGCAGACACCACATGTGTTGGTGATGTAGTAGTTGGAGTCTGTGTTGAGACTGACGTTGTTATGGTACCATGTGACATGCGGGGTGGGATCGCCTCTTACCGCACAGCTCATGTAGCATTCATAGCCCTGTGGAGCTGTGTGCAGTTTCAGGGGGACTAGGAACTTAGGATGCCTCTCCAGGTTGCAGGGTTTTGACTCAGGCAGGGTTAACATGTACTTTTCTAGAGGAGATAAATGAAAGAGCAACAGTTTCCAACTGTGATCCTTTCACACTGATGAAACTACCAGCAATGGCAACTGTTAAATCTTCCAAAGACAAAACCACAAGGAGGTAATAAAGCAAAACCAACATAAAGAGTTTATGTAAAATGTTGGCTCACCACAAGCCTCCAGAGCAGCTTCAGTGGATCATAGCTTATGATTAACACCATTTACAGACTCATCAAACCATTCAGTGAGCCCATGTGCCCTGTGCGTGGGAGCATTATCCTCCTGGTTGAGACTACTCCCTTCAGAACAGAAATGTTTCAGTTTTGTTTGTTTGTTTGTTTGTTTTAACTGATTTGCACTCACCATCCTTTTTAAAATATCACTTCTCCACGGACCAGCATGGCTCCCCAGGACTCACCAAATACAATAAACACAAACCCTGGACTATCCATATCCTGGCTGAGTACGTGTCTGTTTCTTATCATAGAACACTAGCTGTGAAAGTAGGAGCAGATTCTCAGGAGGATGCCAGATGGTAGAGTTGTAACACAATACAACATCTGCACCTGTATCTGTTTAGTGCTCCAAATATTCATAATTGTATCTGCATTCAAATTTAAATCAGAAGTGAGTGAGGCCTATCTAAATTAAATATGAACCCTACCACTATGCCCCTAGAAACACTGATGGGGGAGGAAAACAAACAAACAAACAAAAAAACACCACAGGTAGAAATGTCAGCACTGTCAGCATGTCATAAATGAGCAATGTAAATGCATCATGCATTGTGGTTGTGACAGCGGGGGTGTGGCCAAGCGTCAGTTTGTGAATGGAGGGGGGTCTGGGAAGGTGAGTGGCCAAGTCATTAGACCTGTTGTCAATTAATGTGTGTGTGTGTTAGTTGCAGGGATGGCGGAGCATAAAAGGAGGGGGAGAGCAGAGAAGGGAGGGCTCTCCCGACCAGAACACGTGTGAGAGAGAGAGAGAGAGAGAGAGAGAGAGAGAGAGTGAGTGAGTGAGTGAGTGAGTGTGTGTGTGTGTGTGTGTGTGTGTGTGTGTGTGTGTGTGTGTGTGTGTGTGTGTGTGAGAGAGAGAGAGAGAGAGAGTGTGAAGCTGAAAAGCAAAGAAAATAAGAAAAATAAAGAGTGTGTGTGAACATCAACTCCCACCTGCCATGCTTCTGTGCTCCACCCACATCAGGGCCCTGTACTACGAACGGAGGTTAACCTACCCAGAAGTAACCCAGGGTTCCCCCGCTAAACCGGGGTTGACAAAACCTGGTTATCTTGTTTGGGGTTAAACGGTACTACGACGCCAGTTATGAAGTTGATTTGTTGAACCTGTGTTAACCTAATCAGGGTTAATGCGCGTTCACGTTAAAGGGGAGGTTATCAGCGCAAATCACCACTGTTCACAACGGCACGGTCACCGCACTTCACGGAGGAAGAATGCGCTGTCATAATGCAAAGCTACGAGGAGTTCAAAACAACATTAAGAGCAAAATCTAACACAGCGGCTGCCAATAAGGAGCGGCAAGCATGTTGGCAACGAATTGCCGATCGGGTAAATGCGCAAGTACATTCTCCCTTCTACATGTTCCAGAACAGAAGTATAGGATGAGAGAAAGCTTCATGATCAATCACAAGTCACAGAAAATGGTCCTTCGACGTGGCCCCAGTCATATATAGCTTGTTTAATGTCCGAAAAATCCTGAATAAAATCTGGTATGGTAAATTCATGGAGTAGCCTACTTAAGCTGATATGTGCACAGAGTCACATGAATTAGGATGACTGACTGTTCAGTCCCTTTGACTAAGTTGGTGTATGTCCTGTGAACATTTCAGAGGCAACAGCAGTGCCAAACGCACCTGGCAACAGGTGAAAATGAAATATAAAAACATCATAATGGTGTGTGTGTGTGTGCGCACGTGCAAGCAAGCATTCATTTGCCTTTTATTTATTCAAGTTTTATCTGTTTGCCTAATAGTTCAAATTGTTTTGTATATAGTTTATAATGTTGTTGTGTGATATTAATGATAATATTGTGGGAAAACTACTTTGCACGGACGTTCATTTAATTTATTCTATCGTCATTTTGTTTGTTCTATTTTTGTGTATTTTATTTATTTATCTGTTTGTCTAGTTGTATCTATTTTTCTAATAATAATATATTTTTTGCATTAATAGTTTGTTTTTTCCTATTAAAATAATCTTGTGTTCTTGTTATAACTTTATCTATTTATCTGACTGTTTAGTTGTATCTATTTTTATTACAATTTCAATATTTTTAATATAGAAAGTTTGTTTTTTTCTATTAAAATGTTCTTGTGTGATAACTAGTTCTTGTGTTATATTTTTGTATCTATGTTGTATCTCAGACTTAAATGTTTTTGTAAAACAAGTGTTTTTCTATAAAATATTCTTGCGTTCTTGATAACTATGTTCTTGAGTGGGTTCTTTTTTTTTTTACAGAAAAGCCGTTCTGCATGGACATTCATTGAAGCCCTCATTGTTTTTTAATGGTTATTTATGAGCATTTAGGGGTTACAATAATGTAAGTCTAGGTTGCTTTATATAAAAGGTATGTCCAGAAATATTGATGTCACTGTCTAAGCAGAGGGATCTGGCTTCTTTAGACGCTGTCTTCTTAAAACTGAATACATATTTAAAAAGAGCCAAATGAGCCAGTCTTTTGAACGGCTCTTTTCAAAGAACGGATCACAAAGATGCGGATCCCATCAAAGAGCCATAAATCCCATCTCTAATCTGCGCTCCGATATCGCACGGGTCATCCAGGTACGCTGGCATTGTCTCTAGAGGAAATGTCAGTGGAGAGGTGGTGTTTAAAAAGGGTGTGGTTAATCGGAAACCTCGGGTTAACCAAGAACATAACCTGAGACGAGCAGGTTTGAGATGCAGCGTAAGTTGCCATGGCAGCATACCTCGGTTTGAACATAGCCAACTTTCGTAGTATGGGTTAATCGGGAAGTTACGCTGCACGTGATCAAGTTACTCTCGAAGTTACCCTGGTAAGCCAAAAAACCCGCTTCGTAGTACAGGGCCCAGGGACTGCTACAATGATCTTTGTTTGTTTGTCCTGCAGTCTCTGTGTCTGACCACTCACATGAAAGTAAAAACCTCCAGCTTGGGTGACATTTTTGTTGTTTTCTACAGGATCCCAATGCTGTGAACCCTTCTCACAAACTTTCTTAAAAAAGCAAGAGTGCACCTCCTATCCCTATGTGTATTGTATCCATTTTGTACTAATAATGTACTGGCATTTGATTACATCTTTATCAGGTGGCGACTTGAAAGTAGTAAAATGTTACTTGAAATTGAAAAAACAATTTCAAAAATAAGCCAGGAACATATCTCATTCGATGTTAAAATATGTGTGGCACTCTCATATAGTGAAAGTAAGCATAAGGCACAGGAAGTTTGTTTTAATGTCTTTCTACACTGATCATTAGAGCATTGTTATATGCTATGTAGGGTGCAAACAATGTGACTAGGAAACCATTTAAAAGCAGTTCCAATGAGAAAATTTTACTCGGCTCACCAGATGAAATGAATGAAATGGATCACAAGATGAAATGAATCTACACAGCGATAAGAAACGGCTGCTGTAGGTAAATATATAAGTATGTTTGCCATTTATTATTATTCATATTCATATATAATACATATATGAATATGAAATGTTAACTTGCCAGTAGACTTTTGAAAGGAGGCAAAAACTTTGGCAGACATGAAATGACTACTGAATATTTCTGGGCCAGTAGAGAAGTAAGCCAGAGGCATTAATCAGGATATCAGTGTGACTACATTATTTGATCGTCTGCAGCATTTTATTTTCTGCAGTCTCTCATATGTCCTGGCTCAGCTTTCATGGTATCTGGGTAAAAAATGTAACCAATTTCAGCATGGGTATTTATGAATGCCAGTGGCAGTCGAACTAGAGACCCTGTGGAGGATTACAGGTAATTTGCTGAGCCTAGCTTACCATTCCACACATCTGGTGGAAGTATTACAAAGGGAGAAGGGCAATTGAACCATGCTGCCCTCAGAGCAAAACAGAGCCACTGTTTTTATTAACTTGTTACCTGTCTGTATATGGCCAACATCCAGTGAACATTTATATTAGCTTATAATATGTAAATTCACTGTTAAAAACTGTCTTGAGGCATTATGGGCAACAGTAACTTTTTTTGATTACCTTCTGTTGCACTAAGGCTACAGAGCACTACATAAGGCATGCACACTTGAAGATTGCACATGCAACCTTTTAAGAACTGCATGGGCCTCTATGAACTATGGTGGGTTTCCCAAAAGCCTCTTAATGCTAAGGGCATCTTAACTAGGAGAGAGAGCGTTCATTGTGCTTCTCGCGCTACCATTTATTGATGATGTTTGTGCTGTGATGCTTTTGGGAAACTCAGTCAGATAGTAAATATACTCAATGTATCACAGCCTAGAAAAATGCATTCAGTTTAGAAGAGAATTAAATAGGACTGTAACAGAGCCTCATTACAAACCTTTCTTCTCAGTAATGAGCCACTTTGGAGATTCAGAGGGAGCAGATTGTCCCATGTCATTTTTGGCATAGACACGGAACTGGTACTCTCTCCCCGGCATGATGTTGCAGGCTGTGAAGCTGTTGTTGAAGATGCCATCAGCCACTGTGTGCCAGGTTTGTTTAACAGAGTCCCTCTTCGTCACCATGTAGTGCAGATGATCGTCTCGTTTTTCATCTGGCGAGGCCGCCCAAGTGACTGTCACTGTGCCTGGTACATTCATATCTAGTTCAACAGACCCTGGAGGCTTAGGCTCATCTATGGAAACATGCAGGTACAATGTATGTTTTCACATGTATTAGAAATGTATCATCAACTCCAGAATGACTGATGATGAGGAAAATGGGCAAAAATAAATACATAAAATTAATAACAAGTGATATTTGATAAAATGATAATATATACTGATACTCTGCAGGTTTGTTGTAATGCTATTTTTCAAAGTTTTTTTTTAAGTACTGTATTTTACCACCCAATTAGTTTACAAATTAATGGAAATTGTCAATTACAGATTTGCTGAAACCTCAACTGCAGACCAAGGCGAGCCACCTAATTGGAGGACCTCGGCTGTGGTCAGGCCTGGAGAGGGTTGGGCTCCACTAGGCCATACTTGCCCAAGACATGCTGACCATGATGAACACAACAACAAACTTCATACCGGATTGGTCATCGCCTGGGATAACAAGGACCGTGCCCACCACTGCTCATCAGGGTGGAGGAGTAAAATATGCTACTGATGGATCACTGACCAACAAGATATGTGGAAGAGACAACATCGCCATCGCCACATGGAATGTTAGAACACTGGCCCAAGTAAGGAAACTTCAGGAACTGACACTGGAACTGAGCCACTACAGGTGGCATGTAGTTGGTCTCTGTGAGGTCAGGTGGAAAAACCTCGGAGAACACCAAACTGAGGAAGGTCATCTGCTCTACTATAGTGGAAAAAAAGACAAACACACAAATGGAGTTGGTTGCTAGTCAACAAATCCATCAAAGCAGCAGTTCTTGGCAGTCCTTAGATGCTGCCCTGTTTCCAGCAGAATCATCATTATCCATCTGAAAGCGTCCCCCTTCAACATCAATGTGATACAGATCTACGCACCAACCACCGAGTATGATGACGACCAGATAGAGGAATTCTACTCCCAGCTACAAAAAGTTGTAGACAAGAAAGACATCCTGATCATACAAGGAGACTGGAACACCAAGGTTGGTGTAGATGCACAGCAAGACTGGAAAGATCACTTAGGACCATCCTGCATTGAAAGCACAAATGAACGGGGAAGAAGGCTACTGGAGTTTACTAGCTACAATAACATGGTCCTAGCAAGCACTTTTGGTGAACACAAGGCCTCTCAGCATTGGTCATGGCACGCACCAGACGGAGCCCATCACAACCAGATCGACTACATTCTGGTGCAAAACTGTTTCCAATCTAGTATAAACAGAGCTAAAACAAGGACATTACCAGGTGCTGATGTGGGAAGTGACCATGACCTTGTCATGATGAACTTGTGAGTGAAGCTGAAGATGATCACCAAGCCCAAGTACACAAGGCTGAAGTTTGGCCTTGAGAGACTGAAGGACCCTGACATCTGCAAGTCCTTTCAAGCAACCATAGGCGGTAAATTCGCCCCACTACTAACACTCGAAGAGGACGCTGAAGTCCTGACCAACTCCTTCAATACCATAATGACAGAAACAGCCAAGGAAGCCCTGGGGAACTACCGCCACAAGAACAAACCATGGATGATAAATGAAATCCTTGAGATGTGCGACACTAGAAGAAAACTGAAAAATGCCAGGCATACAACAAGTACAACTGAATACAAAGAAATCAACACAAAGATAGGAAAAAACATGAAAGAAGCAAAAGAACAGTGGATTAAAGAACAATGCATGGAAATGGAAGACAACCTACAGAAGAACAAGACAAGAAAGGCATTCCAGATTGTGAAAAAACTCACTAAACAGAAAGTCAAAAGTCGGTACAATTCAGAGCAAGGATGGAACATGCCTGACTGAGAGCAGTGACATTGTAGCCTGTTGGACAGAGTACTGCCAACAGCCGTACAACCGCCAGTCAAACGGAGACCCCAATGTACTCACAGTTCCAGAATCTACAAATGAAGATGACTTCCCAATCATGAAAGAAGAAGTAGAAGCAGCAGTAAAGTCACTCAAGAACGATAAAGCTGCTGGATCCAACAACATCCCAGCAGAACTCATCAAAAACAGAGGAGAAGCAACAATTGAACTGCTGAGAAAAATCTGCAACAAGATCTGGCAGACAGGCAAATGGCCAACAACATGGACCCAGTCACTTATCGTCACTCTCCCGAAGAAAGGCACCCTCCAACTATGCCAGAATTATAGAATGATCAGTCTCATCAGTCATGCCAGCAAAGTGATGGTAAAGGTCCTACTGAACAGGCTGAAACCACAGGCAGAGGAAGTCATTGCAGAAGAACAGGCTGGGTTTTGCAATGGAAGAAGCACCACAGAACAGATCTTCAATCTACGAGTTGTGTGCAAGAAATACTCACAGCACCAACAAACCATCGACCATGTCTTCATTGACTTTAAAAAAGCATTTGATTGGGACTTCTGGATAGGACATGGAGTGGTAGGCTGTGTGGCATTGGAGCTCCCGATAGTCGAGGATAAAAAACCCTTGAAAACTCAAATAAATAGAGCTAGAAATCATACAGATTGAAATGTGACTGGGGGAAAGTTGTAATGGGAAGGAAAACTCAATTCACTCAGACTAAAAGCACGGCGAAAGACGAAATGGAGAAATCGCTTGTTAACCGTGAAATGGAAGAAGATGGAGGCCATGAAACAATGCACCTAGCTGGATGTGAGGCGGGAATGTGCTCAGGTCTAGAAACTATCAGCAGGGAGATACGGGACTTAAAAACAGAAATTAAAGATGCCTTTCGTGCATTTGGAGAAACATTGAGAAGCGACGTGAGAAAAGACTTGGATGATTTCAAACAAGATATAAACCAACAGCTCACTAAAGTCACCACTGAACAACAGCTACAGAGCGGCAAAATCAACGAGGCAGAGTTGCGGATTGGAAAGCTGGAGCACTGGGCACAGGAGGCAAACAACGCTCTCATTATCTCCTTGAAGGAACAAAAAACTCTTCAGGAAAAGTTAAATGGTTTGGAGTCCAGATCAAAGAGAAATAATCTCCGTATCTATGGAGTTGCAGACGGAGAAGAGGGTGAGTCTGTGGCTAAGTTTGTGCAAGACCTGATTAGATGTGAGCTTGACTTGCCGGAGAATTTTACTTTCCAAATTCAAAGAACGCATTGGTTGCTAGCACAGAGGCCAGCAGACGGAGCCCAGACGAGACCCATCATTGTAAATTTCCTGGAATTTACTACCAAAGAGAGAGTTTTGAGAGAGGCGTGGAAAAAGAAAATACAACTGGGAAACAAAATACTGTCATTCGATCATGATTACACGACAGACGCTGTTCAAAAGAGAAAGGAGTACAATGCTGCTAAAAGAATCCTGAAGGACAAAGGCATTCGATTCCAGACGCCATTCACCAGGATGAGGATCCAGTGGGAGACTGGAACCCGAACATATAATAGCACTAGAGAGGTGAAGGATGAATTGGTGAGGCATGGACTCGCAGAGAAGAGATTGACACTGATGACCGAGGCGGCGAACAGACCGGAGACACGGCTCAGTGCAGCGATGGAGTGGCAGCACGAGGAGGGATCCCAGAGGAGCAACACAACAACAACAGTGACACGAGCCAAAGAAAAATTACAAGAATTTAGAAGACTCTTTGATTAAAGGCAGAAAATATAAAAAGAAGCAAAACTGGTAGGAATGTTCTGAATTAGCCTGTGTTTTTGGTAATCTGAATCACGATTAACATACTTCCCCTATGTTAAAAGAAAAATGACTATTGGAGGTCTGAGTTACTTCATTTTCTTTTCTTAAAGTTTTAACGTTGGATTCACTTAGTATGACTAAAACCTTTACTCTAGGTCCTAATGTCATTACTGAGTTAGGCCCCTCTTTTCTAAAGAGGTTATTTCCTAGATCCACCAACGGGCTCTTATTGTTGGAGGACCGAAAGATCCTCCTTTGTTTGGAAGATCACCTGTTTTATTTGCTTCGTCTGTTTTATGCCATCATTTTGGCAATGTTAGTGGGGACACAGATGTTTTATTTTATCGCTGTTTTCATAAGTGATGCAGTGTAGCAATGTGAAAATAGCGTCCTTAAATGTAAATTGCTTAAATAATCCAATTAAAAGAGGAAAAGTATTGGCTGAAATGAAGAAAGAAAAATCCAAGTGATATACCTACAAGAAATGCATCTATCTCAGCAAGAACATAAACTGACGAAATTTGGGTTTAAAAATGCCTTCTTCAGCTCATTTAAGAAGGGTCCAAAGAGAGGGGTTGCCATATTAATTTCCAACTCTGTCAATTTTGAAGTTATTAAGGAAATAGGTGACAAAGAGGGGAGGTATGTAATTGTAAAAGGGAAAATGGACAATAATGTAGTTACTTTGGTGCCACCTAATTCTGATAAAATGTTTCTGAAATTACTGTTTGAAATTAAAGCCTTAGAAAATGAAGGAATTCTAATATGTGCAGGGGATTTCAACATGACTTTGAATGTTAAATTGGACACAACTAACAGCAAGAGAATTAAGACCCATCTGTCAAAGCTCGTCAGTACCTCTCTGACTGAGCTGGGGATGTTTGATGTTTGGAGGGAACTCCATCCATTGGAGAGGGACTACACATATTACTCTGCTCCACACTCAGTGTACTCCAGAATAGATTTTTTTTTTTATGAACACAATAGACAGACATAGAATAGAAGAATGTAATATAGGGATAACTGATTTGTCTGATCACAGTATAATTTATCTCAATATCTGCTTAAATAAGAGAAATAAAAACACACTATGGAAATTAAATGTGGGTATGCTGAATAACCAGGAACTCCAGGAAGAAGATAAGAAAGATATTAAACAATGCATAGAAGAAAATAAAGGCAGCCCAGTGGATTCTACCATACTATGGGACATGGTCAAAGCTGTAATGAGAGGGAGGTTAATAGCAAAGGCAGCCTACTAAAAAAAGATTAGAGAGGAAGATTATAAAAAGATGATTAAACACTTAAAAACACTGGAACAACAACATAAAAACAATAAGGATGAAACAGTTTTACAACAAATAATCGAGGTGAGACAACAGATAGATGACATCCTATGTAATGAGGTTGAGAAAAAATTAAGATTCATTAAACAAACCTACTATGAATCAGGCCCCAAAGCAACTAAATATTTGTCGAGAAGACTTAAGGTCCAGCAAACTTCTAACACAATATATAAGATTAAAGACCCCGTAACAAAAAACTACTATTTGAACCCGAAGAAATAGAAAAGGTTTTTAAAGATTATTATGAAAACTTATATTCCCAACCCACAGCAAAAGAAGAGAATGAAATGAAAGAATTCCTGGATTCATTGGACTTACCAGCCATTGGAGAAGAACAAAATAGGAAACTAATCTCCAACATCGCTAAGAAGGAACTAGATGCTGCAATTAGCAGGTTAAAATCAAACAAAACACCAGGTTGCGACGGACTCCCCAGCGAGTGGTATAAAACATTTAGGGAAGAATTAACTCCCCTACTCCTGAATTCTTTTAACCTCACTCTGACAGAGGGCAAAATACCCCCCTCATGGAAAGAGGCTATAATTTCAGTTATACCAAAAGAAGGGAAAAACATTGACTATTGTGAATCCTACAGGCCTATTTCAATTCTAAATGTGGATTATAAGATTTTTACCTTGATCATTTCTAAAAGATTTGAAAATTTTACGACTGATTTGATTGATGAAGACCAATCAGCGTTCATAACAGGTAGACAGACTCAGGATAATATTAGACGAATCCTACACATAATAGATCAAATTCAAAGACCGGGATTGAGAGCAGTATTAGTGGGCCTCGGCGCAGAGAAGGCCTTTGACTGTGTCAATTGAAGATTTCTGTACCAGGTATTAGGGAAACTAGAGATTCAAAAACAGTCAATCCAATGTATTCAAGGCCTCTACCAAGAATCTACAGCGAGGATAAAAATTAATGGAGACCTAACTGATAGATTTATCTTACAATGAGGGACTCGTCAAGGATGTTGTCTTAGCCCTACCCTGTTTGCAATATTTATTGACCCATTGGCACAAATGATCAGAGAGAGTAACAACTTAAAAGGAATCCAACTAGGAAAACAGAAACATATCATAGAGCTCTTTGCAGATGATATTATTGTGACAAATTAAACATAGCAAAAACACAAATTCTCACATTTAATTATACCCCAGGCCAGGAAATTAGAGAAAAATACAAAATCAAATGGAATGCTAAAGTAATTAAATATCTGGGTGTGGTATTGGCAAAAAATCTCAATAAAACATTTGAAATAAACTATAATCAGATTATCAACAATATAAAGACAGATATCAGGTGGGACGGCACAGTGGTGTAGTGGTTAGTGCTGTCGCCTCACAGCAAGAAGGTTCTGGGTTCGAGCCCTGTGGCCGGTGAGGCCTTTCTGTGCGGAGTTTGCATGTTCTCCCCGTGTCTGCGTGGGTTTCCTCCGGGTACTCCGGTTTCCCCCACAGTCCAAAGACATGCAGGTTAGGTTAACTGGTGACTCTAAATTGACCATGAGTGTGAATGGTTGTCTGTGTCTATGTGTCAGTCCTGTGATGACCTGGTGATTTGTCCAGGGTGTACCCTGCCTTTCACCTGTAGTCAGCTGGGATAGGCTCCAGCTTGCCTGTGACCCTGTAGAACAGGATAAAGCAGCTAGAGATGATGAGATATCAGGTGGTGGTCAGTCTTCAACATGGATTTTGAGACTCGAATTGAGGTAATGAAAATGAATGTATTACCAAGATTGTTATACCTTTTTCAATCTATTCCACAAATGATTCCAGAAACACAATTCAGAAACTGGGACAAACTTATATCTAGATTTATCTGGGCTGGGAAGAAACCAAGGGTCAGGTATAAAACACTTCAATTACAAAAAGAGGAGGGTGGGTTGTCCTTGCCTAACCTGAAACGATACTTCTACACAGCTCAAGGGAGGTTCCTGGTTTGTGCATGCTGCCTTCTATATCAGGCAAGATGGAAAGACATAGAGGCCAAGATAGATACTTTCCAAATTCAAGCAACATTAGGGGACATAGGAAATAAAATGGGTCAACAAAGCAATCATGAAATTATTAAACAAACACTGGATATTTGGAGCAAGATGGTAAAAGAATACAATATGGAGGGAAACATCAAATTATTAATTTGGCCATCCCAGGTTCAAACCAGGAATCAGTGATGCTGACTTCAGACGGTGGTGGGACAAGGGCATTACAGCAGTATGTACACTAACTCTCAGTGGGTTCTTAAAAAGTTTTAGAGAATTACAGAAGGAATTTGGACTTGAAAACAAAGACTTCTTCAGATACCTATAAATAAGAGATTACTATGATAAAAGAATAAAACCAACATTGTCTGAAGAGGGTAATGCAGTGATAGATGTTCTAACTGAAGCCTATAAAAATAAAAATAATAATAAAAAATATTTCCATAATATATCAGGGCCTTCAAAAATAGAATGGGAACAACACAGGATACATTAAAGCAAAATGGGAGAAAGAACTAAACATAGAACTATCACAGGAGGATTGGTGTTCAATGTGGAGTACAGAGCATTCATCCACAAGTTCAAAGAGGTGGAGAGTATTTGGTTGGAAAAAATTGATCTGTTTCTTCATTACACCACATATTAAAAGCAAATTAATATGATTAATGATATGATTATGATTAAGACCAAGGAGATGATTATTGACCCGAGGAAGAGGAGGAGAGACCAGCATGCCTCGCTGCACATCGACGGGACACAGGTGGAGAGGGTGAAAACAGTTAAATTCCTTGAAACTCACATCAGTGAGGATCTCACCTGGACACACAACACACAGCAGACCATCAAGAAGGCTCAACAGAGACTCTTCTTCCTGAGGAAGCTGAGGAAATTTGGACTATCCACCAAACTCCTCAGCAACTTCTACAGGTGTACAGTGGAGAGTGTCCTGACAAATTCCATCACTGTGTGGTACGGGAACTGCACAACTCAGGACAGAAAGGCTCTCCAGTGTGTCATTAAAATGGCACAGTTCATCTGTGGAGCAATCCTCCCCCCACTACAGGACATTTACAACACCTGGGTCACAAAAAGGGCACAGAGCATCATCAGGGACCAAACACACCCACAACACAGATTATTCACACTCCTACCATCTGGCAGACGCTACAGGAGTGTGAAAGCAAGGACTACTAGACTGACAAACAGTTTTTACCCCCAGGCCATCAGGCTTTTGAACCATGGATTATAATCACCATCTACCTCTATATTTCCATCAGGCTTTTGAACCACGGATTATAATCACCATCTACCTCTATATTTGCAATTTTGCACAAGACATTGCACATTGCACAGTATATCTACCTCTATGTTTGCATATTGTTTGATTGTTTTTTTAATTATGTTTATTTTCATTTATTTTCATTCTACTTTTATATTTTGCATTGCATATGCACTTTATATTTTATATTTCGTATTTTATATATATATTTCTTTTTATATTAGTAAGCATAGTTTGGTCGGGTAGTTGCAAAATAAGAATTTCATTACCCAATAATAAACCGCTGTGTCTGTTATTGTGTATATGACAAATAAACATCTTGAATCTTGAATCTTGAAATTATCTCAGCCTCAGGAACGGTGCTGGAGGTGGTGCAGGAACTTGAATGCTAATTACTCCCATATCTTCTGGTCATGCCCAAAAATTCACACTTTCTGGGAATATATATGTCTAACTGTGGGAAAGATTTTGGGATATAAGATTTCTAATGATGTTAAGATTCTGTATTTCTGTGTTTGGAAAGACAATGTTATTATAAAGGAAGACTGGTATCTGTGTAAAGTACTGTTAATTGCCTGTAAAAAAAAAAAAAAACAATTACAAAGAACTGGTATAAAACTGAACCCCCAAGCCTTAATCAGTGGATGGACAGAGTTAAGGAAATTTATGTAATGGAAAAGATTACTTTCTCTCTGAGGCATAGTGGAGCAATCTTTCCCAGGAAATGGAAGAAATGCACTGCTTATATCAAAGGAATAGAGGACGCTACCAATTAAACAGGACAATTAAAGACACTGGACATGATGTATCACAATACTACCAACAGAGGAGCCCCCACGTTTGTGTTTTTGTTCATTTATACCCCTTGATAGTTCATTGTCTGCTTGTTTTTTGCTTCATATTAAGCTGAAAATACTAAATAAAAAGTATATTAAAAAAAACATTTGATAGAGTGTGGCATGACGCGCTGTGGGCAACAATGAAGAAATATAACATGGGCCAAAAGCTGATCAACACCATTCAATATCTGTACAACAAGGCCAGTAGCACAGTACTTGTGCAAGGTTCTTTGGGAGAATGGTTCCACACCGCAGTTGGGGTGCATCAAGGCTGCCTCCTGTCACCTACGCTTTTTAACATCTTTCTTGAGCGTATAATGACAGAAGCTTTCAAAGATCATCAGGGCACAATCAGCATTGGTGGCAGAATCATCACAAACCTTTGGTTTGCTGATGACATTGATGGACTTGCAGGAGAGGAGGAAGAACTTGCCAGCTTGGTAGAAAACATCAACAAAGCATCCACAAGACTTGGAATGGAGATCAGCACAGAGAAAACAAAGCTGATGATGAACAGCCAGATCCCAATTGCAACAAAGATTTCAGTGAATGGACAGGAACTTGAGACAGTGAGACAGTTCAAATACCTCAGCTCTATAATCAGTGAGGAGGGTTCCAGAACTGAAGTACTGTCCAGAGCTGCCCAGACATCAGCAGCCATGGCGAAGCTCAAACCAATCTGGAGAGACAAGAACATCAGTCTCAGGACCAAGCTGAAGCTCCTGCACACATTGGTCATCTCCATCTTTTTGCACACCTCAGAATCTTGGACACTGACATCAGAGCTCCAAAGAAGAATCCAGTCAGTTGAGATGAGGTGCTACACAGCAAAATCCCCAGTGTTGAATTAACACCCAGAGTGTTGATTTAACACCCTATTGTGTTTATATGTGTCCAATTGTTAATTCAACACAATTGTTAATTCAGCACTGGGGATTTTGCTGTCTACAGAACCATCCTTGGCATCTCCTACCTGGACCATATCACCAACGAAGAAGTCCACAATATCATCTCACAGAACATCGGCAGACATGAAGACCACCTCACCACAGTTAAAAAGAGAAAACTCAGATGGTATGGACATGTAACCAGATCCAGCAACAGCCTTTCCAAAGTCATCCTACAAGGCACGGTCCAGGGCCGCAGAAGAAGAGGCAGACAGAGGAAGAAATGGGCCGACAACGTCACAGAGTGGACCCAAAGAAGCTTTGTGGAAACCCAGAGAATGGCACATGATTGGGAGAGATGGAGAGAGCTGGTGTGTTTATCAGTACAGCGTCCCCACAACCACACCCAGTCACAGGGCCGGTAACTGGTAACTACTGCAGACAATAACAACACTGAGTCTCTTTCTGGAAAGTCTATTAAGGTTGGTGAGATTTGGCAAGGAACAAACTGTCCCTTTTGTGTTGAACATTCTTTGAAGAATGACAAAGGGATCAATAAAGTTTAATCTAATCTAATATTTAGCTAAAGGCAACAATATAAGAATATAGACTTGTGTGGATATATATATATATATATATATATATATATATATATATATATATATATATATATATATAAAACCGTTATTCCACAAAATCGAGTTGTACTTGAGCTGATAGCCGATGAGGCATGTAGCGCCAAGTTGGCTATAAGCCATGCACGATGAGATTGAGTGGAACAACTGTTTTATTCTATCCACATTCATTAGATTTTGAGAAACAGAACAGTTTTATTTTTATTTTTTGCGAATTTGATAAAAAAAACTTTATACAAAATGTCTGACAATATAATTTTTTGTTTACGATGTAAACAGGGGGCGGCACGGTGGTGTAGTGGTTAGCGCTGTCGCCTCACAGCAAGAAGGTCCTGGGTTCGAGCCCCGGGGCTGGCGAGGGCCTTTCTGTGCGGAGTTTGCATGTTCTCCCCGTGTCCGCGTGGGTTTCCTCCGGGTGCTCCGGTTTCCCCCACAGTCCAAAGACATGCAGGTTAGGTTAACTGGTGACTCTAAATTGACCGTAGGTGTGAATGTGAGTGTGAATGGTTGTCTGTGTCTATGTGTCAGCCCTGTGATGACCTGGCGACTTGTCCAGGGTGTACCCCGCCTTTCGCCTGTAGTCAACTGGGATAGGCTCCAGCTTGCCTGCGACCCTGTAGAAGGATAAAGCGGCTAGAGATAATGAGATGAGATGAGACGATGTAAACAGACAAATGACAGTAGCAATTTGTGAAAAATGCTATAATAATAATTGTTGAAAAATAAAAAATTATACATTCTTACCATCAAATACTTTGGAGGATATATATATGGGGGGGCTGCAAAAGTAGGTATACAGTAATGAAAAACAAAATGCTTGCACAAAATGTTAGTATTAAATGAAACCTAGCACCACTATTATAATACTGGTAATACTGGAATAATCCTTACTGTATACCTACTTTTGCAGCCCCCTCTGTATGTGTGTGCGTGTGTGTGTGTGTGTGTGTGTGTGTGTATATATATATATATATATATATATATATATATATATATATATATATATGCATATTTGTGTGAGGAAAAATACTTATTGCTCTTATGATTTTCTGTCAGTAGTTCCTCCAAATGTTAGAAAGTGTGAATTATTGTGTGTAATGTTTATTTTCTACAATCACTGTTTGCCTTTTTTTGGGAGGGCAATAATTGCAATAATTCTGGAGCTGACTGTATACTTGTTCATAAAATCATATAAAACAATAAAATGGCAATATATAACTTTGATTATTACTTAAATATGTAAATATATTCATAAGAAATTATGTACAATATGTCTGCAAATGTGTGGAGAATTATGTAATGGAGTTCAAGTGTACCTGTGACTCTGATTTCAACATTGAAGGACTCTTGGCCCACAACATTCTTTACTATGATGGTGTAGATTCCACTATCAGAATGCTCAGCTGATGGAATCAGGATTTGAGATCCTCCTTCAGTATTGCTAATGGTGACACGTTTGGAGACAGGAATGCCATCCTTAAGCCAAATGACCTCAGGCCATGGAGAAGCCTGGCAAGGGATACAGTGCATTCTTTTATCAAATAAACACTCTAAACAGCATTATCACCAGTGTCATATTAAGCTCTGTACAATTGCACAGTATTCCATGATAACTTAGAACCAAAATGGACTTTGAATGTTGGTCTCTATATGATATTTAAATGATGCTTTAAGTTAATCAACCATTGGATAATTTATTTTTTCATGTTTATTAACATTTTATGAAACAAGTTGATATTTACCACAAAATTAATTGCAAATTTTCCTGAATTTCCAGCTTTGACTATCATGAAGTTCTTTATCTTTGCATCTGTGAACTTCGGTCTCACTAAAGGAAAGAAACGTTCCATTCAAAATCAGAACAACAATGTTTTGGTCTGTAAAATAGATGATTTCCATTCAGTGACATACCAGGAGGAGGCATAGCTAGAATGTATTTATTCAACTCCTGAGGTTCTCCTTCTCCACCTTCATTCACAGCTATCACTCTCACCCAGTACATGGCCATCGACTTCAATCCCTTTACAGTGTAGGAGGACATAATAATGGCATGGCTATTGCAGCGATTCCATTCTGTGCTCTCTGCAGGTCTAATTTCAACAAAATATCCTTTAGCTTCATCTTGTTCTCCCTTTTCTTCTTTTGGTTTTGTCCAAGAAAGGGACAAAGTATTATATGTGGAACCTGTCACTTTAAGGTCAATTACTTTACCAGGAGGTTCTAAAGGGGAAAGAAAATCATAATGTAATTTTTTCTTGGCAAGGAAAAATGACATGCCAGAGGTAGAAGAAAATGAAAAATATTGACATTTTAGAACAATTGTGGGAGTAAAGTTAGTGCACAATAATGAATGCATTGGCAAATGTTTAATTTTAATACTTTGTAAGAGTCTAGATTGTTTTGCATTTTTTTTTATATTTGAGCAGATGAATTTGAATTACTTTTAGGATCTCTAGCAAATACAGTCTCTGATGGTACGCTTGGTTCACCAGCCCCAGATATATTGATCGCAGAAACTCGAAACTCATACTCCATGCCCTCAATAACATCTTTACAAGCATATTTCTTGGCTGTAGAAGACAAAGGAATTAAAAAAAAAATACAGCATAAAGGCATTATTGGGTAAGAGTGAAATGGTAAAATTTAACAAAGAAAACAACAAACTGGTGATTGGTTCCTCTGGTGGATGAACAAGGCTCCACAGGTTGCTGCCCTTTTTGCGTTTTTCAAGGTTGTAACCCAGAATGTTGGTTCCTCCAGTGTTGGTTGGAGAGGTCCATGACAAGGTGATACAGTCCTTGAAGGCACTGATCACTTTAAGAGCAGGTGGTGGGCCAGGATAAGCTGTAAAAGTGGATAATGTTTCTTATGCTGCCTATATTTCTTTGTGTGAAAGGGATTTTTAACTTCAAGGATATTTGTTTTCAAACCTAATAAGAATCTCACCTTTAGTCCCAGCTTGAACATCTTCTGTCTCCATTACTTCACTGATACCTTCTGAGGTTTCAGCTCTGATGCGGTAGCAATACCTTCTACCATGATCCACATCAGTGTCTTTGTAATGGGCTTCCCCAGGAATCTGTCCAATCTTCTTCCAGGTGTTGCGTCCAACTTGATTACGCTCAAGGATATAATGAGTGATTGGACAGCCCCCGTCATCTTTTGGTGGACGCCATTTGACCTCAATGCAGTTTGAAGAAGCTTCAAGTATCTCCAGAGGTCCAAGAGGTGGAGTGGGTTTGTCTATTAGACATCAAGACCATATATTAGATCTTAATATGGAAAACATTATATCTAGTGCCAGAAACTTTCATTTGATTGGCTTACCAAGTACAATTAGATTAGTTGTTGCTTCAACAGTGCCAAATTCATTTTTTATTTTGATTTTAATTTCCCCTGTGTCTTTACGCTGTAGTTTGTTGAGAGACAAACGGCAATGGCTTTCAGTAGCTTCAGTCTTACAGTTTGCATCTGTTGTAAGTTCCTCGCCTTCTTTGTACCATTGTATTTTAGTGGCCTCACGGCCAATATATGGTATTTTGAACTCAGCTTTATGATTATTTTTGACCACTCTTGGTTTGGCAAATTCTTCAAGGTCTTTTGTAGCAAATCTTGGTGGATCTAGGAAACAAATGCATCTTAGAGGTCCAAAACAATATTCAGGTGTTTAATATAAAATAGGCAGATGAGTGGTTAAAGCACACCTTCAACAATTATCATAGCCTCAGTTTTACGACCATCAGCCTCAAATTTATATTTTCCAGCAAACTCCTCCGACACTTTGTGGATTTTCAGTTTATGAACAGCGCCATCTTTGCTGATAGTCATTCCCTCAGTAGAATCAGAAATCTATTAAAAGAAAAAAAACAAAATATCAACTCTAATTAAATCTTTTATAGAAAGTATTCTGGCTCCTGATTAAAGGACCTACAATGTTAATAGATTACTGTGGTTACAAACAGTGCTTAACCTTTATGTGGAGATGAAGGATCATTCTTTAAATGCTATATTACAACCTCTCTAAGCAAATTTTTAGTTTCCTTGAGATATATGAGAGTTCAACCATACCTCTTTTCCATCTCTGTACCAGAGCCCCTTACACTCTGCACTGTTGAGTTTGCAGACCAGCTCAGCTGCCTCTCCTACAATAGCCCTGCTATCTTCCAGGCCAGCAGAGAAGTGAACACCAGGACCTACAAGTCATTTGGGCACATCTTATTATCAATCATATTATTTTCACTAATGGTAGTATATGATAGTATGTACATCAAATAAAATATGTATTCAGCATTCAACTTATTTTACATTTTGTTACCAACAAAATGTCTGAAATTCTAATATTGACAGAGACATGTCTATCATCTCCGTTGATGTTTTCCAGATGTCATGATTTCCATGTGTAGATTGGTGACCTGTCCAGGGTGTACCCTGCGTCTCATCTGAAGTCAACTGGGCCTGTCTCCAGCTTCACCTGCGACCCTGAAGGATAAGTGGCATACAAAATGGATGGATGGATGGATGGATGGATGATTTCCATGTCTTGATGATGAGGTTCAGGATTCTTGCATGTTTGTATTGCCAGGATTGTCTTCTTCTTCTTATCATTATTATTATAATTGAAAATGGCGTCTTCTTGTATTAACAACAAATATAGTTGTTAACACATCATCATATTATACATTCTGCTTGTTGTATCATCTTTTTGATCATTTGTCTGTCAGTTCAATAAATCTATTAACAACCACTGGATTCAATGATCATTTAGCTTCAGTGTTGTAAAATATCCCTTGGTACTCTCTCTCTCTCTCTCTCTCTCTCTCCAAAAAAAGGATTTTAAAGTGTCCATTCTCTGTCAGTGTTTATTCTTTGTTCTGAAATGCACCACTAAATTTGCTTCTGTGTTCATTCTATGTTCATTTTTTTCATGGATGTAAATATCTAAATTCAGAAAGCTTAAGACAGTGCAGTCAACATGAACACACAAACACTTGCACATAAAGACATTTTTTCACAAAAAACAATTTAGAGAGACTGATTTCAATGGGATAAAGGGTCAGTGATGTAACACAGGCATTAGACCAAATAATCCAACAGAGGCTCACACTAATATTCTATAGCCTGCAAAGCAATGGCAAATCCACTCTTGTCCCAAATGACCTTCTCTTAAAATATTGCTTCCATACATTTTTTTTATGCAGCCTTTACCATTTCTTACCAATGGTTGCCTCTGGAAGCAGGGGACCTTGTCTTCTGCAGTTTGAATGCTTGCCAGCCTCAACTGACTTGTCTTTTGTGCCCTCAATGGCCTCACCATCAGACGGAACCCCCTTGCTGCTCTCGGGTTTAGCACCATTGCCACCTGGATTGCCACTTGGGTTGCCATCTGGATCCCCATTTGGCTTACCATTTGTGTTAGCACTTGGTTATGACCTGGGTTGCCAGTCGGGTTATGACCCAGGTTGCTGCTTGGATTATGACCAGAGGAACTGCCTTGCTTATGACCCAGGTTAGCACTTGGATTATGACCCAGGTTATTGATTGGGTTACCATGTGGGTTGCCTCCAACTTCAGGTATTTAATTTTTTTGAATGTTGCTGAGCATTTAGAAGATAGATGGTGGCAGGGAAGATTATAAAACAACATTAAAAACAAAGAACATTTAAACAGTGACAGTAACACTGACAGAAATGAACACAAACATTGTACTTTAACACGAACATAAATTTGAAAAAAAAAAGATACATAGAAATGGAAGGAAACAAAGTATTTATGCTATTATTTCTTTTCTTTTGGAAGTCTGCTGAATTTCTTAATGGAGAGACTGGAGAGAGGGAAAAGTAATGCAAAATATCGAGTGTCTCAAGATATTTGTAAAAAAAAAAAAGTATTACCTTTTGAAAACTAATCAGGTTCTTTTGACAAGAATTAATTAATTAAATCAGGTGACCATTAAAGATTCCTCATCACAGATAACCAAGACATGTGAGTGACACAATGAAAAATAAATCACACATATACACACACAAAGCAAATGAGTATGTACTCACAAAGGACACAAAAGACACAAAAGAATACAGTAGAGTACAACACACAGAACAAGGAAACAACATGTTTGTAATTCTGTGGATGGTCTGATAACTGTGCATGCTTCAATTAGGAATATAATGAATGGCGTTAATGTTGAGGGGAACGGTGACACCATCCACAATGTGTGCTTTATTTATTTATTTAAAAGGAAAAAAAGTTTCAAGAAATATACAAGAGCTTGGTTAATCTAGTTGGGCATCATGGTGGTGTAGTGGTTAGCACTGTCGCCTCACAGCAAGAAGGTTCCGGATTCAAACCTGACGGGTCCTTTCTGTGTGGATTTTGCATGTTCTCCCTGTGTCTGCGTGGGATTCCTCCGGGTGCTCCGGTTTCCCCTACAGTCCGAAGACATGCAGGTTAGGTGCAATACAAAACAGTGCATATTTAGTGCCTGTCCCAAGCCTAGATTGGTGATAGATAGGTGGATTGGTGGTGGATAGATTGGTGAGGGTTGCATCAGGAAGGGCATCTGGTGTAAAACCTTCCACCAAATCAAATATGCAGAACAGATCTGTTGTGGCAACCCCTAACGGGAGCATCCGAAAGAATATGATTAATCTAGGAAATTTGTTTATCTATTTAAAATGGGATTAGTTTTGAATTTAAGCTTAGTATTTAAAATATCCTCAACATTTTAAATGTTGAGGATATTTTAATCCCGTTTAAAATATCCTCAACATAATCCAGCCACTGGGGGTGCATAAGTGTACTCTTGGTGCCGGTCCCAAGCCTGAATGATTGCGTCAGGAAGGGCATCCAGTGTAAAACAGTGCCAAATCTAACATGCAGAATGAAAAGAGAAATACCATACCGGATCAGTCAGGGCCCGGGTTAACAACGACCGCCTCTGGTACTGTTGGTCAATAGGGTGCCAGAGGAAAGTGTGCTACTGTTGCGCCAAAACGGAGAAGGAGAAAGAGAGGGGGAGGCGTGTTAGGAGAGAGCGTGAAAGATGTAAGGGAAGGAGCTTAGAATTGAGGGTAGGAACACGAATGTGGGAACATTGACTGGCAGAGTGAGAGAGTTAGCAGGTATGATGGAAAGAAGGAAGTTGGACATTTTGTGTGTGCAGGAGACGAGGTGGAAAGGAAGCAAGGCCAAGAACATTGGAGATGGATGCAAGTTGTTTTATTATGGAGTCGATGGAAAGAGAAATGGTGTTGGTATTGTTTTGAGGGGAGAGTTGGTCAACAGTGTGATTGATGTGAAGAGGGTGTCAGATAGAGTGATGGGCATGCATTTGGATATTCAAGGAGTGGTAATCAATGTTGTGTGTGCGTACGCCCCACAGGTTGGATGTGAGAATGAAGAGAAAGAGTCTTTCTGGGAAAAGATGGATGAAGTGGTAGAAAGTATACCAAGGGAGGAGCGTGTGCTGATAGGAGAAAATTTCAACAGACATGTTGGTGAGGGAAACAGAGGAGATTAGGATGTGATGGGCAGATATGGTGTAAGAGAGAGAAATGTGGAAGGGCAAATTGTGGTTGATTTTTCAAAGAGGATGAATTTGGCAATAGTCAATACATACTTTGAGAAGAAAGAGCAGCACAGGGTGACGCTTAAGAGTGGAGGAAGATCTATACAGGTGGACTACATACTCTGTAGAAGGGGTAACCTGAAGGAGATTGGAGACTGTAAAGTGATGGCAGGGGAGAGTGTAGCTAGACAACATCAAGTGGTCGTGTGCAGGATGAGCTTGAAAGTGAAAGAGGAAGCGTGAAATAGTGGAGCTGAAGATTAAGTAGTGGAAACTAAAAGAGGTTGAACATCAGAAGGAGTTTAGGGAAGAAATGAGATAAGCATTGAGTGGTCGTGGAAGTCTGCCAGAAGATTGGAATACTACTGCTGTACTAGTAAGAGAGGCAGCAAGGAAGGTGCTAGGGTGGTCATCGGGAAGGAGGAAGGAAGACAAGGAGACATGGTGGTGGAACAAAAAAGTGCAAGAAATTATAAAAGAGAAGAGGCTAGCAAAGAAGAATTGGGACGCTCAGAGAGACGAGGAAAGTAGGCGGTTATACAGAGAGACGAGACAGAAGGCAAAAAGATTGGTAGCGAAGGCGAAAGCAGATGCATACCAGGAGTTGTACGAAAGACTGGAGACCAAAGAAGGAGTGAAAGACCTGTACAGACTAGCTAGGCAGAGAAACAGGGAAGCGAGGGATGTACAGCAGGTAAGAGTGATGAAAGATGTAAATGGAAATGTGCTGACAAACAAAGAGAGTGTATTAAGAAGGTGGAAAGAGTACTTTGAGAATTTATTAAATGAGGAGAATCCAAGAGAGAAAAGGTCAGATTCATTGGAGACAGCAAATCAGGAAGCAGAGTTGGTTAGTAAGGATGAGGTGAGGGCAGCTATGAAAAAAATGAAGACTGGGAAAGCAGTCAGACCAGATGGTATCCTGACTGAGGCTTGGAGATGTTTGGGTGAGACGGCTGTGGAGTTCCTAATGAGACTGTTTAATAAGATCCTAGAGAATGAGAAAATGCAAAATGAATGGAGAAAGAGTGTGCTAGTCCCAATATACAAGAATAAGGGAGATGTACAGAGCTGCAGTAATTGCAGAGGAATAAAATTGATGAGCCACACCATAAAGCTATGGGAAAGGGTATTGGAGGCGAGATTGAGAAGAGAGGTAGCAATCTGTTAACAGCAGTACGGGTTTATGCCAAGGAACAGCATGTCAGATGCAATTTTTGCTTTAAGAATGTTAATGGAGAAGTACAGAGAAGGCCAGAGAAAGCTACATTGTGTGTTTGTAGACCTGGAGAAGGCATACGATAGAGTGCCGAGAGATGAGTTATGGTATTGTATGAGAAAGAGTGGAATGAATGAGAAGTATATTAGAGTGGTGCAAGACATGTATGAGAACAGTGAAACAGCAGTGAGGTGTGCAGTTGGAACAACTGAATGGTTCAAGGTGTAGGTGGGACTTCATCAAGGATCTGCTTTGAGTCCTTTTTTGTTTGCCATAGTGATGGATAGCTTGATGGACAAAGTGAGGCAAGAGTCACCATGGAACATGATGTTTGCGGATGATATTGTGATATGTAGTGAAAGTAGAAAGGAGATTGAGTTGGGTTTGGAGAGATGGAGGTATGCACTGGAACGAAGAGGAATGAAGGTGAGCAGTAGCAAAACAGAATACATGTGCATCAATGAGAATGGGGATGAGAGTGTAGTGAAGATGCAAAGAGTAGACGTAAAGAAAGTTGGTGAATTCAAGTACCTGGGGTCAACTGTGCAGGAAAATGAGGGTTGTGATAGTGAGATGAGAAAGAGAGTGCAGTTGGAGAAGGATTTCGGGAGTCATTTGTGATAGGAAAGTCCCAGCAAAAGTGAAAGGTACCGTAAGCTGTATAAGACAGTAGTGAGACCAGCTGTGATGTATGGATTGGAGACTGTACCCTTAACGAAGAGACAGGAGGCAAAGTTGGAGGTGGCGGAGTTCAGGATGTTAAGGTTTGCGATGGGAGTGACAAGGTTGGACAGGATAAGGAACGAGCACATCAGAGGGACAGCACATGTGAAGAGCTTGGGAATTAAGCTAAGAGAGATGAGACTGAGATGGTATGGGCACATCCTGAGGAGATATGCAGAGCATGTGGGAAGGAGAATGTTGAGGATGGAGTTGCCAGGCAAATGAAAACGAGGAAGGCCAAAGAGGAGATACATGGATGTGGTGAGAGAGGACATGAAAGTGGCAGGTGTGGTAGAGAAGGATGCAGAAGACAGGGAGCAATGGAGACAAAAGATCCACTGTGGCGACCCCTAATCGGCAGCAGCCAAAAGAAGAGATGATTTAAAATATCCTCAACATGATTAGTAAGCATGTATTGTCACTGAATCCTAAAACTTTATTTTTTACTGATTAAACGTTCAGAAACATTCACTCAATAATTCACTTCAACACCACAGTTAAGATGCTAATATACAACCCCGATTCCAAAAAAGTTGGGACAAAGTACAAATTGTAAATAAAAACAGAATGCAATGATGTGGAAGTTTCAAAATTCCATATTTTATTCAGAACAGAACATAGATGACATATCAAATGTTTAAACTGAGAAAATGTATCATTTAAAGAGAAAAATTAGGTGATTTTAAATTTCATGACAAAAACACATCTCAAAAAAGTTGGGACAAGGCCATGTTTACCACTGTGAGACATCCCCTTTTCTCTTTACAACAGTCTGTAAACGTCTGGGGACTGAGGAGACAAGTTGCTCAAGTTTAGGGATAGGAATGTTAACCCATTCTTGTCTAATGTAGCATTCTAGTTGCTCAACTGTCTTAGGTCTTTTTTGTCGTATCTTCCGTTTTATGATGCGCCAAATGTTTTCTATGGGTGAAAGATCTGGACTGCAGGCTGGCCAGTTCAGTACCCAGACCCTTCTTCTACACAGCCATGATGCTGTAATTGATGCATTATGTGGTTTGGCATTGTCATGTTGGAAAATGCAAAGTCTTCCCTGAAAGAGACGTCATCAGGATGGGAGCATATGTTGCTCTAGACCCTGGATATACCTTTCAGCATTGATGGTGTCTTTCCAGATGTGTAAGCTGCCCATGCCACACGCACTAATGCAACCCCATACCATCAGAGATGCAGGCTTCTGAACTGAGCGCTGATAACAACTTGGGTCATCCTTCTCCTCTTTAGTCCGAATGACACGGCGTCCCTGATTTCCATAAAGAACTTCAAATTTTGATTCGTCTGACCACAGAACAGTTTTCCACTTTGCCACAGTCCATTTTAAATGAGCCTTGGCCCAGAGAAGACGTCTGCGCTTCTGGATCATGTTTAGATACGGCTTTTTTTTTTTAACTATAGTTTTAGCTGGCAACAGCAGATGGCACTGTGAATTGTGTTCACAGATAATGTTCTCTGGAAATATTCCTGAGCCCATTTTGTGATTTCCAATACAGAAGCATGCCTGTATGTGATACAGTGCCGTCTAAGGGCCCGAAGATCACGGGCACCCAGTATGGTTTTCCAGCCTTGACCCTTATGCACAGAGATTCTTCCAGATTCTCTGAATCTTTTGATGATATTATGCACTGTAGATGATATGTTCAAACTCTTTGCAATTTTACACTGTTGAACTCCTTTCTGATATTGCTCCACTATTTGTCGGCGCAGAATTAGGGAGATTGGTGATCCTCTTCCCATCTTTACAGTACTTCTGAGAGCCGCTGCCACTCCAAGATGCTCTTTTTATACCCAGTCATGTTAATGACCTATTGCCAATTGACCTAATGAGTTGCAATTTGGTCCTCCAGCTGTTCCTTTTTTGTACCTTTAACTTTTCCAGCCTCTTATTGCCCCTGTCCCAACTTTTTTGAGATGTGTTGCTGTCATGAAATTTCAAATGAGCCAATATTTGACATGAAATTTCAAAATGTCTCACTTTCGACATTTGATATGTTGTCTATGTTCTATTGTGAATACAATATCAGTTTTTGAGTTTTGTAAATTATTACATTCCGTTTTTATTTTGTACTTTGTCCCAAATTTTTTGGAATCGGGGTTGTATTAAAGAGTTAATGATGGCTTCACTTGAGTACTCTATGATTATATTATATTGAATAAAGTTATGTTTAGCCTAGACTCTTACCAGTGACTATGTCTGGCAGCAGTGGGCCTAGCCTCACACCAGTTTGCTTCTCAGCCTATTTTGGCTCTTCTTCAGTATGCTCTGGCTAATTCTGAGCCTGTTCTGCCTGTTCCTCATTCTGTTTGCTCAACTGGGGCAAGTTCAGTTGACTTTGGTTCGACTACCATAACTATTAGTGTAAGTGATAAAAATTTTCACTGTGTTTAGTCTTTTTTGTTGTTTTTTTGTTTGTAATTTGAACAACCTCTTTACTGTGTATATTCTTAAAGGAAGCAAACACAGTAACAGCTGCTGTTAGAATATAGCAGAAGTAATAACATTTAGGCAAGTCAACACATAACACATCAAAACAATGACTAACAATAGCACATGACAGAAATGACCATGACAAAGATTTATAGAAATAAAATAAACAATAACAAATAATATTGGGGCGGCACGGTGGTGTAGTGGTTAGCGCTGTCGCCTCACAGCAAGAAGGTCCGGGTTCGAGCCCCATGGCTGGCGAGGGCCTTTCTGTGTGGAGTTTGCATGTTCTCCCCGTGTCCGCGTGGGTTTCCTCCGGGTGCTCCGGTTTCCCCCACAGTCCAAAGACATGCAGGTTAGGTTAACTGGTGACTCTAAATTGACCGTAGGTGTGAATGTGAGTGTGAATGGTTGTCTGTGTCTATGTGTCAGCCCTGTGATGACCTGGCGACTTGTCCAGGGTGTACCCCGCCTTTCACCCGTAGTCAGCTGGGATAGGCTCCAGCTTGCCTGTGACCCTGTAGAACAGGATAAAGCGGCTACAGATAATGAGATGAGATGAGAAATAATATTGGTTACAAATACTACAACCCCAAATCAGAAAAAAAGTTGGGACAGTGTGTTGAAATTGAAATTAAAACTAAAAACAATGATTTGTAAATAATTGGCCTGTATTGCACTCAAAATAATTCAACAGCACATTATTTGATGTTTTATCTCATAAATTTAATTTTTTTTAAATGTACAGTACTGTGCAAAAGCCTTAGGCACATGCAATGAAATGCTGTGGAGCAAACATTTAAGTTTGTGCTGGAAAACTAATGTTTAGAAATCTAAAGTGTTTTAGTACTGGTTCCATAATGTAGAAGTCATAAAATAAAAATCTATAACAAAGTTTGTACTAAAAAATAGGGTGCCAAAGACTTTTGTACAGTACTATATATTTTTTTCAAAATAAACACTTATTTCAATTTTGATTCTTGCAATACATTTCAAAAAAGTTGGGACGGTAAAGCATTTACCACTTTTTAATGTTGCAATTCCTTCTCACAACCCTTAACAGATGTTTAGGGAGTGAAGACACCAAGTGATGCAACATTTCAGGTGTTATTTTGTCTCATTCTTCCTTCAAACAGGTCTGCAGATGTCCAACAGTATGGGGTCATCATTGTCATATTTTTTTCATTTCAAAATTCTTCACACATTCTCTATTGGGGACAGAGGGGACAGGCCCTCTCTTCTTCAACAGCCATGCCTTTGTAATGTGTACAGGATGTGGTTTTGCATTGTCTTGTTGAAATATCCCTGGAAAAGGCAGCATATGTTGCTCCAAAATCTCAATGTACTTTTCTGTATTAATGCTGCCATTAGAGAAGTGTAAGTTAGCTTTGCCAAGGACACTGACACAACCCCATACAATAACAGACCTTGGCTTTTGGACTTGTTGCTGGTAACAGCCTGGATGGTCCTTTTTGTCTTTGGTTGGGATTACATGGTGTCCATTTCTTCCAAAAATACCTGATTTACTGATTTGTCTGATGACAATACACATTTCCACTGTATGATGGTCCATCCCAGATGCCTCCAAGCCCAGAGAAGTCGACAGTGCTTATGGACACAGTTAACATAAGGCTTCCTTTTTGTACAGTAAAGTTTCAACTAGCATTTGTAGATTTGTAGAGCATTTGTAACTCTTTATTGTCATGCTTGACAAAGGTTTGCCAAAGTAATCCAGAGCCCATGTGGTTACATCAGCTACACTGTCTTGCAAAAGTATTTACTCCCCTTTGTGTTTGTCCTGGTTTGTTACATTACAAGCTGGAATTAAAATGGAGTTTTGGGGGGTTATCCCCATTTGTTTTATACAACATGCCTACCAATAAAAAGGTGCAAATTTTTTATTTAATTATTTATTAATTCATTTTTTTATTGTAACATAAACAATAATTAAGATGGAAAAAAAAACCCAGAAATCTGGAGTGTGCATAGGTATTCACCCCCTTTCGTATGAAACCCCAAAATAAGAGCTGGTCCAACCAATTCACTGCATAATTCACATAATTAGTTGATTAAGGTCCACCTGTGTGCAATCAAAGTGTCACATGGTCTGTCATATGATGTCTGTATAAATCAACCTGTTCTGGAAGGACCCTGACTCTGCAACACTACTAAGCAAGCAACATGAGAACTACAGAGTACGCCAAACAGGTCAGAGACAAAGTTCTGGAGAAGTATGGATCAGGGATGGGTTATAAAAAAAATCCCAAACTTTGAATATTCCACGGAGCACTATTAAATCCATTAAATCCATTAGAGCAGTGGAAAGAATATGTCACCACTACCAAACTGACAAGAGAAGACCACCCACCAAAACTCACAGATCAGGCAAGGAGGGCATTAAGATGCAACAAAGACACCAACAATAACACTGAAGGAGCTGGAAAGATCCACAGCGGAGATGGGAGTATCTGTCCATAGGACCACTTTAAGCCATACACTCCACAGAGTGGGGCTTTATGGAAGAGTAGCCAGAAAAAAAAGTCATTGCTTAAGAAAACACATTTGGATTTTGCCCAACATCAAATGACAGACTCACCAAACACATGGAAGAAGATTCTCTGGTCAAATGAGAATAAAATAGATCTTTATGGCCATCGTGGGAAATGCCATGGGTGGCACAAACCCAACACTCTGAGAACACCATTCCTACAGTGAAGCATGGTGGTGGCCGCACCATACTGTGGGGATGATTTTCATCTACAGGGACAAGAAAGCTGGTCAGGACTGAAGGAAAGATTGAATGGCACTAAATACAGGACAATTCTGGAGGAAAACCTGTTTGAGTCAGCCAGAGGTTTGAGACTGAGACAAAGGTTAATGTTCCAGCAGGACAATTACCCTAAACATACTGCTAAAGCTACACTGGAGTGGTTTAAAGGGAAACATTTAATGTCTTGGAATGGCTTAGTCAAAGCCCAGACCTCAATCCAGTTGAAAATCTGTGGCATAACTTGAAGATTGCTGTACACCAATGCAACCCATCTAACTTGAAGTAGTTGGAGCAGTTTTGCCTTGAGGAATGGGCAAAAATCCCAGTGGCTAGATGTGCTAAGCTAATAGACGTACCCCAAGAGACTTGCAGCTGTAATTGCAGCAAAAGGTGGCTTTACAAAGTATTGACTTTGGGGGGCATACCTATGCACACTCCAGATTTCTGTTTTTTTTTTTTTCATCTTTATTGTTTGTGTCACAATAAAACAACAATTTTCGCCTTTAAAGTGGTTGGCATGTTGTGTAAATCAAATGGTGCTGATCCACCCAAAAATCCATTTAATTCCAGCTTGTAATGCAACAAAACAGGATAAATACCAAGGGGGATGTATACTTTTGTAAGACACTGTACAGATTAACGAAGGTTCTTGATGCAGTGCCATCTGAGGGATCGGAGATCATGGGTGTTCACTTTAGGCTTGCGCTCTTACCCTTTATGCACCAAAATTCCTCCAGATTCCTTGAATCCTTTAAAGATATGCACTTTAGAGGGTGAAATATCCAAATCCCTTCATATCTTTTTTTAAGGAACATTGTTTTTAAATATTTCAAAATATTTTCTCACACATGTTGATAAACTGGATTCTGGCTTCCCCATGGCCTGAAGGTTCATATTCACAAATGAAATTAAGTTGACCGGACAAAACATGAAATATCTTGGATTCATACTCTGTGCAATGAAATACAAGTCAAAGTAAATTAAGAAATAACTGCTTTCTTTTTTTCTTTGGCTGCTAGTGCTGCTAGCAGGAAACTTTTTTTTTTCTGTTTCCAGTAGAGAGTACGCTATGCACATTCTGGCTGCTGCTTCTCACCTGAGCTTTTTATTTTATTTTATTTTCTCTTTTGCTTTTCTTTTTTGTGTTTGTGTGGTTTGATGTTTGTTTTTTGGTTTTGCTTGAACGTTTTGTCCACTGGTTGTGGTGTAGCTCCGGACCCAGTTTTGGGTGTCAGTTCCCTCCAGGCCTTGGTTTGCTGTGCGTGATGCCTGTGCTCCTCACTGTGGACTGCAGTGAGCTCGTTGCTCATTTTGACATTGGGGTTGTCCAGCGCTCTGTGCGGTGGTGCTTTTGTGCTTGGCGTGGTGCTCCCGGTGGTGTTGCTCGGTGGCGTTGCAGCAGCTATGCAGGCAGTTTGGGACATGCCGGCACTCTGTGTAACGGTGCTTCTGTGCTCGCTTTGTGGATCCATGGTGTGGTGTTCCACACGGTGTTGCCCGCCGGCGCGGCAGCTGTGCAAGCAGTGTGGGACTTGTTTTTGTGTGCCTTTTGGTCAGACTGTGGCTGCTACACCATTGGAATGACATTTTGACCTTTATTTGGTGGACTCTCCCCCCCCCTTATAATTCCAAAGTGACCTTGGGTATGAGAAAGGTGCTATATAAATTTAACTTATTTATTTTATTTATTTTTGAAATGTTTTTTGTGCTGTCCCAACTTTTTCTGATGTGGGGTTGTATAATATATTGAATATATACCTATGTCAAGTACATAAGTGTTACTCTTAAATTTTCACTATTATTTGACTAATATTTGAATATTTGCTCATTTCTTTTTACTGTGAATTATGCTGAAGTTATAGCCATTAAATACAGTCTTTCAAATATCATCATAGAACTAAATGACAGCCTATGTATAAAAGATTTATGGCAAATAATGTCTATAACAGTAAACAGTATAAGCAGTTAAATTTTATCATCGCTAAGCTCTCAGACTAAAGCACATCAGTGAGTAATGTATGTCTTTCTGTATGTTTCCTTACCTTTGACAGTGTCTGCCACTAAAGCTTCTGTTCTTACATGCTTTTTAGACTTAGCACCAGATGCAGCATCAGCATCTTTATTCAGTGCTTGGCCCACACCTCCAGCTCCTCCTGCAAGACCAGAACCTCCTGAAGGATCAGCCCCTCCTGCAAGACCAGAACCTCGTGAAGGATCAGCACTTCCTGCAAGACCAGAACCTCCTGCAGGATCAAAACCTCCTGCAAGACCAGAACCTCCTGCAGGATCAAAACCTCCTTGAGAACCAGCACCTCCTGCAAGACCAGAACCTCCCTCAGCACCAACACCTCCTGAAAGACCAGAACCTCCTTTAGCACCAAAACTTCCTGCAAGACCAGAACCTCCTTCAGGACCAAAACCTCCTGCAAGACCAGAACCTCCTTCGGGACTAAAACCTCCTGCAAGACCAGAACCTCCTTTAGTACCAAAACCTCCTGCAAGACCAGAACCTCCTTCAGAACCAAAACCTCCTGCAAGACCAGAACCTCCTTCAGGACTAAAACCTCCTGCAAGACCAGAACCTCCTTCAGGACCAACACCTCCTGAAAGAATAGATCCTCCTGCAAGCCCTGCAGGATCAGCTCTTCCTGCAAGATGTGAACCCCCTGCAGTATCAGCACCTCCTACAGAATTAGCATCTCTTCCAAGATGAGCATCTCTGGCAAGACCAACAGCTTCTGCATTCCCCATTGTTCCACCCATGCCTGTTTCACGCAGTCCCTCTGTGGCAGCTATATTTTTAGCAAGCATGGCAGCTGCAGTTGCTCCTGCCTTCGCAGCATCCTTTGTACTAAAGCCTGTTTCCTTAGCCTTGGCCTCAGCCAATTTTCTGGCATTCGCCTCAGCTTCAGCTTGGACTTTTGCTGCTGCAGCTGCAGCTGCTGCTTCTGCTTGGGCTTTGGCATCTTTCTGTGACATGCCTTTAGCTTTAGCTGCTGCAAGTGCTGCCTCAGCAGCTTGAGCAGCAGCTGCTGCTTTTGCAGCTGCGGCAGCCCTTGATGCTGCCAGTGCAGCATCAGCTTCTGCTTTGGCTGCAGTGGCAGCTTGCTCAGCCTTAGCTCTTTTAGTAGCTTCCAGGTTATCTTTCATCTCCTTTTTGTATTTTTCTTGCTGATCAGCAGCAATTTTAGCCAGGTCAACTCCACTGCCACCGGCCTGTGTAGTCTTGCGGGCTGTCTTTTTACTTTTCATGGTAGGATCTTTATTAGCTGCAAAAGACACAATTTTACAGGTAGCTTTAAGCATCTTCTACTCAATATCATGAAAGTTTAATTTAATTTAAACTAATTAATTAAATTTAAATCAAAAGTAAGTTTTATATATAAATATTTTGCTTATTAATACACTGTAGACTAAAACATACCCTCTACAATAAGCCAGGCACTACATGACTTTATGCCAGCCACAGCAGAGTAGATTCCAGAATCCACAGGAATACAGTCAATGACTTTCAGACGGTGAATCAGTTTGTCTTCAGAAACGGTTATCTCATATTTATCACTATTGGATAATGGATTATTTTTCAGTGTCCATACAATTTGGCTCATAGGTGCAGAAGTCACACACTCAAATATGGCATCTTCTCTTTCTTCAGCCTTCACTTCCTGGATCTTCACCAGAAAATCCACACGGGGGACTGAATAACACAAATAGAGACACATAGTGAGCACTGAAATCGCTCAAACTGTTAATCTGCTGGTGAGAATTCCCTTTTGAAAGCATTGTCTAATCACTTAAAACATACTTTTGAATTCTGTTGAGAAGATGTTGACTCCCTCAACATCCACTTGATAAATCCCAGCATCCTCAGGATTAAGATTTTTCACCATGAACACATATTTTTTTCCAACTTGCTTCAAGCAGTGTTTCATCTCACTGTTGGCATCTTTGCTGTATGGAATCATGACACCATCCTAAACATAAAAATAGATTAATTTCCTTTATAAAATAGTATTGGAGCCCAAAATATATACATATAGTAATTGGTCACATGCTTAACAGTGTAAATGGTCATTACTTTATAGAGGAATATGCAACTGTTTAAATCCTTGAGTTCCAAGTCCAGCTCAAAAGTTGCTAAATCTTCTGATTTCACTTCAATCGGTTTGAGATTACTGAGGTGCTGAATGAACTAATAAAAGCATAACAAAATGAGCATAACAAAAATTAGATTTCACATTTCAGATAAACTATATGAGTAACCGAAAGAGGTGCTTTTTTGCTTTTTTCAGGGGGGGTTTACAGTAAATGACCACAGTGTACCGTGGCTTGCTCCTTCTCTCTCTCTTTCTTCATTTCAGTCAGTTTCTTCAGCATTCCACGAAAATCAGTGATGCCATATTCACGACAAATACGCTCATAGTCTTTCTTGTCAGCAGACAGTAACAGATCCCACACTGCCTCGTCAATTTCTCCATCCTTTTTTTCAACAGTCTTTTTGCGCTCACTGCAGATGGAACAGGAAGCTTAATATTTAGCGAAAGGAATTGAAACCCCAAATCAGAAAAAGTTGTGCTGGTATGTTGAAATTAAAATTAGAACTCAAAACAATGATTTGTAAAATAATCCTTCACCTCTATTGCACTCAAAATAATACAACAGCACATTATTTGACGTTTTATCTCATATATTTTCATTTTTTAATAAATATATTTCAATTTTGATTCTCGCAATAAAGTTAAAAAAAAAAAAAAGCTAGGACTATAAAGCATTTACCACTTTATAATGTTGCCATTCCTTCTCACAACACTTAAAAGATGTTTAGGGACTGAAGACACCAAGTGATGAAGTGTTTCAGATGTTATTTTGTCTCAGTCTTCCTGCAAACAGGTCTTAAGGTGTGTGACAGGACAGGGTTGTCATATTTTTCATTTCAAAATTCGTCCCACATTCTCTATTTGGGACAGAGAGGACAGTCATCCTCTTCATCTGCAGCCATGCCTTTGTAATATGTGCAGAATATGATTTTGCATTGTTTTGATAAAATATCCCTGGAAAAGATATCATCTTGAAGGTAACATATGTTAATTCAAAATTTCGGTGTACTGAAACAGTTAACATAAGGCTTCTTTTTTGCATAGTAAAATTTTAACTGGCATGTATAGATTTAGGGTGGCACGGTGGTGTAGTGGTTAACGCTGTCGCCTCACAGCAAGAAGGTCTGGGTTTGAGCCCCGTGGCCGGCGAGGGCCTTTCTGTGCAAAGTTTGCATGTTCTCCCCGTGTCTGCGTGAGTTTCCTCCGGGTGCTCCGGTTTCCCCCACAGTCCAAAGACATGCAGGTTAGGTTAACTGGTGACTCTAAGTTGACCGTAGGTGTGAATGTGAGTGCGAATGGTTGTCTGTGTCTATGTGTCAGCCCTCTGATGACCTGGCGACTTGTCCAGGGTGTACTCCGCCTTTCGCCCGTAGTCAGCTGGGATAGGCTCCAGCTTGCCTGCGACCCTGTAGAACAGGATAAAGCAGCTAGAGATAATGAGATGAGATGAGATAGAGAAGAAGAAACCTTTATTCATCACATGCACATTTCAAGCACAGTGAAATTCATCCTCTGCATTTAACCCATCTGAAGCAGTGAACACACACTCAGAGCAGTGGGCAGCCACACCAGAGCACCCAGGGAGCAGTCAGAGGTCAGGTACCTTGCTCAAGGGCACCTCAGCCCAACGCCACCCCACGTCAATCTAACTGCATGTCTTTGGATTATGGGGGAAACCGGAGCACCCGCAGGAAACCCACGCAGACACGGGGAGAACATGCAAACTCCACACAGAAAGTTTGCAGAAAGTTTGCCGCTGGGTTCGAACCCGGAACCTTCTTGCTGTGAGGCAACCGTGCTAACCACTACACCACCGTGCCGCCCATGTATAGATTTAATTCCATATTGTCGTGCTTGACAAAGGTTTGTCAAAGTAATCCCAAGCCCATGTGGTTATATTAGCTGTAGATGAATGACAGTTCTTGAAGTAGTGCTTCCTGAGGGATCGGAAATCACAGGTGTTCAGCTTAGGCTTGCACCTTTGCACTTTACTTACCAATTAAAAATTCCTCCAGAGTCCTTGAACCTTTAAATGATATTATGCACTGTAAAGGGTGAAATATCCAAATCCCTTCATATCTTTCTTTGAGGAACATTTATTTTTAAACTTTTCAATAATTTTCTCATGCATTTGTTGACAAACACATTATTACCTTGCCCTGGATGGAGTCCACCAGGGGGTGAGGTATTGTTTTCGGTCGAGTTTCTTTGTTTTATTGTTAGCGATATTATGGGAAAACGGCTGGATCAATCCTCATGAAACTTTCAGGAAAGATGGGCATTGATCTCAAATAGAACCTCCAACATTTTGAGGGTCATCTGGTCAAGGTCACCAGAAAGGTCAAAATCGTTTTTGTTGTGGCTACTGCCTCATGTAGAGGTGCTAGCCACTATGTCATCGTGCTGTAAGAATGTAAGAGTGTAACAGTCATGCACTGCGCATGCATATACATGTGTTCCAATTAAAATAGCCGGTGAGTGTATACAATTCGGTTCACTATTCGAAATAAATGAACTCGACTAAAGAAATAGCTTTCAGACATGTTTATGCTTATTACGTAGGGAAAGTGTGTTCCACCGAGCTCTAGCGCCGGGCCATTTCCAAGAAATAAGAGTTTCAGTCATGGCGACAGTGTGTGTATGTCAGCCTTGGTTCAGATGTTTCAATTTCGAAAGAGGTAAGAGTAGAATAATATAAAGTACAGACACTTGGTATATTTTACTTCTGTGATTTTTAAATTGTTCATTTTTGGATTACGCTTCATTTTTGTGGCTACTGCCTCATAGAGTAAATATATATGCTATATTTACTGTATGGACATGGTATCAGAAAACAATTTTATTTATAAGCAGTAGCCACATGTACCCATAGGGTACCTTTTTTTTTTTGCGATATCTTCCTTCATATTCATCATAAGTGCTACTGGGTGAAGTTTGTTTTGCCTGGCAACACTTGTTATTAAACTGGTGCCACTTTCTACAGAGGCACCATCGAGAACATTCTGACCAGCTGCATCACCGTGTGGTACGGCGCCTGCACCGTGTCCTGCTGCAAGTCTCTGCAGCGCATCGTGAGAGCAGCTGAGAGGATCATTGGTGTCTCTCTCCCTTCTCTAATGTATATCTATAACTCCCGCCTCACCCGCAAAGCCATCAGGATTGCAGGTGACCCCACCCACCCATCTCACAGCCTCTTCAATCTGCTGCCATCGGGGAGGAGACTGCGGAGTCTCTGGGCCAAAACCAGCAGGCTCAAGGACAATTTCTTTCACCAGGCAATCAGGAGGCTCAACTCCCTCCCTGTTCTGCCCTTCCTCCCCCCTCTGCCCCCTGCCACAGATTCTGCTCGCACACCCCTCTGCCCCCCCTTCAGCATCTGACATGTCATCCTCACAGTTCCCCCCCCCCCCCCCCCCCAACACACACACACACACATACATACATACATACATACATACATACATACATCATTCATTAACACACTGAACTCAGGGACCGCACATCTCACTTTACCTCGCTCATTTGCACTGTTCCGCACTACCTCATCTTAACAGCTGCTAGTTTGTTTATACTGCTTATTTCATGTTTACCTGTTTGACTGTTTGTTTATTTGCACCAATTTATGTTTGTGTGTGTGTGTGTGTGTGTGTGTGTGTGTGTGTGTGTGTGTGTGTGTGTGTATGAGTGTTTAGTCTACATCTAGTTCTCATTTAGTGTTTTATACTGTTTATATTGTCTGTTTGAGTGTTTAGTCTTTGTCTAGTTCTTATCTAGTGTTTACACTGTTTATATTGTCTGAGTGTTTAGTCTATGTCTAGTTCTTATCTAGTGTTTATACTGTTTATTTATACTGTTTATATTGTTTGTCTGAGTGTTTAGTCTATGTAGTTCTTATCTGGAGTGTTTATACTATTTATATTGTTTGTTTTTTCAATTATTCTATTTTTATTTTTATTTATTGCATTGCCTGTTTGCACCGTGGGTCAGAGAGGACTGAAATTTCATCTGTGCTGTATGTCGAGGATGTATAGCATATTTGACAATAAAGTTGACTTGACTTGTTTTACCTCAGTACGAGCCCTAAATTGCCCGTCCCAACTTTATATGGAATGTGGTGCAGGCCTGAAGTGCAGGAATGGATGTGTATTAACAAATGAAATGCTGACCAGAAAAAAAAAGACATATTTTGCATTCATACTGTCTGCAATAAAATACAAGTCAAAGTAATTTTAGAAATCACTTCTTTCTTTCTTTCTTTCTTTCTTTCTTTCTTTGTATTGTCCATACCGTCCCAACTTTTTCTGATTTGGGGTTGTATAAGAATTAACACAAGGACTTTTACTCAGTTTCTGAGCATGGTACAATAGTAAACTATGGTCTACAATATGTAGATCAAAGATAATACCTCCTCCTAAGCTTCTTTCTGAACTCTGCTGGATCCTCCCCTGAAAATGGAATGCAAATGAGGGTTATAATAGCATTACTTGGACATTAGATGGCTATTGTAAATTCATTTCCAACTGCCCTGCAAATTATGATCAGAATGAAATGTATATTTTTATTATTATATTTTAAAATGTACAAATTATTTCTTATGTAATGCAGTATAAGGAAAACATGGATAAGAAGCAGATTGATAACATACGCTCTTCTGTCTTTTGAAATGCTTTACTTTTCTTGAATCCAACTGCAACAGAAAAAAACATGTTAAAGTGGTACGGGAGTTGAATAAAAGTTAAGTGTATGCTATGAACTTCAGTTGAAAGATAATCAAAACTTTGTACTACTTGAAATTCTGTACTGTACCTTCAATGACATTTAGAATGACAGTGCAGACTGCCTTTCCATACTCATTTACAGCATAGCATTTGTATGTGTCAGCTTCTTCACCAGAAACATTGGGCATCTGTAAAGGGATAAAATAGCGTGTAAAAAAATAGAAATAGATAAATATATATCACATAATTTTGTTAGCTAGTTAATTTTAGTAGATACTCTAGGCTATAAACATGTTTTCAGAGAGTTTGTGGTCTGATTTTATTGAGTTAGTATGCCAACCTCTAAAGTATGTTCATTGGTTATAGGGTCATATTTGTTGTAGAACTTTTCTGGATCATTCATCTCTCCTTTTGCTCTTGTCCATGACACAGTGGGCTTGGGTTCTCCAATTACAATGGCTTTAAAGATGGCTAATTTACCTTAAATAGGAAAAAAAAATTAAAACAAAGAAGAAAATGCTGACCTTTGAAAAATAAAAACTATTAAAAGTTTGTAATTAAAATATAAACTAATATGTCTCAGTCAACATGAATAAGTGTTTACTGTGATGTTTCTTAAATTTAAATGGGTGTCAAAATTAAGTTTCTCTGTGTAATCTCCTCTCAAATAAATAACATTCATGTGTCAGAGTTGATCATGATCTGAAAATCCTGCACATGTTTCTGCATTCTGTGCATATATCATGTTTTGGAATGTAGACATACTGTATTATAAAATTGCCAAAATTATTCAATGTATTTATTTATGTATTAATCTAGTTATTGTGGCCACCCATACTTCTTTTAGTGTACTTCCATATTAATTAATAATATTCAAAAATGCATTTTTTTAACTTTAATATTGTTTTCATTTGTTTTATGTCTGATTTAGCCATCATTTCAGTATTACTGTTTTTGCTTCATTCATTTTTCTTCTGTTTTTCCTGGTGGGGATTGTGGTGAATTGTACTGTATTTCATGTATATAACTGTACTTGAGTTTGCCAATATCCTGACCTTCTTGAATGGTCAAAGCAATGGGTTTGCGAGTGAAATCAGGAGTAGATTTCCCCTCTGGCAATTCCTCCACATACTGTGTAATCATAACCCCAGGAACCTTCGATCTCCTTTTGATACCTAAGAACAACCATATGAAATATATAACATTGCACCCAAAATGTAGCTTCTCAAAAATTACAATCATAACATTATATGAAGGATAACATAATAGCACAACATTACACTTTAGGAGTCTGGTCCAGAGAAGGTACACCATCTTGTTAAATGAATGGTTTTAATGCTAGTTCTATTTCTTCAACATTCTTTGAAGGTAAAATAGGCAGACTTTGTATATACTGCAACATTTCTAATGCAAATAAATAGTTTTATGCATAATGCAAACAAAGAGAAAAAGCATGAAATGTTAATTTCATCACTTGTGATAAGGAATGTCAGGTTATGGCACAAAATGAGAAAATACAAGACATGACAAATACAAAAAATGACAACATTTGTTATGACTGGATTGTTTTGTTAATTGTTAGTTGTGGGTGTGTGGCACTGTGTTGGGGATTCTACTTTATTTTCTTATACTGGGCATGTGAATGGAAATGGTTAATAGTGGAACAAAGCTCCATACTTAAGAAAATATGGTAATGCATCAACCTGATTTTTGATGACTTTTGCAACCGTACAATGTCCGTGCGACATATGTACGTGTACTGTAAAAGGGAACCCAAATTTTAGTGCAAGGAAACATATTTCATAAACACTTGACCACCAGACAATGAAATTTGTATCTTTATTTACATAAAATAGATGGGGTTTTATCCAGCGCTTATTTTTAATTTGTTTTTTAAAAAATAATGTGGAATTATGCACTAATACATTTTACACTCATTGGGAGCTCCACTTTTAGGCAGTAAATATTAATATTATTTATAATCTTTATTTAATCTTGCAACCTTTAATATAAAATGCTCAATAATTATTGACTCTCCACAGTTTTTTATATATATATATATATATATATATATATATATATATATATATATATATATATATATGCTTTCATACTTTTTGCTTTACACCTAAACTCAATCAAGCAACTCATAAGTAGAAATGTTAAGCTCATGCTTATGCAAGGGTGGCACAGTGGTGTAGTGGTTAGCACTGTCACCTCACAGCAAGAAAGTCCTGGGTTCGAGCCCAGCGGCCAGCTAGGGCCTTCCTGTGTGGAGTTTGCATGTTCTCCCTGTGTCTGTGTGTTCTGGTTTCTCTCACAGTCCAAAGACATGCAGGTTAGGTTAATTGGTGGCTCTAAATTGACCATAGGTGTGAGTGTGAATGGTTGTTTGTCTCTATGTGTCAGCCCTGTGATGACCTGGCAACTTGTCCAGGGTGTACCCCACCTCTTGCCCATAGTCAGCTGGGATAGGCTCCAGCTTGCCTGCAACCCTGTAGAACAGGATAAGCAGCCACAGATAATGGATGGATGGATGCTTATGAAGACATTTGAATATGAGTAACAGTTGGCATATTTGGAATTTAAGTTTAATAAATAATACTATATATGGTAACTTCATATTTTAATTCCTAACAAAATAAAATAAAAAATAAAATAAAATCCCCAATTCACCAGTAAACATTACACCATAGACTGAAGATGGAGGTGAAGTAGAAAATACAAGTTTTGGTTGAAAAAATATTTAACTGCACAGACCTTAGTGCAGTGTCCAACTTTGTGGCTCCAAAGTAAGTGGTGACTCTAAGGGGCAATGTCTAACTTCTGATGTAATCTAAAGCCTGATTGATTGAAGTTCATTTATGGGAATGCAAATTGTTCCAAGTCTCTCCCATCCCCTCTCCCCGCTAGCACATGGCTCATAGGCTGTACCATACCAGACATTCTCATCTCATCTCATTATCTCTAGCCGCTTTATCCTTCTACAGGGTCGCAGGCAAGCTGGAGCCTATCCCAGCTGACTATGGGCGAAAGGCGGGGTACACCCTGGACAAGTCGCCAGGTCATCACAGGGCTGACACATAGACACAGACAACCATTCACACTCACATTCACACCTACGGTCAATTTAGAGTCACCAGTTAACCTAACCTGCATGTCTTTGGACTGTGGGGGAAACCGGAGCACCCGGAGGAAACTCACGCGGACACGGGGAGAACATGCAAACTCCGCACAGAAAGGCCCTCGCCGGCCACGGGGCTTGAACCCGGACCTTCTTGCTGTGAGGCGACAGCGCGAACCACTACACCACCATGCCGCCCCATACCAGACATAGTATATTCATTTTCAAAATGTCATTTGGTGTGTATACATGTTTCTAGCTGTTCAGGTTCCTGTCACTCCATTCCCTTACCTTTTTTCTTGGGAGGCTGATTCTCTGTTCCTGGCATAACATAGAGGTTTAACATAGAGGATGGTGAAACAGTAGGAGAAGAGGAAAATGTTAATTGTGATGAAAGCATTGTTGAGGAGCCATTACTTAAATAGGATTTTGGACAAACACAAAAATGACAAACTCTAAACAATAAACAGCTTTGCCATGGATTCACAATTGAATGTAAAAGGAGTTTTGCCAAAGTGCACAAGAAATAAGCATAACATAGATACTGTTAAATATTGATCAATACTCCATATTAGCAGAAATTAGTTAAGCCCATGTGTTAGGTGTTAGGACTTGGACTGTTTTGGCCTCTAGAGGCCGCTGTTATTTCCTTTTCGTGTCTTGTTTATTTTGGCCTCTAGAGGCCGCCACTGTTCCTGTGTTTTGTGTTTTTGTTAATTGCCTGTTAGTCCTAATTATCTTCACCTGTGTCCTTAATTAGTTTGTGTATTTATACCCCTGAGTTCAGTCCTCTTGTCACGGAGTCTTTGTGCTGTTATGTTTATCTCCAGTTTCCTTTGTACTGTGTTTTGTGGATCTTCTGAGCTTTTGCATTTTTGCCTTTTTCTTTTTGAATTATACTCTTTGTTTTTGTTTTTTTTTGTTTTGTTTTGCCCTGGATTGTATATAGTGTACATAGTATAAATAAACCTTTTGTTACTTTTTCTACTTCCGCCTCATGCCTCTGCATTTGAGTCATTCCCCTGGTGGCCTAGTGGGGGTTTGCTGGATCATCACACCAACGAACCAGGTTCGAATCCCAGCAAAACCCTAACAGAAAGACTCCGTCATGACCGACTCAGCAGAGGCTGCTTCAACTGTCTACCCGGCCAACCTTCAGGGAATTATGGCAGCTTTGACACGCTTCGGAGCGACCATGGATGCTCATGGACGTACGCTCACCAGCCAACGTGAGGCCCTTGCTCGCCACGAGGAACTGCTTCAGCAAATTGGGAAAACCCTGGCACAGCTGACATCACTGCCTGCATCTCCTGATCCAGCTCCCACTCCTGCTCCAGTGCCTCCTGCCATGCTGCCTTCTTCACCTCGCGAACCCAGCCTTCCTGCACCACAGAGGTATGACGGCAAGCACAGTGAGTGCCGAGAGTTCCTTACCCAGTGTCAACTCACCTTTGAGCTTCAGCCTACCACCTACACTATGGATTGCCGCAAGATTGCCTTTGTGATCACCTTATTAGCTGGTAAGGCGCGAGCCTGGGCTACTGCTATCTGGCAAAGACAGGGACCTGAGTGCTTTGATTTCCAGCTGTTTTCTGAAGAGATGCTTCGGGTCTTCGATCAGGCAGACATCAGTACCGACGCAGCCCGAAAGCTCATGTCCATCCGGCAAGGAGGAAGCGTCGCAGATTACGCCATCTCGTTCCGAACACTCGCAGCAGTAAGTGGATGGAACGAGACTGCCCTGGTGTCAGCCTTCCACCATGGTCTGTCTGACCCCATCAAGGACGGTCTGGCCTCTATTGGATGCCCAAGTGACCTCGAAACCCTCATCTCACATGCTATTCGTCTGGACAACAGGATGAGAGAACGCCACCAAGCCTTGAGCCCCCCCAGCCTCCCTACCTCTACCTGGAGACTGTCTACCTCCTTCAGTGACTGTCCAGAACCCATGCAAGTGGGTCGTACTCACCTCTCCGCATCTGAGAGGGAGCACAGAAGGAGGGACAAGTGCTGCATCTACTGTGGCAAGCCTGGTCACTTCCGAGCATCATGTCCCGAACTCTTGGGAAAAGGACCGCCCCGTCCAGCTGAGGGAGGGTTGTGACGGGGCCTACCCTCTCTCCCGGACTCCCTGGCCAAGGAATCTACATCCCGGTCTCCATCTCCTGGGGTGAGTCTGTCCACTCTTGTCAAGCTTTGATAGACTCAGGGGCGGCTGGGAACTTTATGGATATTCACTTCGCCCAAAGCATCAATATACCTACTGCACCTCTTGAAGTCCCTCTGTCTGTGTCTGCCCTCGATGGCCAAGCGTTAGGTGATGGAAGAGTCACTCAAGTTACTTCTCCAGTCTTCCTCCAGTCTCAAGGTCACAAGGAAGAAATATCCCTGCACCTGATTCCTTCACCTGAGTTCCCAGTTATTCTAGGCCTTCCTTGGCTTACACGCCCACAACACCCTGCAGTCATCGGCCACCAAGCTGTCGCCATTCCAGTGCCAATTCGGGTTCCAGCCACCTCTGTTCCCGGACCAGGAGGATGCGGGGGTGCCCTCGGTCAACCAATATGTGAGACGGTGTCGCAAGACCTGGAGCAAGGTCAGGAAGACCCTCATACAGACCTCCAGAACCAACCAGACTCAGGCCAACCGCCACAGAAGACCTGCACACACTTTCCGCCCTGGGCAGCGGGTTTGGCTGTCCACTAAGGACCTTCCGCTGCGGGTGGAGAACCGCAAGCTTGCTCCTCGCTACATTGGCCCCTTCAAGGTGGTGCGCAGGGTGAACCCTGTCTCCTACCGGCTCCAGTTGCCCCGGACTCTGAGGATCAACCCCACTTTCCATGTTTCCCTGTTGCGGCCTGTACTGACGTCTACGTATGCCCCTGCCCCTAGGAACCCCCCACCCCCCCGCATCTTCCAGGGGCAGACTGTGTTCACTGTGCATCGCCTGCTTGACTCCCGCCGGGTCCGCGGCGGGTTGCAATATCTGGTGGACTGGGAGGGCTATGGTCCTGAGGAGCGCTGCTGGGTTCCTGCTCGGGATGTCCTAGATAAAGAACTGTGTCGGGACTTCCATTCGGCCCATCCGGATCGCCCTGGGAACGTCAGGAGACGCTCCTAGAGGGGGGGGTCCTGTTAGGACTTGGACTGTTTTGGCCTCTAGAGGCCGCTGTTATTTCCTTTTCGTGTCTTGTTTATTTTGGCCTCTAGAGGCCGCCACTGTTCCTGTGTTTTGTGTTTTTGTTAATTGCCTGTTAGTCCTAATTATCTTCACCTGTGTCCTTAATTAGTTTGTGTATTTATACCCCTGAGTTCAGTCCTCTTGTCACGGAGTCTTTGTGCTGTTATGTTTATCTCCAGTTTCCTTTGTACTGTGTTTTGTGGATCTTCTGAGCTTTTGCATTTTTGCCTTTTTCTTTTTGAATTATACTCTTTGTTTTTGTTTTTTGTTTTGCCCTGGATTGTATATAGTGTACATAGTATAAATAAACCTTTTGTTACTTTTTCTACTTCCGCCTCACGCCTCTGCATTTGAGTCATTCCCCTGGTGGCCTAGTGGGGGTTTGCTGGATCATCACACCAACGAACCAGGTTCGAATCCCAGCAAAACCCTAACATTAGGAGCTGGACATCAGGTAGGCCTAGGTTACTATAATTTGATGTAGTCAGTAATTATCATAATAAGTGGTTTGAAAAAATAACAAAAGGACCCCATTCTTCTTTCCACTGCTAATTATACCACAGTGCTGCTGAAGACTTGAATCTGACTGGTCAGGATATTATTATTCATCTATCTGTATTTTTCAAACCATACAGTGTCTTGCAAAAGTATTCATCCCCCTTGGTGTTTGTCTTGTTTTCTTGCATTACAAGATGGAATTAAAATTGATTTTTGGAGGGTTAACATAATTTGCTTTACACAACATGCCTACAACTTTAAAGGTGCAAATTGTTGTTTTATTGTGACACAAACAATAAGATGAAAAAACAGAAATCTGGAGTGTGCATAGGTATTCATTCCCTTTTGTATGAAACCCCTAAATAAGAGCTGGTCCAACCAGTTCACTTCATAAGTCACATAATTAATTGATTAAGATCCACCTGTGTGCAATCAAAGTGTCCCAAGCCCATGTGGTTACATCAGCTACACTGTCTTGCAAAAGTATTTATCCCCCTTTGTGTTTGTCCTGGTTTGTCACATTACAAGCTGGAATTAAAATGGAGTTTTGGGGGGTTATCCCCATTTGATTTACACAACATGCCTACCAATAAAAATGTGCAAATTTTTATTTAATTATCTATTCATTCAATTTTTTTATTGTGACAAACAATAATTAAGATGACACCCCCCCCCCCGAAATCTGGAGTGTGCATAGGTATTCACCCCCTTTTGTATGAAACCCCTAAATAAGAGCTGGTCCAACCAATTCACTGCATAAGTCACATAATTAGTTGATTAAGATCCACCCGTGTGCAATCAAAGTGTCACATGATCTGTCACATGATGCCTGCTGTTCTGGAAGGACCCTGACTCTGCAACACTACTAAGCAAGCAACATGAAAACCAAGGAGCACTCCAAACAGGTCAGAGACAAAGTTGTGGAGAAGTATAGATCAGGGTTGGGTTATAAAAAAAACATCCCAAACTTTGAATATCCCAGGGAGCATCATTAAATCCATTATTGCAAAAGGGAAAGAATATGACACCACTACAAACCTGACAAGAGAAGTCCGCCACCAAAACTCACAGATCAGGCAAGGAGTGCATTAATCAGAGATGCAACAAAGACACCAAAGATTACACTGAAGGAGCTGCAAAGATCCACAGTGGAGATGGGAGTATCTGTCTATAGGACTACTTTAAGGTGTACACTCCACAGAGTGGGGCTTTATGGAAAAGAGGCCAGAAAAAAGTCATTGCTTAAGAAAACACTTTTGGAGTTTGCCCAACAGTATTTGGCAGACTCCCTAAACACATGGAAGAATATTCTCTGGTCAAATGAGACTAAAATTGATCTTTTTGGCCATCATGAGAAATGCCATGTGTGGCGCAAACCCAACACCCTGAGAACACCATTAGTACAAGTGAAGCATGGTGGTGGCAGCATCATACTATGGGGATGGTTTTCATCTGCAGGGACAGGAAAGCTGGACAGGGCTGAAGGAAAGATGGATGGCACTAAATACAGGGTAATTCTGGAGGAAAACCTGTTTGAGTCAGCCAGAGGTTTGAGACTGGGACGAAGGTTCACATTCCAGCAGGACAATGACCCTAAACATACTGCTAAAGCTACACAAGTGGTTTAAAGGGAAATATTTAAATGCCTTGGAATGGCCTAGTCAAAGCCCAGACATCAATCCAATTGAAAATCTGTGGCATAACTTGAAGATTGCTGTACACCAACGTAACCTTCAATCAAACTTGAAGGGTTTGGAGTAGTTTTGCATTGAGAAATGTGCAAAAACCCAGTGGCTAGATGTGCTAAGCTAATAGAGACATACCCCAAGAGACTTGCAGCTGGAATTGCAGCAAAAGGTGGCACTACAAAGTATTTACTTTGGGTGGTGAATACCTATGCACACTCCAGATTTCTGTTTGTTTTTTTTTCATCTTAATTATTGTTTGTGTCAGAACAAAACAACAATTTTCACCTTAAAGTGGTAGATATGTTGTGTAAATCAAATGGTGCTAACCCCCCAAAAAATCCATTTTAATTCCAGCTTGTAATGCGACAAAAACAGGATAAACAACAAGGGGGATGAATACTTTTGCAAGACACTGCACTATTGGCTTCTGTCTGTACTTCTCTACTTCTATCTATATTTTTCTAATTGTACTTGAGCTGAAGGATAAATCATAGGTTCGAACGTTATATTAATCCAGTGTTGTTTCTAAAGTAACCACTTCACAGGGACTTGTATGGTGGTCACATACTATAGGTGGCTAGATTATGTATACCAGTTTATTTATCATTGGAAGCAATGTGAATGCTTGGTAACTTTCAGAGGTAAAGTTTTTCTTTTCAGTTTTCTTGTGTTTTGGTTCCCTTTTTTATTTTGAGAGGTGGATATAGTAGGCAAAAACTGTACTCAAGCAAAAGTATTGTTACATTATAATAATACAATTACTCAGTAAATTTACTAAATTTATTGGAAAAAAGTTACTTACAGTGGGGCAAAAAAGTATTTAGTCAGTCACCAATTGTGCAAGTTCTCCCACTTAAAAAGATGAGAGAGGCCTGTAATTTTCATCATAGGTATGCCTCAACTATGAGAGACAAAATGAGAGAAAAAAAAATCCAGAAAATCACATTGTCTGATTTTTAAAGAATTTATTTGCAAATTATGGTGGAAAATAAGTATTTGGTCAATAACAAAAGTTCATCTCAATACTTTGTTATATATCCTTTGTTGGCAATGACAGAGGTCAAACATTTTCTGTAAGTCTTCACAAGGTTTTCACACACTGTTGCTGGTATTTTGGCCCATTCCTCCATGTGGATCTCCTCTAGAGCAGTGATGTTTTGGGACTGTCACTGGGTAACACGGACTTTCAACTCCCTCCAAAGATCTTCTATGGGGTTGAGATCTGGAGACTGGCTAGGCCACTCCAGGACCTTGAAATGCTTCTTACGAAGCCACTCCTTCGTTGCCCAGGCGGTGTGTTTGGGATCATTGTCATGCTGAAAGACCCAGCCACATTTCATCTTCAATGCCCTTGCTGATGGAAGGAGGTTTTCACTCAAAATCTCACGATGCATGGCCCCATTCATTCTTTCCTTTACACGGATCAGTCGTCCTGGTCCCTTTGCAGAAAAACAGCCCCAAAGCATGACGTTTCCACCCCCATGCTTCACAGTAGGTATGGTGTTCTTTGGATGCAACTCAGCATTCTTTCTCCTCCAAATACGACAAGTTGAGGTTTTACCAAAAAGTTCTATTTTGGTTTCATCTGACCATATGGCATTCTCCCAATCCTCTTCTGGATCATCCAAATGCTCTCTAGCAAACTTCAGATGGGCCTGGACATGTACTGGCTTAAGCAGGGGGACACATCTGGCACTGCAGGATTTGAGTCCCTGGTGGCGTAGTGCGTTACTGATGGTAGCCTTTGTTACTTTGGTCCCAGCTCTCTGCAGGTCATTCACTAGGTCCCCCCGTGTGGTTCTGGGATTTTTGCTCACCGTTCTTGTGATCATTTTGACCCCACGGGGTGAGATCTTGCGTGGAGCCCCAGATTGAGGGAGATTATCAGTGGTCTTGTATGTCTTCCATTTTCTAATAATTGCTCCCACAGTTGATTTCTTCACACCAAGCTGCTTACCTATTGCAGATTCAGTCTTCCCAGCCTGGTGCAGGTCTACAATTTTGTTTCTGGTGTCCTTTGACAGCTCTTTGGTCTTGGCCATAGTGGAGTTTGGAGTGTGACTGTTTGAGGTTGTGGACAGGTGTCTTTTATACTGATAACGAGTTCAAACAGGTGCCATTAATACAGGTAACGAGTGGAGGACAGAGGAGCCTCTTAAAGAAGTTACAGGTCTGTGAGAGCCAGAAATCTTGCTTGTTTGTAGGTGACCAAATAATTATTTTACTGAGGAATTTACCAATGAATTCATTAAAAATCCTACAATGTGATTTCCTGGATTCTTTCCCCCCATTCTGTCTCTCATAGTTGAAGTGTACCTATGATGAAAATTACAGGCCTCTCTCATCTTTTTAAGTGGGAGAACTTGCACAATTGGTGACTGACTAAATACTTTTTTGCCCCACTGTAAGTACATGTAACAGAGTAAACATAATGCATTACTACCCACCTCTAGTCTTGGTGACAGTTTCAACTTTAACTTATTATAACTTAATACAAAATACTAAACATTATGACACCTGTCTCTAAACCTCTGAAATGGTCAGAATTTGTGCTTCTGTTATTTATGGTGATTGTGCACTACAGCGCTCAGCGTAAATGAGTACACCCCCTTTGAAAAGTAACATTTTAAACAATATCTCAATGAACACAAACAATTTCCAAAATGTTGAAAAGACAAAGTTTAATATAACATCTGTTTAACTTATAACATGAAAGTAAGCTTAATAATATAACTTAGATTACACATTTTTCAGTTTTACTCAAATTAGGGTGGTGCAAAAATGAGTACACCCCACAACAAAAACTACGATATCTAGTACTTTGTATGGCCTCCATGATTTTTAATGACAGCACCAAGTCTTCTAGGCATGGAATGAACAAGTTGGCGACATTTTGCAACATCAATCTTTTTCCATTCTTCAACAATGACCTCTTTTAGTGACTGGATGCTGGATGGAGAGTGATGCTCAAGTTGTCTCTTCAGGATTCCCCAAAGAAAATACTTTCTTTACACCACAAAGTTGAAGGCTACAAGAAGATAAGCAAAGCTTTACTTATCAGTCAGAATACTGTAGAAAAAGTGGTACAAAAATTTAAGAAAGATGGAACTGCAACCATCTCACAGAGACGTCCAGGTTGTCCATGGAAGTTAACACATCAACAGGAGCATCTTCTGATGAGAAGGGTTGAAGAAAATCAGCAAGCAAGTTCACTGCAGTTATCTAAAGAAGTAGAAAGCCAAACTGGGGTGACTATTTCCCATGACACAATACGGCGTACACTGCAGAGGAATGGCATGCATGGATGCCATCCATGAAAGAAGCCTCTCCTAAAGCCCAGGCACAAAAAATCCCGCCTAGAGTTTGACAGGGCCCATGCTGACAAAGATGAAGACTACTGGGACTCTATACTCTGGAGTGATGAGAACAAGATAAAAGTTTTTGGAACTGATGGCTTTAAAACTGTATGGTGTCACAAAGGTAAGGAATACAAAGAAAAATGCATGGTGCCTACAGTGAAACATGGTGGTAGCAGTGTCCTTAAGTGAAGCTGCATGAGTGCTGCTGGTGTCGGGGAGCTGCATTTCATTGATGGCATCATGAATTCACAGATGTATTGCTCTATACTGAAAGAGAAGATGTTACCATCATTCTGTGCCCTTGGCTGTTGTGCACTTTTCCAACATGACTAAACACACATCTAAGGCCACTGTTGGATTCCTGAAGAAGAACAGGGTGAAAGTGATTCAGTGGCCAAGTATGTCTCCTGATCTGAACCCAATCGAACACCTATGGGGAATTCTGAAGAGACAAGTTGAGCATCACTCTCCATCCAGCATCCAGTCACTAAAGAGGTCATTGTTGAAGAATGGAAAAAGATTGATGTTGCAAAATGTCGCCAATTTGTTCATTCCATGCCTAGAAGACTTGGTGCTGTCATTAAAAATCATGGAGGCTATACAAATTACTAGATGTAGTAGTTCTTGTTGTGGGGTGTACTCATTTTTGCACCACCCTAATTTGAGTAAAACTGAAAAATGTGTAATCTAAGTTATATTATTAAGCTTACTTTCATGTTATAAGTTAAACAGATGTTATATTAAACTTTGTCTTTTCAACATTTTGGAAATTGTTTGTGTTCATTGAGATATTGTTTAAAATGTTACTTTTCAAAGGGGGTGTACTCATTTTCGCTGAGCACTGTATATAATCAGGCGCCCTTCTAATTAATGCAAAAGAAAAAAATGCTTGCTATTTTACTAATTGCATTACTAGCTGCTTTGCTTTGTTTTGCATCAACATAGAGCTAAGTCCTTTCAGAAAGTAAAATTTTTATTCAAAAAAGTGTGTTCTTGGTAATGATGAGAGATGAGTTAACTTTTGATGGTAGCTTTTCTGAAAGTTTCAGATGAAAAGCCAATGGCTTGCATGGCTAGTTCAGACACATAGATAGATGGAACATATAAAAGTTGATTTGTAATTTCTGTCATTTTGGGAGGGGATGTATAAAAGCTTAAATGTATTTGTATTGGGTGTAGTGCTACTGCAGAGTGCATGACTGTACTTACCACCCTGCCCTGTGGCTGTTTGATCTGTAATTTTTGATCTTTTCCACATCTTTAAATTTCTTTCTAACTGAAGATTTCAATGCCACTGGGGGGGAGAGAGAGAGAGAGATTTTATTGTTTGATTGATTAAGTTACATAGGTATCTTTAGTAAATACAACTCTCTTTGAGTTTGCTTATTTACAATTTCGAAATTCTCCCTTTTTTGTGGTATATAGTGGGGTCCAAAAGTCTGAAAGCTCAAGTGAAAATGCTTCTAATTTGCTTTTTTTCTAATTTAATATAGCAATTTTCATTACAAACAATATTATTGACAACAATGTGAGTAGAATGTAGAATGTTTTAAATGTTTACATACATTTAAGAGTTTCTTAGTATTTGGTTTGTCCCCTTTTTGCTTTAATGACAGCATGTACTTGATCAGGCATGGCTGCCACAAGTGGAGTGTCATCTGAACATATGTTTCATTAGAAGAGTAGACATCAGGAAAATCTGACCTTTGTACAAAGCAGTTAACATGGTCAATGTCACACGTTTGCTGACATGAAAATAGGGACCTAGTACAGAATCTTCGTAATTAAATATTCAAGTTATTGAACATTTACATTAAAACAATCCCAGATTTTCAATGTGGTTTCAGACTTCTGGACCCCATATATTCAACAGCTGCAGGAAAGGCAATTCGGATTTCATTTTGGGAGACATCAAGTCTCCCAAAACAAAACATGGTACAAAACACAAGAATAAGGATGCCTTCAAGGTAAATATAACTGAAATCTTCCAGATTATATATTCACAGAATAAATAACTAGAAAATAACAAAGATGGTATTACCCACAGAGGTGATCTGACATGCCAGATATCCAGCGTGATTGATGGAATGTGACAATGTAGTACTTTGTTGCACAACAGATTTAGTCAGAGGCCTAGAAACTAGCAGCTCCAGTCATTCATCTCTCCCAAGCAAGCACAAGTGCATACAAACATACCACCAGACACTGTCTCCTCTTGGCATGTGATGATGACAGGTTTTGAGCATTGACATCTATATAGTAAGATTGGACATAGTATGTACAGTTAGGTCCATAAATATTTGGACAGAGACAACATTTTTCTAATTTTGGTTCTGTACATTACCACAATGAATTTTGAACAAAACAATTCAGATGCAGTTGAAGTTCAGACTTTCAGCTTTAATTCAGTGGGTTGAACAAAATGATTGCATAAAAATGTGAGGAACTAAAGCATTTTTTAAACACAATCCCTTCATTTCAGGGGCTCAAAAGTAATTGGACAAATTAAATAATTGTAAATAAAATGTTCATTTCTAATACTTGGTTGAAAACCCTTTGTTGGCAATGACTGCCTGAAGTCTTGAACTCATGGACATCACCAGACGCTGTGTTTCCTCCTTTTTAATGCTCTGCCAGGCCTTTACTGCACCGGTTTTCAGTTGCTGTTTGTTTGTGGGCCTTTCTGTCTGAAGTTTAGTCTTTAACAAGTGAAATGCATGCTCAATTGGGTTGAGATCAGGTGACTGACTTGGCCATTCAAGAATGTTCCACTTCTTTGCTTTAATAAACTCCTGGGTTGCTTTGGCTTTATGTTTTGGCTCATTGTCCATCTGTATTATGAAACACCGACCAATCAGTTTGGCTGCATTTGGCTGGATTTGAGCACACAGTATGTCTCTGAATACCTCAGAATTCATCCGGCTGCTTCTGTCCTGTGTCACATCATCAATAAACACTAGTGACCCAGTGCCACTAGCAGCCATGCATTCCCAAGCCATCACACTGCCTCCGCCGTGTTTTACAGATGATGTGGTATGCTTTGGATCATGAGCTGTACCACGCCTTCGCTATACTTTTTTCTTGCCATCATTCTGGTAGAGGTTGATCTTGGTTTCATCTGTCCAAAGAATGTTCTTCCAGAACTGTGCTGGCTTTTTTAGATGCTTTTTTAGCAAAGTCCAATCTAGCCTTTTTATTCTTGAGGCTTATGAGTGGCTTGCACTGTGCAGTGAACCCTCTGTATTTACTTTCATGCAGTCTTCTCTTTATGGTAGATTTGGATATTGATACGCCTACCTCCTGGAGAGTGTTGTTCACTTGGTTGGCTGTTGTGAAGGGGTTTCTCTTCACCATGGAAATTATTCTGCAATCATCCACCACTGTTGTCTTCTGTGGGCATCCAGGTCTTTTTGCATTGATGAGTTCACCAGTGCTTTCTTTCTTTCTCAGGATGTACCAAACTGTAGATTTTGCCACTCCTAATATTGTAGCAATTTCTCAGATGGGTTTTTTCTGTTTTCGCAGCTTAAGGATGGCTTGTTTCACCTGCATGGAGAGCTCCTTTGACCGCATGTTTTCTTCACAGCAAAATCTTCCAAATGCAAGCACCACACCTCAAATCAATTCCAGGCCTTTTATCTGCTTAATTGAGAATGACATAATGAAGGAATTGCCCACACCTGCCCATGAAATAGCCTTTGAGTCAATTGTCCAATTACTTTTGGTCCCTTTAAAAACGGGGTGGCACAGGTTAAGGAGCTGAAACTCTTAAACCCTTCATCCAATTTTAATGTGGATACCCTCAAATGAAAGCTGAAAGTCTGGACTTTATGTCCATGTCCATTATATAACTATAACCTGAATATGTTTCAGTAAACAGGTAAAAAAACAAAATTTATGTCAGTGTCCAAATATATATGGACCTAACTGTACTTAATGAGCTTACTGAAAGCTCATTCTGCTGCAGTACTCTTGGCTTCTGGAAAACCTCTGACTTTCTCTTTCTGTTTTAGGTTCCTCTGACAGGAGTTCATGAGCCTGACATAAAAACTGCATAAGGCATACTTCTCATCAGGTTGCACCTGTATCTGTACATGCCTCTGGTGTAAAACCCAAGTTTATGCCAGCTTTAGTTTGAAAGTCTCTCGTGGTTTATTAGGTAAGGGGTGGAAATTTACATAAGTCAAAAAAGATCTGTTTTTCACGATCACAGCAGAAAAAGAACTGGCTGATTGCATTCTGTGGGTAAGTGCAATTTCCTAAATTGCATGTATAATAAAACATAATATTACAATTTATGCTTTTATAAATAATAAATAGCTGATGTGTGCTAATCTGGAAAATGCTATTGATGTTTACTTATGGGCAGCACGGTGGTGTAGTGGTTAGCACTGTTGCCTTACAGCAAGAAGGTCCTGGGTTTGAGCCCAGTGGCCAACGGGGGCCTTTCTGTGTGGTGTTTGCATGTTCTCCCTGTGTCTGTGTGGGTTTCCTCCGGGTGCTCCGGTTTCCCCCACAGTCCAAAGACATGCAGGTTAGGCTAATTCAGGGGTTCTCAACCTTTTGCAACCTGGGCCCCACCAAAGCTGGTTCATTGCAGTTGGGGGCCCCTCTTCTCGCCCCGCCCCATCCCCCCCCCCAAACACACTCACCCGCAGTGACGCCACCCGACCTACAGCACCTTATATCGACCGATAGATAGATAGATAGATAGATAGATAGATAGATAGATAGATAGATAGCCCTGGGCTAGATTATTATTATTATTATTATTATTAGTAGTAGTAGTAGTAGTAGCAGTAGCAGCAGTAGTAGCATTATCCATTCCATAGAAATACATAGGCCTATTATCATTATTAGGCTATTGTTATAATTGGCAGTAGCACCACATTTCTAATCTGCTTTCGGGCATTATTATAATTATAATTATTATAATTATTATTATTATTATGGCCTATTATCATTACTAAGCTGTTGGCGGTAGTACAAGACTTATGTTCTTTCAGGCATTATTATTATTATTAGGCCTATTATTATTATTATTATTATTATTATTATTATTATTATTGCTGTTGTTGGTTATTATTATTATTATTATTATTATTATTATTATTATTATGCTATTATTATTAATAGGCATTATTATTATTATTATTATTATTATTATTATTATTATTATTATTATTAGTGTTTTTATTAGGTATTTTATTAGGCTTATCATTAGCTGGCTATTGATATCATTGGGAATTGGGACCAGGCGTGAATTTAGGTTTTACTTTTTACTGTGCCTTTGTGATCTGCATTTGCGTTAATGCGAGACCTGAGCCTGCTTTGCCTTACAAAGATCCTCGATTCTTGGCGAAATGTTTGACAAGCACAGTCTCAAGTCATCCTCAATTTGCGCACGATTGCGATATTTCGTTTTGAGCGCAGTCATTTTTGAAAATCCTGCCTCACACAAGTAGGTCGATGCGAATGGGATGAGCAGCTTCAAGGCTACGTCACACAGTTGCGGGTACTCCTGCATCAATGCTGCCCAGAATGTCGAAAGAGGGCATGAGGTGAAGACTGCCTTAAGTCTACTGTCACTCTTCAGCTCAATAAGCTGTTCCTGCATGTCAACTGGAAGTTCGTCAGCAGTACACACAAATGGATCTCAAACCCACGCAAAAGAGCGATAATCCTCTGTGAAGTATGCCGCAAACTGTTTTTTCATTACCGACAGGTGCTCTGACGCTGCTTGAAAGACAGATGAGAAATCGTGGGAAGTGCCTGCATTACTGATAAAGTCTGCAAGGCTTGGGAACATATCACAGGTCCCCCGACTGATGCGGCCACACACACAAGATTTTATGATAGATTGATGATAGATTTTATAATAGTATTGATTTGTATGTAATAGTCCAATGTCCTGCATTTTGACATGGGTAAATGTGTTGCATCTGCTTAGCTACTATAGCCTGTTAGCCCCAGATTTTTTTTTTCCTCCATACATGAAGCCTACTCGCGACCCCCCTGGAGTACCTCCGCGCCCCACCAGGGGGGCGCGCCCCCCCGGTTGAGAACCACTGGGCTAATTGGTGGCTCTAAATTGACCGTAGGTGTGAATGTAAGTGTGAATGGTTGTTGCTCTCTATGTGTCAGCCCTGCGATGACCTGGTGGCTTGATGTACCCCGCCTCTCGCCTATAGTCAGCTGGGATAGGTTCCAGCTTGCATATGACCCTGCACAGGATAAGCAGTTACTGATAATGGATGGATGCTTACTTATAATGATGTGCGTTACCTGTATTTGTCTTAAAATGACCTGAATATTTTGAATTACAAATAAATTTATGTGTTTAAATAAAACATTTAACCATCATTTCAGCCCTTTTCAGTGAACTAAGCCTTTTTTTTTTTTTAGTCGTCTTGGACGTGTCTACTTGTATGTCCTGTATTCTTTTTAGGGCTATGGCTTAGGTTTCTTGTCTAATACTGGTGCCTGAAAATTAAATGAACCAGTGCCCTTTGACTCTCTCAAGAAGAGCAGCTGGAAATTTGAGCTGCCTGAGGAGGGGAAGACATGTGAGCTGTTCCAACTTGCACAACAGCTCATTGCAGTACCACCACCTGACACAGTATCACCCACTTTTACATGAGGAATAAGTAAACAGTTCATCTATTTTCACACCAGATTAATGTAATTTAAAGGTAATGTGCCTTTAGTATTGAACAACTTAGCTGTATATAGACGAGGAAAACTTGATGATACAGACTTTACTATTATGGGCTGTCCATCTGTTGTCCCAGAGAACTTTATGAAGCTCCTTCACCTTCACCATGATTGCTACTTGTTGTCTGAAGTCTTTCTAATTAATTGCAATGCCTTTTATAACGATGACAGGTGCAATTTGCACAAGGACATTTTTTTTTCGGCAGCATTTATATCCAGAATATGATTTATTTTTATGTAACCATTACACATATATTTTGTCCAAATAATCCCCCCATGGATCACTTTTTAAACATATTTGATTATGCTTATGAATGCATAAGCTTTTTTTGTTGTTGTTAAAATTTATAAGTCAAAAGGCATTATGCATGTAAATGTGAAGTGGATATATAAATACATAATGCAGTTGTAAGATTAGGCTATAACCTAGGCTCCACACCATTTATTATGCATATGCAAGTTCCTTACCAAGTGGTTTGTGGTTTTCCAGGACATGTGCAATGTCACATCTTTAGAATCGGAATTGTAAGTAACAGACAAAAGCATAATAGTAGCAGTTTACATTAATTATCACAGATTCTAATGCATCTAACATACATATCACAACTTTTGAAATTTAATTATATGCCTTTGTAAGGCATATATTAATTAAAATATCAGTATGCATCACATTAGTAAATTCATAAGACATGATCTTTCAGCCATCAGATATTTTCTCATGTGTTTTTCTCATATCTGTATTTTCTCATATTTTCTCATATCTGTAATGAACTTACACATGTAAATCAATGCAATAACTTGCAGCATGCCAAATTGCATAATACATGACCTAGGCATTTCAGATCCCTCCCACTTTAAAATACCATGTCCTGGGACACATTTCAATCTATTTCACTCATCTATAGTTAGCTTTCACCCCATCACCATGTTCTGTGACTTCATACCACCTGACCAGCTCTCAGATTCCACACCGTGAAATATGAACTGAGAACACAAACTTAATGGCCACAACTTTAATGATTTTATGTGTGACTGCCAAATCAACTGCACAGTCTGTTCAAACATGCACTCTGAGCTTTACAGAATGAATTAGTCATTTATTGAGTTGTTAGAGGTGGTCTGATGAGATTCATGCAATGCTCATAATTATGGATAAAGCAATGCACGCTTGAAAATGTGGTCTTCGCTTCAACACCGCATTCAAAGCCATTTGAGGTTATCAACAGTTAAGGTCTGCCTTGGACTGTAAATGGTCCACAGTAGCTACATTCAATCACATTCATTCACACTGCAGATATACTGTACAGTACTGTGCAAAAGTCTCAGGCACATGTAAAGAAATGCTGTAGACCAAAAATGGCTTTAAAAAATAATGAAATTAAATGTTTCAACATTAAAAAAACAAAAAAAAACAAAACTATAAACAGTAGTCAGCCATAATAAATTAAGCAAAGTCAATATTTGGTGTGAAACGACCCTTTGCTTTAAAAAAAATAGTAGTCTCAGGTACAGTGAGTGCAGTTTTATAACAAAATGAGCTGTAGGTTTTACTGAGCATTTTGCAGAACCAGCCACAGTTCTTCTGGACACTTTGACTGTCACACTTGCTTCTGAATTTTGTAGCAAAACTCAGTAGCCTTCATTATGTTTTTTGTTTGTTTGTTTGTTTGTTTGTTTGTTTCCTAATCTGAAAAGTGCTCTCTTATGGAATATGCTGCTCAGATACAAACTTCTTTTTTTCTGTAATATTTAATTTTCTGCTGAAAAACGAATGTTTGGAACTCTAAAATGTTTTAATACTGACTCAATAATGTAGCAGTCATAAAATAGAAATCTATGACAAAGTTTGTATGGAAAAAAGATAAATTGGGTACCTAAGACTTTTGCCCAGTACTGTACATTCAAAAAGAGTGTTGCGGAAAATAAAGCTGATCCATCTGCTCTGACTGCTATTTTTATTATTACAATTTTTAAATCTATCTATCTATCTATCTATCTATCTATCTATCTATCTATCTATCTATCTATCTATCTATCTATCTATCTATTAAAAGCCTGGAGGCACATAAAGGTAGGTTAACCTTCTTAATTATTTTTCCTTCTTAATCATAATTTAATTATCACTAATTATTCAGTGAAAGGATAGAAGTAACAACCTACCTGTTCTCGGTCCTGTGTACTGTGGTCCTCTGATAGTTCTGTGCCTCTGAGTTGTGTACTGTAGGTAATAAATTCTCTGAGCTGTGTGTGTGTGTGTGTGTGTGTGTGTGTGTGTGTGTGTGTGTGTTTTGACCCCTGCACTCAACCTTAGCTTCACAGAACAAACATCTCTTTATAGATGGATGGAAAAGTTAGCAAAAATTGTGTCTGAGTGAGTAAAGGGGTGCGATTGTGTATCCTGATGGGTGGGTCAGTGAGGCATTTTATCAGCCTCCTCCCTGTTGACGCATAATCATATTGTACAAAACAAGTTTAGAGATGATCCAGTTCACACTGACACAGAAAGGTAGACAAAGTTTAATTAAACTGCTGTGCACAGTAAGAGTGCAGTGTGTACATTTAAGCCAATAAGTTATCAGGGTTTTTTTTTTTCCCTAAACTAAGCATAGTTTAGGAAATAATGGTCCTGCTATATTTTCTCTGACACGTACAAATGTGCAGTTTCTGTAAATGATGAAAATTATGTTGAGGGCAAAAGAAGGAAAAAAAAAACAGTGCATATCTTTCACTGCAGCCCATCACACTGATATTTGATTATGAGGCATACTGCATATATAATACTCTGCAAAAGTTTTTGTCACATATAAAGAAATGCAATAAAGCAAATATGTCTTCAGATATAATGAATGAAAAATCAGCTATAAAGAGCAGAAAATCAGTAAACAGCAGTAAACTACACAAAGTGGATATTTCAACCCTTAGCTCTTAAAAAATGCATCAGTTGTCCCAGGCACAGTTTGTGCAGTATTAGAAGGAAATTAGTTGTAAGTTTTTCAAAGCACCTTGGACAATCATCTGACACAGTTTCTCTGTAGACTGTTGTAAATCTTTCTAATCAATCAATCAATCAATCAATCAATCAATCAATCAATCAATCAATCAATCAATCAATTAATTTGAAATGTGATCTATTATAAATGGTTATTTTCTTTACTGACATACAAGCTGTTTTTTTTCTTGTAACATTTAATTTCTTTGATGGAAAAGTAATATTTGGAAATCTAATTTTTTGTTTGTTTCAATCTATTTTTTTGTTTTGTTTTGCTTGGTACAAAAAGTTGTTTAGGTTCTAAAGGTTGTTTGGGTTCTAAACGTTGGTTCAGTTCTAAAGGTTGTTTATTGTCAGGGTGGTTGTGAGGCTTTGCCCTCCCAGCTTATAAAATGCCCCAATGGCTCAGCGCAAAATATATCCTTTGACAATCAAGTTCAGCTCCTGGCTTTCACATGACAGAACCGTTTTGTACCAACAGAAGAAGGGGTGAAAGCCAGGTTACTGTTGCCTTAAAACTAGTTTTTGCTGTTGCTCTGCTTTCTTTTCCATTTGATGTCCCCTAATGTGCACTCTTTTTGTCATCTTTTGGTTTGTCATCTTTTCAGTTCTCCTGGTTTGACCAGTTCCTGGTGGATGACAACCTTTGGAACCCAGCCCCCGGGAGGCTGTGAGTTTTAGGTTGGTGTTAGGAAGTGTCTCCAGCTGTGAGATCAAACATGCCTCTGACAGAATCTGTTATAAAAATCAATGTTGGTGTTAGCATTCTGATCATCCTTTCTATATATGCCCCACAAGTGGGACTGGATGATAGAATTAAATATGCCTTTTAGGATGAGCTTCAGTGTACAGTGGATAAGATTGGAGAATCAGAGACTCTGTTTCTCTGTGGTAACTTCAATGGCCATGTTGGTAGTGTGTCCACTGGCTATGAACGTATTCGGGGGGGGTTGGCTGTGGTGATTATAACACAGAGGGGTGGAGAGGATACTTAAATTCTTAGTGGATATGGCCTCCATCCCATTTATTTCCAGTGTTAAAGTCTTTCCCAGTGAAGAACATGCTCCTCAGCACAAGTTGCTCATTTGTGATCCTCCATCCATCTATCCAGCCATTATCTGTAGCCGCTGATCCTGTACAAGGTCTCAGGCAAGCTGGAGCCTATCCCAGCTGACTATGGGTCAGAGGTGGGGTACACCAAGTCACCAGGTCATCGCAGGGCTAACACATAGAGACCATTCACATTCACACTTATGGTCAATTTAGAGCCACCAATTAGCCTAACTTGCATGTCTTTGGACTGTGGGGGAAAACTGGAGCACCCGGCGGAAACCCACACAGACATGGGGAGAACATGCAAACTCCACACAGAAAGGCCCTCGTCAGCCGTTGGGCTCGAACCCAGGACCTTCTTGCTGTGAGGCAACAGTGCTAACCACTACACCATGTGCTGGATAATGGCCTCATTATCTGCAAATTCCTTTTTCTAAAGAGGGAAAACCACCTTATGTATCAGTCAGGAGGCTCCTCTAGTCAAGTTGATTATATTCTGGCCAGATGGCATGACTTTAAATTTGTTTCCAAAGTTAAAGTCCTTCCCAGTGAAGAACATGCTCCTCAGCACAAGTTGCTCATTTGTGATCCTTATATTTAAATTCAGCAAGCCACAAAAACAAGTGGCTCCCAAACTCTGTGTTTGGAAATTGAAAGATCCTCGTGTAAAGAATGATTGATTTCCTGAGTGCTGTGGAAAGTGAGCTACACAATAAACATGCTTTCTCAGTTTTTGATACTTGGCAGCTCCTAAAAGGCAGCCTACTAAAAGTCGGTGATAAGATTTGTGGTTTCACAAAGAAAATAAAGTGGAGGAAGCAGACATGGTGGTGGGATGAGTCTGTTAAGTTCTGCTGTAGAGCAAAAGGGGCGCTTGTAGTAAGCTTGGAAAGAGGGTGGCAAGCAGGATTACCTTGAAACTTAACATAAAGCTAAAAGAGCTGTCTTCACTGCTAAGAAGAGGGCAGAAAACAGTAGATTCATGGATGTTGAGAATTGAAAGGAAAACATTTTCTGTATTGCAAAGCAGATGAAGAAAGAAAACAAGGACATTGTGGGTGATGGCTACATGAAAGATGACCAGGGCAATCTCTTTCTTAGTGATGATGCCAAGAAAAAGGTGTGGAAAGATCATTTTGAGCACCTACTTAATGCTGAATTTCCATGGTCTAAAGCAGACTTGCCAATTGCTGAACCCATCACTGGCCCCGCTATACTGATAACAACTGAGATGGTAGCGGAAGCAATGTGCAAGATAAAGCAGTGCAAAGCCCCTGGACCCTCTGGCATCATGACAGAAATGTTAGAGGTCTCTGTTGAAGACCTATTCTGTGCAATCTTGCAAATGCCATCATAGTTGAGAAGAAAATACCAGAGGACTGGAATGAGCGCTATATCAACCACCTGTTTAAGAGCAAGGGTGGTGCCATGGATAGAGGCAACTACAGGGGTCTGAAACTAACTGAACACTGACTGAAGGTCACTGAAAGAGTTGAGGAAAAGATATTCCATGAGTTGGTGAATATAAGTGAAATGTAGTTTAGTTTAGTGCCTAGTAGGGATCAGTGTTGGGAGTAATGTGTTACAAAATAACAAATTACTGTAATGCATTACTTTTTGCGGTAACGCGGTAATGTAAGGCATTACAGAAAAAAATTTGGTAATATTTTACTCAGTACAAATGTCAGTAACGCACGTTACAATACATTTTTAACCTGGAATGAAGTGTTGGGCTTTTTTTTCCTTCATACAAATTCGCCAAAATCACGCGAGATCAGCAGAGGTGAAACGTCCACGCAAAATGTTTCACTTCCTTTTCTTTTAGGCTAGTCAGACAGAAGAGAGATGAGCATAGACATATAAACATAGACGCCGCCTTCTGCGTAGAATCATACATCATCCTCACCGCCATATTGGATGTGGCAAAGTGGAGATTCTTCAGCCGAGAATAAAGATGCCTCATTCATGTGCTGCGTTTAACTGTACCAACAGGTTTACCATCCAAACGAGATCATATGGGATTACCTTTCACAGGTGAGACTGGAAAAATACTTTTCAATACTGTTCCTTCAGTCTTCAGTTTCCCAGCTCATCTCCACCAGGTAGGTGTATAGTTATAAGCAGTGAGAATTAGATAATACAGTGCCACACTATGATGAACGTTTTTGAACGTATGATGAATGTTTTTAACCTTTCTGAATGTGAAGGAATCAGTGATGTATTTTGTTTTGGTATGACGTTAGAACCTGGCCGAACTCAGTTTGGCGGTCATTCAGCTCACTTTATTCAACGAGAGTAGGTCTGTGTGGTGACTCAATAAATAAAACAGTACATTTTTATTTTCATTCACTATTTCCAGTTTTTCCACTATTTCCATCATTTATCATATTCAGTCTTGTAGGTTGGTTATTTTGGCCTCAGGTTTTGGTAGCTTGCTACGGTATGCTGACTGATTAGCTTACCTGAGCTATCTATCGCGTATCTGTCGCTAGTTTGCAGTGTACAGGGTATTTCGCACACTATTTATAACCATCACATTAAAAGTTATGTGTTGTTTTGATGCCTGTTTGTTTCCCAAATATATACGTGTGTGTCTTAATGGGTGAATAAAAGGCATCGAGTTAAATATTATTGTAGAAAGGGGCTTTATGAAGTTCAGTCCATTTACTTGCATTGGTTTACGGGGAAGATTTGCCACATCCAATATGGTGGACACTCTGACGTATCCCAGCAACGGGGCCACCAGCTCAATGCGGCGTCTATGTTTATATGTCTATGGAGATGAGTGAACCTGCAGCTGATCTAACGTCGGAAAGCACATTCTCCAGATGGGCACACGCCTATTACTTTAAGTTTGTGAAAAATAAGGATGTGAAGAACATCGTAGTCAAATGCACTTTGTGTGCTAAACCTAAAGAACTGTCCACTTCCCGAAATAGCACCAGTAATTTAACTAAGCATTTACAGAGGTGCCATAGTAACATGAAGTTAGCAAGGAAGCAAGCGGAGGATGAGAGTGGCGATAAAATCACAAAGCAGCCAAAATTAACGTTCTGCCGCTCTGAGATGCTCCTTCAGCCTCAGGAGGTTAGGAGACTTGTGGCAGAGTATGTTGTTGAAGATATGCTGACTTACATTTTTGTCCTGTATAACTGAGCTTTTTTTCTGGTCGGAAGTCAGACTAGAGTGATTGAGCTGCCTTTCCTTCGAGGGCTAATATGCCTAAGCACTTCAATATCATTAAAAGCACTTTGATTTTGTTATTTCTAATTCTGTTTTTCGAAATGTGACTGGGTAGCCTCATATAGCTAATAGTCATTGTCTAGCCGTGATTTAAAAGGCTTGTGGTTTTTTTCAGGCCAGTTTTATAGACCCCTTCGCATGTTTGTAAACAAACCGACCGTTGCCAGGATGCGCGCGCAGCCTGGACCCAGAAACAATGGCGCTGCCCATAGACCGGCATTATGAGCTGTCAGATTATGCAAAACAATTGTCGTTACAAGATTGAGAATGCTACATAAATAAGTTAACTCTAACAAGTGGACATCGCCTACCAGATCCGTATTTAATTAAAGAGTGGACGGACGATGTTAATAAGTTCCCTGGTATACAATGGCCAGATATATACTCGTACCTTATTGACAAGACTTCAGTGTACACCCACGAAAAACTTCGTGCCTACAAGTCTTTAGACGCATATGATTATGTTATGTGCGGGCATGTACAACTTGATTAACAATGGGACATTCATATTCATTTTGTTTTAATCAAATTATGCCAGTGATGTGATGGCAATGTGGCTTTAGCTACAACAGCAAATACCAACACTAAACAGCAATTTGCAGGAGGTCATGGCATGAAAGGAATGATAGTGTAAAGAGTGCAGCTAAGAGAAATCAGAGCTGCGTAAAAAGCGAGAGGCAGAGAGCAGAAATGAAACTGAACGGGGCGGGAGCTAGGTTAGAGCAGTCAACGTAAGTTGGCATTTAGAGTGAGGGCACACAATTTTACCTTTCCATCCTTGCTTTAAAATTGTGATTTTCGGCATACACAAATAATGATGGCACAAAATCTGGACTGCTTGAGTCAAGCGAGACCTCTCCTACAAATAAAATTGCATGCAAAGCTAAGTTAACATGCTAACAATATTCATTACATTGTGTAACTATGACCCAGCTAATCAGACAAACGTTACCAAAGTATTTTGCTACATCAATAAACTAAGACTAGAAAGAATAAAAAAGAAAGATTTAATAAATAGCCTGATCTTACCTGTGATGAAGTGGGCGCTGCAAACCCGCGCATTTTTGATGGTGCTTTCATCCCAGTCTACACGTTTGATGGCTTGTAGCCATAGACGTCGGTGATTTTTTTGGGATGGGTGAGATCCTGCTGGAATTCTGTACATTTTAACCCCATCACTGCTACAATTCTGACACCCGACAACACAACAACTAGGCATTTCTGAGTCTTTTTTGGGTCCAGGCTGCGCGCACAATTTCCGCTTACGTATGAATGACGTTTACTGCGAAGGGGTCTATTGTAGGCTACGATTTGCCATAATATGTTCATTTTTGTTAAATTTCTGAAATGGAGTCATATCCCTTAGGGCTAATCTTTTTTTTTTTTATGAAGCATAAACTATGCTTAATGCTCAGACCCGTTGCAACAAGGTAGGCAGATTTGGCAATTGCCTAGGGCCCCAGCCCTCGAAGGGCCCCCGCTGCCGAACAACTGGTTATGTATTCAATAGCAATGACAACTTTTTGAGCGCGGCAGCGCAGCGCCTAATGACACTTGTTGAAACACCCTAGTTCCAAGGGGGGGCCCCCCTAATGCACAACAGCGCCTCCCTACATGCTTTGGCCGAAAAGTGCAATGACAGTCTGTTGTCAACCCCTCAATGCCCATCTCCGTCCAGTCAAGTGGTTGCAGAGCTCCGCGGCAAAAAAAAAAAAAAAAAAATCAAATATGAAGCGAAATTACCCCTCAGGGAGCCAGAAGAGAAAGAAGAAAAGGGAAGAGGAAGACAGAAAAAAACAAGACACTGGTAAGTGAGAATGTACACACTCATTAATACTAAGCGGGTCGACAATCAAATTTGGTAGCTAGCTTACGTTAATGGTAGTTATCTTGTAGACAGTGTTTATAACAGTGATGTAAACGTTGTCATGCACAACAGGCTTACAAACATGCAAGGACTGGCCCGCAAGCTGCAGTTTTAGACATTTTGCCCATGATTCTAGTTGTGTATTCTTAAATTTTTATGTGTTTTTCTATACCTTTTGCACTTTTGTGTGTGTGCTGGTTCTTATTAAGATTCTTATTCATGTTTGTAATAATTTAATCACCATTTGAAGTTATTTCTACTTGTGTATATACTGTAAATATTTAGTGTTGTGTTATTTGCACATTTTATATTACTTTGTCTTATTTTCATATATATATATATATATATATATATATATATATATATATATATATATATATATATATATATGTGTGTGTGTGTGTGTGTGTGTGTATTTTGTCTATTCTTGTGTTTAATTGGGTTTGATAATTATTTATAATAATGTAAAGAGTTCATTTATTAAGTAAAAATCGTAAGAATGATTACAATATGTGTGATGTTTATTTATTGTCTTCAGTGGGTAGGCGGCCATAAGGCCTTTCGTCGAGGGGGGGATAATTATGGGCCCCAGATCCCCCTTTGCCTAGGGCCCCCAAATAGCTTGAAACGGGCCTGTTAATGCTGTAAACTTGAAAACAATAAAGGCATAGAAATGCTAATTTTGTATCCTGTCATATCTTTAGACATTACAATACAGTTCAATTAATGTTAATATGAATAGGCCTAAAGTTACAGTATTTCTATCACAATTTGCCAGACTTTCACCTTTTGTCTGTTCTTGCGATGATTGTTCCTTGTATTGTGCCATGAGCCATCACTGTGGCTATTATATTCTAGTGTTTTTAACCATAAGCCTAGCTCAGTCAGATATCACAGCACCTTCCACTGGATGTGTGATGAGCTAATTGAGTGTCTTGAGCTACATTTAGATTGCCAAATCCATACTTCCAGTTATTTTGGTGAGAGTAACTTAAAAGTAATGCAATAGTAGTGTAATGCCTTACATTTTAAATACAGTAATATTGTAATGTAACTAATTACTTTAAAATGACAGTAACAAGTAATAAGTAATGCAAAACAGTTTTGAAGTAACTTACCCAACACTGGTAGGGATATGAATGATGCAATATTTATTGTGCAACAGCTACAAGAGAAACAGCTTGCTAAGGAGAACGTATATCTTGCCTTTGTTGATCTTGAGAAGGCCTTTGTCTGTGTTCCAAGGACAGTCCTATCGTGGGCTATGAGATGTTTGGTCCTACCTGAATGGATAGTTTGCACAGTCCAGGCAATGAATGCTAATGCAATTAGCAGAGTTCAGATCAACAACTCCTTCAGTGACAGCTTCAGTGTCAGAGTAGGGGTCCATCAGGGTTCAGTGTTGAGCCCATTGCTGTTTATCATTGTACTGGAGGCCCTGTTGTGAGAATTTTGCACTGGCTTCCCCTGGGAGCTGTTGTATGTAGATGACCTGGCTATATCATCAGAGTCACTGGATGGACTTCTGGAGAAATTGCACATTTGGAAAGCTGGATTGGAGTCTATGGGCCTTCATGTAAACATGGGCTAAACCAAGATCATGATGCTGGGTCCCAACCTAGACTCGCTGAGGGATTCGGGCATGCATCCATGTGGTGTGTGTCGGAAAAGGGTCAGCAGTAATTCCATCTTCTGCAATGGCTGTGCCCACTAGATCCATAAGAGGTGCAGTAACATTTGTGGTAGGCTGAATCCTGATCCTTCCGACAGATGTAGCAGATGTCTTGGCATGGCCTGCCCCATTGATGGCAGGCCTTTTCACCATGTGATGGTTGGTAAGGACTGACTGGGTGTGGTGGGCACTTTTTGTTACCTAGGGCACACTCTTTGTGTGGGTGGTGGCTGTGAAGCTGCTACTATCATGAGAGTGAGAGCTGCCTGGGGCAAGTTCATGGGACTCTTGCAAGAGCTTGCCATACTGTACCCATGGGGTATATAGCAGCTGCATCAGGTGTGCTATGCTCTATGCCAGTGAGTGTTGGCCTGCTGAAGAAAACCAACATGGCATGGTTGGTGAGGAATGAATGGGCAATGCTGATGTGGGTGTGTGGCATAAAACCTGAAGATAATGATAACTCCTGTGACCTGCATGCAAGGCTGAAGATCGATGATCTTGAAACTGCTCTACGATGTAGGAGCCTATGTTGGTTTGGCTATGTCCAGAGAAGTGATGCCTGAATAAATATGATATCAGTTTTCCAGCTGGATGGGTGCAAGAAACAGGGCAGGCCCTATAAAACATGGGCAGATGTGTGAACTGAAGACCTGAGATTGAGTGGCCTCACTGTTGCAGGTGTCATGATTGAATGAAGTGGAGGAGGAAACTGCATTGCAATATCAAACCCGCTCTCCAATAGTCAAGTCAAGTCAAGTTTGTTTGTTTGTATAGCGCTTTTAACAAGAGACATTGTCCCAAAGCAGCTTTACAAAATCTGAATGACCCAAGACATGAGCCAGTTTTGTCCCTAATCTATCCCCAGTGAGCAAGTCCGTGGCGACGGTGGCAAGGAAAAACTCCCCTAGATGACACTATAGTGGAAACTGATGTTAGATAGATAGAGAGAGAGAGAGTTTCAGTGTCATGATGCAGAGGTCATAAAATAAAATATCTAAGATGAAAGTGTTGTTAAAAAAGGGTGCCTAAAACTTCTGCACAGTCCTGTAGTTTATATATTTTCTCCATAAAAGACAGTATTATTGTAAGGATAACTGTTTGAGTCATATTTGCATTAGTAAAATCAAAATGAACATAACCTAAACAAATAGTGACATTTACATGGCCTGAGATGGATATCCTAGCACTTATAATAAACCTGACCTTTAGTCGTCATAGTCCATGAGCCAAGACCCTAAATTTGGCTATCTATTACCAGTCTGGGGGACACATTCTATCACATGCTTTAAAAATCTTCAATGTGTCTACTTTATAGTTATGTATGATAACCCTCACAATTTAGCGCCTTTGTTTTTTTTTTTCTTTTGGGTATTTAATATAACCCTCTCACCCAATTAAAATTATAATACATGCATATTTACAGAATATTACATATTTTATCTGTTTATGGTTACTGTAGCAACACACAAACAGTTATAAAAAATGGTGTGTCTGTTTTAACATCAGAAAGCTTAATTGAAAACAATATAATTGAAATAAAAAGGTATTAAAAGCACAAGAAAGAAAGAAAAAAGAAAGCACAACTTTATTCATCACACACTTGTGAAATTCCTCTCTGCATTTAACCCATCTGAAGCAGTGAACACACACATGCACACACATGTGAGCAATGAGCACACACACCTACCCAGAGCAGTGGGCAGCCATACAGCATCCGGGGAATTAAAAGCACAAGCCAAAGGAATGAGGAAAGTTAATGTTATTTCTAGAGAATAAGGTATGCTGAACTCCCTTAAAAAAAAAACAAAACAGTATTAAATATTAACTGAAACATCCTCCTTCAAATTTTCAGCAGTTGATACACTGTTAAACTCAATAACATTTCTTGGTTTCAACATTTGACATGTTGTCTTTGTACTATTTTCAATTAAATATAGGATTTCCATGATTTGAAAATCATTATATTCTGGTTTTTTTTTTAACCTATGTTGTACACATCATCTCAACTTTTTTCGAATTGGGGTTGTAAATGAGGAACTATTTAACTAAATGGTTCAACTAATTTAATTATTCATAGGTTAGGGATGAGAGAATACAGGTTTTTGTATTTTTGGTTAACTCAATATTTTCATATCTATTTTTTTTTAAATCCTGAAAGGAAAGTATAGGCATACAATGTTTCTCTGGCAGGTTTCTTCTGTTGTCCAGATCCACTTGCATGCTTTGCTCCATGCCTGCTCTTCCATGTGACTCTGCTAGGTATGACATTCAAAAAAACTACAATCACTATCAAATAATCTCAGATGACCCTGAGGTAGGGCAGCATGGTGGTGTAGTGGTTAGCACTGTGACCTCACAGCAAGAAGGTCTGGGTTCGAGCCCCGTGGCCGGCAAGGGCCTTTCTGTGCGGAGTTTGCATGTTCTCTCTGTGTCCGCGTGGGTTTCCTCTGGGTGCTCCGGTTTCCCCCACAGTCCAAAGACATGCAGGTTAGGTTAACTGGTGACTCTAAATTGACTGTGAGTGTGAACGGTTGTCTGTGTCTATGTGTCAGCCCTGTGATGACCTGGCGACTTGTACCCCACCTTTCGCCCGTAGTCAGCTGGGATAGGCTCCAGCTTGCCTGCGACCCTGTAGAACAGGATAAAGTGGCTAGAGATAATGAGATGTGAATGAGACCCTGAGGTAAAAGTCCATTGATTATGGACTTACAGCATTTAATTCTCAATATTTTAGCATATATAGAGATAGCAGATATTTTAATGTTGTTTTCACATAAAATCTGTAGAAATTAGGCTACATAAGTGGACTAAAACTAAAAATATCATTCCAGCCTCGTTTCCATGCAGGATCATTTAAATAAAAATTTAATATACCCAATATCTTGATATAGCTGCGACAACCCCGATTCCAAAAAAGTTGGGACAAAGTACAAATTGTAAATAAAAACGGAATGCAATAATTTACAAATCTCAAAAACTGATATTGTATTCACAATAGAACATAGACAACATATCAAATGTCGAAAGTGAGACATTTTGAAATTTCATGCCAAATATTGGCTCATTTGAAATTTCATGACAGCAACACATCTCAAAAAAGTTGGGACAGGGGCAATAAGAGGCTGGAAAAGTTAAAGGTACAAAAAAGGAACAGCTGGAGGACCAAATCGCAACTCATTAGGTCAATTGGCAATAGGTCATTAACATGACTGGGTATAAAAAGAGCATCTTGGAGTGGCAGTGGCTCTCAGAAGTAAAGATGGGAAGAGGATCACCAATCCCCCTAATTCTGTGCCGACAAATAGTGGAGCAATATCAGAAAGGAGTTCGACAGTGTAAAATTGCAAAGAGTTTGAACATATAATCATCTACAGTGCATAATATCATCAAAAGATTCAGAGAATCTGGAAGAATCTCTGTGCGTAAGGGTCAAGGCCAGAAAACCATACTGGGTGCCCGTGATCTTTGGGCCCTTAGACGGCACTGCATCACATACAGTAGGGTGCATCAGTTGCCCCCTAAAAATGAAAAGTTCCTCCAATCATGATGCATTTTTTGTTTTTATGTTCCTTTTGGTAAGAAAACACACTGGGTGAAATATTTTGACAAAATTCAAAAGTTTAATGGTGGCACCAGGAGCTCAAAGTTATGGAAAAAGCTGCTATTTTATGACTTTTATGACAAAATTTCGATCACTTTTCATGAAACATTATGGCACCTTATAGAGTATATCAAATATCTTAGATACACATTTTTAGTACATATTTTAAATATATTATCAAGCACAGTTTGAGTTTTATGTTCATTGAATCATTGTTCAACTACTTTTAAACAATACAAATGTATTATGAATCACATTAATGCTTCTCAATCCCTTGCAAAGGTTCTTAACATGATCTCTGGGTCACAAGAAATCAATAAATGGAGTCCAACATTGTGATTCAAACCTTACGCGAAAACATAAAATAAGTGTTTTTTGGCAAAAAATGAACCTCATGGTGCCATCATTAGACTTTTGAATATGGTCAAAAAATTTTACAGGATGTCTTTATTGGTGAAAAGGAACACCCAAACAAAAATGCATCAGATTTTATGAAAGTGAAGGCAACTGATGCACCCTAACATACAGGCATGCTTCTGTATTGGAAATCACAAAATGGGCTCAGGAATATTTTGAGAACATTATCTGTGAACACAATTCACCGTGCCATCCATCGTTGCCAGCTAAAACTCTATAGTTCAAAGAAGAAGCCGTATTTAAACATGATCCAGAAGTGCAGACGTCTTCTCTGGGCCAAGGCTCATTTAAAATGGACTGTGGCAAAGTGGAAAACTGTTCTGTGGTCAGACGAATCAAAATTTGAAGTTCTTTATGGAAATCAGGGACGTCATGTCATTCGGGCTAAAGAGGAGAAGGACGACCGAAGTTGTTATCAGCGCTCAGTTCAGAAGCCTGCATCTCTGATGGTATGGGGTTGCATTAGTGCGTGTGGCATGGGCAGCTTACACATCTGGAAAGACACCATCAGTGCTGAAAGGTATATCCAGGGTCTAGAGCAACATATGCTCCCATCCAGACGATGTCTCTTTCAGGGAAGACCTTGCATTTTCCCACATGACAATGCCAAACCACATACTGCATCAATTACAGCATCATGGCTGCGTAGAAGAAGGGTCCGGGTACTGAACTGGCCAGCCTGCAGTCCAGATCTTTCACCCATAGAAAACATTTGGCGCATCATAAAACGGAAGATATGACAAAAAAGACCTAAGACAGTTGAGCAACTAGAATCCTACATTAGACAAGAATGGGTTAACATTCTTATCCCTAAACTTGAGCAACTTGTCTCCTCAGTCCCCAGACGTTTACAGACTGTTGTAAAGAGAAAAGGGGATGTCTCACAGTGGTAAACATGGCCTTGTCCCAACTTTTTTGAGATGTGTTGTTGTCATAAAATTTAAAATCACCTAATTTTTCTCTTTAAATGATACATTTTCTCAGTTTAAACATTTGATATGTCATCTATGTTCTATTCTGAATAAAATATGGAATTTTGAAACTTCCACATCATTGCATTCCATTTTTATTTACAATTTGTACTTTGTCCCAACTTTTTTGGAATCAGGGTTGTACTTCAAAATCGTGATCATACAAATTCTGTTTTTGCTGAAGGTCACTATCAAAATGGTGTACCTCGAAATTTGCCCCTCGAAAGGTAATAAAATCTGCCTTGGCTCATGAACTGTCATGAGATGGTGTGAGAAAAGTTGACTAATCTTTCTGGACAAAGGTCAAGGGTGCATGAGTTTTGTTATAAATTGTCACACTGTGCTATCAATAGGTCATTGCCCTGAGATGAAAGTGGAATGACTGGGCAGCATTGTGCCGCAGTGTGTTTTACAATGGAGGAAAGCCATGAGTATTTACTTTCACCATGTGGACAGTGGGGATCTTTTACTGTGTTTACATTGAACAATGCAATCAAAAGCGACAAAACACCTTACACACTGAAAAAAGAGAAGATTTGTTGTTTTAATGTCAAAAAGTTAGTAACCAGGCTGGCTTGAAAATTTTGGGTTCACTGAAACTCATAATGTAAGTTAAATTGATTGCCTCATTGTGCTAATTTACTATTATGAATTTCAGTATACTCAAAGGTTTAAGGGAGCCTGGTTACAATATTTTTTTAATCAATTTTTTACAGAGCAGGTTTATCTCATCTCATTATCTCTAGCCGCTTTATCCTGTTCTACAGGGTCGCAGGCAAGCTGGAGCCTATCCCAGCTGACTACGGGCAAAAGGCGGGGTACACCCTGGACAAGTCGCCAGGTCATCACAGGGCTGACACATAGACACAGACAACCATTCACACTCACATTCACACCTACGGTCAATTTAGAGTCACCAGTTAACCTAACCTGCATGTCTTTGGACTGTGGGGGAAACCGGAGCACCCGGAGGAAACCCACGCGGACACGGGGAGAACATGCAAACTCCACACAGAAAGGCCCTCGCCGGCCACGGGGCTCGAACCCGGACCTTCTTGCTGTGAGCCGACAGCGCTAACCACTACACCACCATGCCAGGTTTATACAGTATATAAAACACCCCTGTCAGCCACTGGGCTCAAACCCAGAACCTTCTTGCTGTGAGGCAATAGTGCTAACCATGACACCACCATGAAAACTGTGATTTGTAAATAATCTTTGACCTGTATTGCACTCAAACCAATACAACAGCACGTTATTTGATATTGAATTTCATTCATTCATTCATTCATTCATTCATTCATTCATTCAATATGAACACATTTCAATTTTGATTCTTGCACCACATTTTTTAAAAAGTTGGGACGATAAAGTTGCTATCCCTTCTCACAACACTTAAACAATATTTAGGGACTGAAGACACTGATGAAACATTTCAGGTGCTAGTTTGTCCCAATCATCCTGCAAACAGGTCATATGGTGTGCAACAGTACAGGGTCATCACTGGTGCATTTTTCATTTCCATATTCACCACACATTCTCTAATGGGGACAGAGGGGACAGGCACCCTCTTCTTCCACAGCCATGCCTTCGTAATGTGTGTAGAATGTGGTTTTGCAGTGTTTTGTTGAAATATCCCTGGTAAAGATGTAATTTTGAAGGCAGCATATGTTGCTCCAAAATCTCAATTTTCACTTTCTGCATTAATGCTGCCATCACAGAAGTGTCAGTTAGCTTTGCCAAGGGCACTGACACAACCCCATACCATGACATACCCTGGCTTTTGTATTTGTTGCTGGTAACAATCTGGATGATCTTTATCATCTTTGTTCTGGAGCACATGCTGTCCATTTCTTAGAAAAAAAAAAGAACTGGAATTCTAATTCGTCTGACTATAGTACACATCTCCACTGTGTGATGGTCCATCCCAGATGCCTCTGAGCCTCAGGAAGTTGACGGTGCTTCTGGACACTGTTAACATAAGGCTTCCTTTTTGCACAGTAAAGTTGTAACTGGCATTTGTGGATGTAACTCCATATTATAGTGCTTGACAAAGGTTTGCCAAAGTAATCTCAAGCCCATGTAGTTATAGTCAGCTGTAGATGAGTGACAGTTCTTGATGCAGTGCTGTCTGAGGGCTCAGAGATCATAGGTGTTCAACTCAGGCTTGTACCCTTGTCCTTTACGCACCAAAATTCCTCCAGAGTCCTTGAATTGTTTAATGATATGATGCACCTTCGAGGATGAAATTTCCAAATCTCTTCATATCTTTTTGAATTTTTTAAAAATAATTTGAACATTGTTTGTTTAAAAACATTTTAATTATTTTCTCAAGGATTTGTTGACAAACTGGAGATCCCCAGCCCATCTTTGCTCCTCATAGACTAGGCCTTTCCTGGATACTGATTTTGTGCCAAATCATGATTACAGTACCTGTTGACATCACCTGTTTCAAATCACATGGTTATTTAATTGTTTTACCTCATTACTAGCCCTAAATTGCCCCATCCCATTTATTTATTTATTTATTTAGAATATGTTGCAGACCTGAAATGCAGGAATGGATGAATATTAACACATGAAATGAAGTTGACCAGACAAAACATGTCTTCGGTTCATCACATAAAAGAAATATCTTGTGTTCATACTGTCTGCAATACAAGTTTGAAATACAAGTCAAAGTAAATTGAGAACTCACTGCTTTAGGTTTTTTCATTTGTATTTTCCATACTGTCTCAACTTTTTCTGATTTGGGGTTATAGATAGATAGATAGATAGATAGATAGATAGATAGATAGATAGATAGATAGATAGATAGATAGATAGATAGATAGATAGATAGATAGATAGATAGATAGATAGATAGATAGATAGATAGATAGATAGATAGATAGATAGATAGATAGATAGTATTACTTGTCTAATATCACATGTAGGACTTCCAGTGTCTTGCAAAAGTATTCATCCCCCTTGGTGTTTGTCCTGTTCTGTTGCATTACAAGCTGGAATTAAAATGGATTTTGGGGGGTTAGCAGCATTTGATTTACACACTATGCCTACAACTTTAAAGGTGAAATTGTTGTTTTATTGTGACACAAACAATAATTAAGATGAAAAACAGAAATCTGGAGTGTGCATAGGTATTAACCACCCAAAGTAAACACTTTGTAGAGCCACCTTTTGCTGCAATTCCAGCTGCAAGTCTCTTGGGGTACAGTATGTCTCGATTAGCTTTGCACATATAGCCACTGGGATTTTTGCCCATTCCTCAACACAAAACTGCTCCAACTCCTTCAAGTTAGATGGGTTGTGTTGGTGAACAGGAATCTTCAAGTTATGCCACAGATTCTCAACTGGATTGAGGTCTGGGCTTTGACAAGGCCATTCCAAGACATTTAAACATTTCACTTTAAACCACTCAAGTGTAGCTTTAGCAGTATATTTAGGGTCATTGTCTTGCTGGAACGTGAACCTTTGTCCCAGTCTCAAACCTCTGGCTGACTCAAACAGGTTTTCCTCCAGAATTGCCCTGTATTTAGTGCCATCCAATCTTTCCTTCAGTCCTGACCAGCTTTTCTGTCCCTGCAGATGAAAACCATCCCCACAGCATGATGCTGCCACCACCATGCTTCACTGTAGGAATGGTGCTCTCAGGGTGTTGGGTTTGCGCCACACATGGCATTTCCCATGATTGCCAAAATGATCAATTTTAGTCTCATTTGACCAGTGAATCTTCTTCCATGTGTGTGGTGAGTCTGCCACATGCTGTTGGGCAAACTCCAAACATGTTTTCTTAAGCAATGACTTTTTTCTGGCCTCTTTCCCATAAAGCCCTACTCTGTGGAGTGTACAGCTTAAAGTAATCCTATAGACAGACACTCTCGTCTCTGCTGTGAATCTTTGCAGCTCCTTCAGTGTAATCTTTGGTGTCTTTGTTGCATCTCTGATTAATGCCCTCCTTGACTGGTCTGTGAGTTTTGGCGGGTGGCCTTCTCTTGTCAGGTTTGTAGTGGTGCCATATTCTTTCCATTTTGCAATAATGGATTTAATGGTGCTCCCTCTGATTTTCAAAGTTTGGGATTTTTTTTTTATAACCCAACCCTGATCCATACTTCTTCCCAACTTTGTCTCTGACCTGTTTGGAGTGGTTTTCATGCTGCTTGCTTAGTAGTGTTGCAGAGTCAGGGTCCTTCCAGAACAGGTTGATTTATACAGACATCATGTGACAGATCATGTGACACTTTGATTGCACACAGGTGGATCTTAACTAATTATGTGACTTATGAAGTGAATTGGCTGGACCAGCTCTTCTTGAGGGGTTTTATATGAAAGGGGGTGAATACCTATGCACACTCCATATTTCTTCTTTTTCTCCATTTTTTTTCTCATCTTAATTATTGTTTTTGTCACAATAAAACAACAATTTGCACCTTTAAAGTGGTAAACATGTTGTGTAAATCAAATGGTGCTAACCTTCCAAAAATCAATTTTAATTCCCTCTTGTAATGCAACAAATGAGGACAAACACCAAGGGGGATGAATACTTTTGGAAGACACTGTATAATAATTTCAGTGAAGCAAAGTATTTTACTAGCGATAACTGTCAGAAAATGGATGACTTGTATCATCTCATTGTATAAACTGCAGGGACTAAGTTAACCAGATATTAAACTTCAACATTTAATAGATGTTATAATTAAAGATCACAAGAATGCCTTTCCTCTTTTTATGGTTTCTGTTTTCAATTGTATATTCTTTGCTTATGAGTTTGCAAGTTTCCATTTATAGCTGACAGTGTCGAACAGGAGAATGCACCTGGTTGCCTAGTCGTAAATTAAATGATGTTGAGAAACTTCGAGGACTCAAATGACATACCCCCAAGGTTGTCTGTTGTCTGTCGTAGTGAGGGTCACATTCTCTTGTATCTCTTGTACTGTAATCTACAGAGTGCACTTTACATTTGTTACTATGCGTATGCTTATTTTACTGTTTCTCTTCCATGTGACCACACAGTTCAATATACACAGTGCAAAAGCTTGTTACAGTTATAGTATATTAGTAATATAACATATTTATGTGTGTCTTGTTGGTGTTTGGTGTCTGTAATGCCATGTGTTATGTCTGTAATTGTCTGCTGCTATGACCAAACAACCCTTTAGGGATCAGTAAATAAATGGATCTATCTATCTATCTATCTATCTATCTATCTATCTATCTATCTATCTATCTATCTATCTATCTATCTATCTATCTATCTATCTAATGCACACATGTTATATTTTGTACTGTCTGCAAGATCTCCTAGCTTATAGTTACTCACATTTTATGTTTTATCCTGTAAACTGTGATGTGACAGTAAAATCTAAATCTAAAATCTATATTTAAAAAATGCTGTCTCCACTTACCTGCAGAAACAGGAGCATGTCTTCAGAATTCTCTAAAAGTTATCCAAGATGCACAACAACAGTATTATCAGTAATCACCTGCTGGCTTCTCTGCTGTATTAGTGGAAATATGTCCTGTCTATTTACCTCATTATCATACCTGCATTTTTTTTCTTTAAAAAAATTGAAAGTAAAATGTGCAGTTCTGCATACAAACAGCAAGGTATCCGCAGAAACTGCACATATTTCTATAGCAGGCACCTCAAATTAATTTACAGCATTGAACAGACACCCTTTCCCCAATCAGGTTATAGTTATAATATACATACACACTGTTTTCTTTTTAATACAACTGAGTAGAAGTTTGGTGGTGTTGGGATTTGAACTCTTGACCTCCCAATAGGTTGCCCAGCATTTTAACCACTGAGCTATCACTGCCCTAGCTACAATTACCATTCAAGCTGGTATTGTAGATATAGGCATCACTCATTATTCTGAGTGTATTTTTATTTTACCTGTGCTCACTGGTTATGCTGCTTTTGCTGCTAAATCTTAGCTGAAGATTTAGTGTTATCCTGTCATTCAGGGCGTGATTATGTCAGGATGCAAAGCTTATTTATATGCATATGCCACACATATATACATTTATCCTACAAAAAATAGTGCCTTGGGTTCCACACCACTTGAGATTCCCATGTCTGTGACAATCTCCAAGGAAGGAAAACACCCCTCAGGCCTAGAAGTGCAGCACAATTGAATCAACAAAATATACTATTTCTATTTTACTCTTACTATAGCTACTCCCTAGTTTTTTTCTCCATCTTTGTGTTTGCACAGCTTATTGAATATAAGTATAGTACATAAAACGCTTACCAGAGGACTAGCCCCCCCACTGTAACCCTAGCTAGATAATAGGCGAGAGGCCAAGGGCTACGGAAACGGAGATCAGCGGCACCCTATGCGCCACATGGCGTGGGAAAGACTTTGACTTGACTTTTGACATAAAAAGCTTATAAAGCATGCCCTCTGAGTGGGAAAACACTGCATTGGCAGGGTTGCCTGTTGCTATTCTTAAGCCATTTTTTGCTAGTTTGTGAAGTTTGTAGGTGTAAAAAGGAAGCATGAGGGTGCTGTTTTTGGGGTTGCAGTTCAGGACCCTCATTTTGGGCCTTCATGTCAACCAGTAAATCCTGTAAGTAGTTTTTTCTATGAAACTATAGAAATACAGATGTAGAGAAGTTAATATAAAGTATATAAAGCAGATATACTGTATTTACTGTATTTACATGGGATAACTACTATTACATTACCTAGCTGCTGTAGGTCTATAATTTCACCAGTCAAAAGTTTGGACACACTTATTCATAGTTTTTTCCCTGTATTTTCACTATTTTCTAAATTGTAGAACATGACTGATGATATGGGCAGCACAGTGGTGTAGTGGTTAGCACTGTCACCTCACAGCAAGAAGGTTCTGGGTTTGAGCCCAGCAGCCGACAGGGGTCTTTCTGTGTGGAGTTTGCATGTTCTCCCCATGTCTGCGTAGGTTTCCTCTGGGTGCTCCGATTTCCCCCAAAGACATGCAGATTAGGCTAATTGGTGGCTCTAAATTGACCATGAGTGTGAATGGTTGTTTGTCTCATGTGTCAGCCCTGCGATGATCTGGTGATTTGTCCAGGGTGTACCCCGCCTCTCACCCATAGTCAGCTGGGATAGGCTCCAGCTTGCCTGCGACCCTGCACAGGATAAGTGGTAATGGATAATGCAATCATAACAGATACTGATGACATCAAAACTATGAAGTAAGATATGGAACATAAACTTTGTGGGAAACAAAATATGTGTTCTATTTTAGATTCTTCAAAGTAGCCACTGTTTATCTTGATGAACCTTTGCACAATATTGCCATTATCTTAACCAGCTTCATGAGTTAATTATGATTCAAAAGTTAATTAGTAGAACTTCTTGCCTTCTTAATGTGTAAAACATTCAAATGATCAAACAGTAAATAGTAGATTGTAAATTAAAAAAGACAGTAAATAACCCTATTCCACTACTGTAGTCATCCGTATGTCAAGAACCACTCAACCAAGTCAAGAGAAATGACATCCATCATTACTTTAAAACATGACGTCTTTTAGTTAATAAAAAATAATTAAAATAGAATGCGTGTCCAAACTTTTGACTGGTACTATACGCTTTCAGAAATTGATTTAATTTAATTCCAATTCATTTGTTTGAAAACAAGATCTTGGAGGTTTATAAACCAGCCTCAAAACTGCCACCAACAGACTTGCTTCTTACACGCTCAGTCTTGTTCTCAAACTAGCAAAGATTTGCTTAAAAATAGGGACATGGCAACCCTTTCGGAGTGGTGTTTTCTCAATTGTGCAAAAAATCTGAGAGGATGGGGGCAATTACATAATATAGTTTTATCTTCTCCATTTAACATTTAGATTTATATTTCACATTTATATTTAAAATTAATATTTGCATTTAATATTTACAATTATGTTTGACATATACTGTACTATTTAGATTTAAATTAAAAATTTACACAGACAAAAAATTTTATTGAACATGAATCAGTATCTAAATGTATGAGAATAGCCTTAAATGTTAAAAAAACAACCAACCAACCAACCAACCAACCAACCAAACAGGAAATATTTTTTTAATGTTTTTACATTTGGAACCCCATAGTTTCCATCCATCCATTATCTGTGACTGCTTATCCTTTACAGGATCGCAGGCAAGCTGGAGTCTATCCCAGCTGACTATGGGCGAGAGGCGGGGTACACCCTGGACAAGTTGCTAGGTCATCACAGGGCTGCCCCATAGTTTGAAATGTCCAAATTATAGTTCTATTTTACTCCTCCTAACCATTAGAGGCAGTGTAAAATAACGTGTGTGTACGCCCATACATGTCAAGTTCAAGGATGTTATCTCATCTCATCTCATTATCTCTAGCCGCTTTATCCTGTTCTACAGGGTCGCAGGCAAGCTGGAGCCTATCCCAGCTGACTACGGGCGAGAGGCGGGGTACACCCTGGACAAGTCGCCAGGTCATCACAGGGCTGCCCAATAGTTTGAAATGTCCAAATTATAGTTCTATTTTACTCCTCTTAACCACTAGAGGCAGTGTAAAATATCGTGTGTGTACGCCCATACATGTCAAGTTCAAGGATGTTTCATGTATGAAATAGTATTTGCAATAATTGACACTATTATAGAGATTTACATATTTATTATTTGGCAGATGTCCTTATCCAGGGCGATTTACAGATCTACTTAGTGTTCTTTATCAAAAACACATCTTTTTATTTGTTTTTTCTTTGTTCTTTGCCTCTACACTTGAAAGCTTGTGAACCCTTTAGAATTTTCTATATTTCTTCATAAATATGACCTAAAACATCATCAGATTTTCACACAAATCCTAAAAGTAGATAAAGAGAACCCAGTTAAACAAAAGAGACAAAAAAAATTATACTTGGTCATTTATTTATTGAGGAAAATGATCCAATATTACATATCTGTGAGTGGCAAAAGTATGTGAACCTTTGCTTTCAGTATCTGGTGTGACCCCCTTGTGCAGCAATAACTGCAACTAAACGTTTCTGGTAACTGTTGATCAGTTCTGCACACCAGCTTGGAGGAATTTTAGCCCATTCCTCCGTACAGAACAGCTTCAACTCTGGGATGTTGGTGGGTTTCCTCACATGAACTGCTTGCTTCAGGTCCTTCCACAACATTTCGATTGGATTAAGGTCAGAATTTTGACTTGGCCATTCCAAAACATTAACTTTATTCTTATTGAACCATTCTTTGGTTGAACAATTTGTGTGCTTAGGGTAGTTGTCTTGCTGCATGACCCACCTTCTCTTGAGAGTCAGTTCATAGACAGACTTCCTGATATTTTCCTTTAGAATTCGCTGGTATAATTCAGAATTCATTGTTCCATCAATGATGGCAAGCCGTCCTGGCCCAGATAGAGCAAAACAGGGCCAAACCATGATGCTACCACCACCATGTTTCACAGATAGGATAAGGTTCTTATGCTGGAATGCAGTGTTTTCCTTTCTCCAAACATAACACTTCTCATTTAAGCCAAAAATTTCTATTTTGGTCTCATCCATCCACAAAACTTTTTTCCAATAGCCTTCTGGCTTGTCCACATGATCTTTAGCAAACTGCAGACAAGCAGCAATGTTCTTTTTGGAGAGCAGTGGCTTTCTCCTTGCAACCCTGCCATGCACACCATTGTTGTTCAGTGTTCTCCTGATGGTGGACTCATGAACATTAACATTAGCCAATGTGAGAGAGGCCTTCAGTTGCTTAGAAGTTACCCTGGGGTCCTTTGTGACCTTGCCAACTATTACACGCCTTGCTCTTGGAGTGATCTTTGTTGGTCGACCACTCCTGGGGAGGGTAACTATGGTCTTGAATTTCCTCCATTTGTACGCAATTTGTCTGACTGTGGCTTGGTGGAGTCCAAACTCTTTAGAGATGGTTTTGTAACCTTTTCCAGCCTGATGAGCATCAACAACGCTTTTTCTGAGGTCCTCAGAAATCTCCTTTGTTCGTGCCATAATACACTTCCACAAACATGTGTTGTGAAGATCAGACTTTGATAGATCCCTGTTCTTTCAATAAAACAGGGTGCCCACTCACACCTGATTGTCATCCCACTGATTGAAAACACCTGACTCTAATTTCACCTTCAAATTAACTGCTAATCCTAGAGGTTCACATACTTTTGCCACTCACAGATATGTAATATTGGATCATTTTCCTCGATAAATAAATGACCAAGTATAATATTTTGTCTCATTTGTTTAACTGGGTTCTCTTTATCTACTTTTAGGACTTGTGTGAAAATCTGATGATGTTTTAGATCATATTTATGCAGAAATATAGAAAATTCTAAAGGGTTCACAAATTTTCAAGCACCACTGTGTATTGGATTGCAATAATAGTTAATGTTATGAAAATAGTAATGTTAAAAATAACTGTTTTACAAGACTGAAGCTTATGCATCAACTGACTGCATGTAAATGCCAGTGTTGACACACCATGTTCAGCTGGCATTTGAACTTTGGCTCAGAGTCGAATATGGTCCAAGTCTTCCTTGCCACCTGTACCAACTTGTCAAGGACATTCAAGGGAAAGGACATTGCCTACTGGTGGAATTTATTGCAAATACTGCACCACTCATACCCTTAGCAAAAAGAAGTTTATTCAAGTGTACTATGAGTATACTTATTTTTTACTAAAACTGAGGAAGTATACTTGAAGTTGACTTTTTATAAACTATATTTTATATACTTAAGAATAGTATAGTGAAGTATACTTGGCTTATACTGAAAAGTATAAACAAAAGTCTAAGACTAAGTACATTAATACTAAGACTTACACTTATACTTTAATACTAAAACTTATACTTTAGTATACTTTTTACGTTTTTCTGCCACAAAGTACTAATACTTAGTATATCTTGCTCCAAGTGCATAATAAGGTCAAATCATTGACTCATGCTTAACATTTAATTTATATATTAATATAATATAATGCTGGAGTTTAAAACTTTACAGTATATAGTATGTGTGCTCAATTGCATGATCTTTATGTACCTTAAAATCATGCACAAAAACAGAAAAACTTTTGACTTGACTTTATTGATCAAGAGACCCATTATGTTTACATTTTTACATGCAAATGTGCACTTTTTCCTTTCATTTTCTCCAGTAAGGAAGGACTTGATTTCATAGGTCTTTGTTTTTGAAATGTTTGAAATGTTTGAAAATATATCAAACTTGTTTTCAACATTCTGTCTTGTGATTTTGTAAATGCATCACACTCTTGTGTACATACAGTATGAGTAAACTTTAAGAATACTTTAAGGAGTATATTTCCAGTATATAAATAGTAAGCTACAAGTAATATGCCAAACAAACTTAAAGTATAACAAGTAAACTAGTGAAATAACCGTTTTTAACAGTATACTTAAAGTATACAATAATAAACTAAAAATAGGGACTCGAAGTATATAACTAGTACAATGGCAGTATATCGATAAGTGTACTTGTGGTATACTTTAAGCATACGAGAGGGATATACCAAGTACATTGATAGTATATAGATGAGTGTACTTGTTGTATACTTTAAAGTGTACTTTTGCAAACTTAAAATGAACTTTAAAGTATACTTTTATAAACTTGAAATGTTCCAGTTTAGTCCGAAAAAGTATTAAATTTGTATACTTTCTAGTACACTAAAAGTACATGGTCTGTAGTATACTTGCTATACTTATACTGAAGCATACTTAATAAAATTAACTTTAAGTATACTACTTTTTGCTAAGGGTAGGCAGCTAGCTTTTGAGAAAAACCAAAGCTAATGACAGGCTAGCATAACTTATCAACATTGTTAGACAGCTACATTTTTGGGAAACAAAGTTTAGGTAATTAAATTGCCAACCCACTTACTGGAGGTTGGCATTCATGAGTTAAGAATATAAGCTAATTGTGTATTACAATACTTTTTTTTGTATCAATGTAATAGTGTAACAGCTCATATATTTTTTTATCCCATAAGATTAATGGTTTAGTCCAACACTATTTTCAAAATGTGTTGTTGGATAGGGCTCAGAACTGCCCAGAAATCCGAGACATTAACACAATTTGTTGGTCGAATAAGTGCTCTCAAATAAAAGGTCAGCAAATTCTCCCTCACCCTGATTTACTGCACTGACAGGGCAGCTATTCCAGCAATATTCTCTCTGAACCTGGTTCAGGACAGGATGTAAATCTGAAGCTATTTGTGTAGCCTCAATAAATAACTGGCTGCAGAAAGGTTACTGAAAGCTAGACACAGTTTATCACATACACCATACATCAAGATAATGTAAAAGTATTAACACCCCACACATTATTGTCATGAACATATTCTCTCTTTCATGCTTGCTCCCTCTGTCATTCATATATATACTTTATTTCTTTCCCCAAATTCATATGGTTATAGACCATGCTTGGGAAATAATATTTGAAGTCCATCCATCCTATCCATTATCTGTAGCCGCTGATCCTGTACAGGGTCACAGGCAAGCTGTATCCCAGCTGACTATGAGCGAGAGGTGGGGTACACCCTAGACAAGTCGCCGGGTCATCACAGGGCTGACACATACTGTAGACACAAACAACCATTCACACTCACATTCACACCTATGGCCAATTTAGAGCCACCAATTAACCTAACCTGCATGTCTTTGGACTGTGGGGGAAACCAGAGCACCCGGAGGAAACCCACACAGACACGGGGAGAACATGCAAACTCCAACAGAAAGGCCCTCGTCAGCCACTAGGCTCGAACCCAGGACCTTCTTGCTTTGAGGCGACAGTGCTAACCACTACACCACTGTGCCACCCAATACTTGAAGTCATGATTTTTTTTCTTATTATTATTACTGAACAGAATGCAAGGGCATACTGTAATAACTGCTTTTGCAGGTTGTATTTAGTAAATCAGTGCTTCCTGTTGATGATTAAAAAAATGTATTTCAATCTAGTTAAATGTTGCAATTATTTGACAGCTGCTTCAGGGTAATCTCTGTTCTCTGAAGATCATGGCAGACCAATATTGCCAACTGGTACCCATTTTATCTTTTAGCTTATTTATCAGGAGTGTCTCAAAAGTTTATTTTCTGTTAACTTGTTGTTGTTGTCTGTGTAGTCTACAGCGATGGGAATAACGGCGTTAGAAATAAACGGCGTTACTAACGGCGTTACTTTTTTTAGTAACGAGTAATCTAACTAATTACTTTTTACATCGTTATAACGCCGTTCCCATTACTTACAATAAAATACTATGCGTTACTTTATTAAAGCTGTTCTCATCTGGCACGCTGCTCGTTCAGCCTTTCTTTACTCTGCTTTAGTGTGGGGTGGGGAGACGCGAGACAACGGCACAGTAAGCCAATCAGAGTAGATTTGGACAACATACGTAGGTAGGCCACGCCTACTGCACTACTGCACACTCTTTCAATCAGAAGACACAGAGATGGCGAGCGGTCAGCCCAGCACTGCGCTTTCACATTGGAAATACAGCCATTCCTTTTCATTACTTGAAATAAAAGGCAAAAATGTGTACGTGCAATGCACATTATGTCGAGGAACAAAGCGTTTGTCCTCGTCAGTGGCCAGTAATTAGTAACAATTTTAATAACTACAAAAATATATTAAATTTGATAGATGTCTTCTCACATTGTCCCACAAACATATTAATATAGTGTAGATAATGTTACTGTTTGGTTCTGTTGAGTGTCCATTTCAGTCATTAAACACATTTAACATTCACTTTTATTATGATTACACTAATTGAATTTGATTTTTTTTTTTTTTTTTTGGGGGGGGGGGGGGGGGGGGGGTAAACACAAAATGTAACGGAATAATTACTCATCTCATTATCTCTAGCCGCTTTATCCTTCTACAGGGTCGCAGGCAAGCTGGAGCCTATCCCAGCTGACTACGGGCGAAAGGCGGGGTACACCCTGGACAAGTCACCAGGTCATCACAGGGCTGACACATAGACACAGACAACCATTCACACTCACACCTACGGTCAATTTAGAGTCACCAGTTAACCTAACCTGCATGTCTTTGGGGGAAACCGGAGCACCCGGAGGAAACCCACGCGGATACGGGGAGAACATGCAAACTCCGCACAGAAAGGCCCTTGCCGGCCCCGGGGCTCGAACCCAGGACCTTCTTGCTGTGAGGCGACAGCGCTAACCACTACACCACCGTGCCGCCCGGAATAATTACTTTCCCTGGTAATTAGTTACTTTAATGACAAAGTAACTCCGTTACTAACTCAGTTACTTTTTGGGAAAAGTAACTAGTAACTATAACTAATTACTTTTTGAAAGTAACGTGCCCAACACTGGATATGAGTATTTAGAGCTATGCACACAGATATTGCAATTCCATTACACCTGTCGTGCAAATGAGCAATGCAAAAATATTTGTGCATTTAAGGATTTTAGCAGAACTATGCTGACAAGCTTCCAGTTCAATAGTCTGTGGATGTACAGGTAACATGTGACTTATTCATGAGCTCTATAGAAACACAGATTTAGGTTTAATGCTATGAGCAGGGACAACAAAATTGATGAATATCCGGAATAGTGTTGAGGGTAACAAAGGAGAGCTTGAAGAATTGAATATTAGCCATGGAAAGGAAGGTGTGACCAGTAGTGATGAAGGTAATGAAAAACTGTATGAGAAAAATGCATGGCACTCAGATGAATAACTGCTGGTGGCTCCCACTGAAATATTATATAGAAGCGAAATGAAACAGAGTGCAGCTGTAAATAGAGACATCTTAGTTATTCACTCCCCCTCCCTCCCACTGTCCCTGGCACAAAACCCCCACACACTCCCAACACCATTCTCTCTAAAGGCAACACCACTGAGCAGACTTACAGCTAGGCAAAGGAGCTCCAGGAATTTGAACAGAATCATGCTTGAGGACAGCAAAGCTTAATATAAGCTGATCTGTAACCAAAGCACATCGACACCTCTCTCCTGCTATCCATATGATCTGTCAGCCTCAGAGGCTGCATGCCTCCCCCCCCCCCAACAAGGAAAAAAAAAAAGGATATGAATCAGTTGCAGAACTCATGATTTCTTTAGGAAGAGAAACTGCAGTTATACTTAAATAAGTTACACTCTTAATATTCTTATGCCTGACCCTATAATTTATAATTAGTATAGTATTTACAGAAATGTATAATTAGTAGTAATTAATGTATTGGATATGGATATGGATATAACAATCTTTAATAATTTTATCACACTTACATGGAATTTTATATCCCCTCTGCACACACTGAACACCCATTAATGATGTGAATCACCCTCATGACATGCCACTGGATGATCTGCTAAACTGTTATGTTACGGACTTAGATTTCATTTATATTTATAGAGCATCATGATGGATCATATCAGCTTATTTGGAAATGAAAATTGAATATATAATGGCATATTATACAATAAAAGATACAATAATTTGAATTAGTACTCTGAAACAATTGAAATCTTTGTTAATACACTGGTTATGAATCTGTGCTATTCTTGAGACAATTGAACAACATGCTTATATTATCAATTCTTCTCAGTGAATAATTTGTGAATGATGTTAGTCCCTGATTTGATCTAGATGTTGGGTTACTGTCTATGTGGTGCTTTGCACATTCTCTGAGTTCATGTGATTTTCTGGGTTCTCTGGTTTCCTCCCACCTTCCAAAAATTGCCAGTGGGTGGATTGGCGACTCTAAATTGCCCCGAGGTGTGAATGTGTGTGCAAATGGGTGTGCATGGTGCCTTATGATGGACTGGGGTCCTAACCAGGTTGTATTCCTGCCTCAGCACTGTTTTTTTAGGATAGACTCCGGATTCACTGCAGCCCTGGACAGGATCAAGTGGGTAGTGAAGATGAATGAATGTTATTGCAATTTATTTGATATGTAGACTACCAGTGTTGGGCACGTTACTTTCAAAAAGTAATTAGTTATAGTTACTAGTTACTTTTCCCAAAAAGTAACTGAGTTAGTAACGGAGTTACTTTGTCATTAAAGTAACTAATTACCAGGGAAAGTAATGATTCCGTTACATTTTGTCACCCCCCCCCAAAAAAAAATCAAATTACATTTAATTGCTGTAATTAAATAGATAGAAATCTCATCATTCTATATTAATATTACACACCAACTTCCACATAGAGCTATGAAACTTCTGTCTGCATGTGGAATCACCGAAGGGATTAAATCATGTCAAAGGACTAGCAAGGGTTGTATCAGGACAATAAAGAAAGACATCAAGCCTAATCTATTTATCATAATTGGTAATGTCCATTCTCTGTCACCTGTCATGCTGCGGGTTAATGGACTGTAGCTTCATGCCCAGTTTAGTGGATCGAATTGTGAGAGCTGCTTCGAAAATTATATCATCGGAAATATCTCACATCTTCCTTGAGACTGGGTTTCATTTTGTCTGTTTATCTTAAAATAACAATTTGACACAATTTTCCACTTACTGTATCTAAATGTGGTATTTGTTTTCTGAAGGTTGCTTCTAGAGCTTGAGGAAAGTTAGAAAAGTGTATATTCACATGTGATATGTACTGTATGTTTCCTTTTAAAGACTACATTGCAGAATTTTACAAATTAGTTCTTTTGAGGTTTGCCGAGTGCATGTCCAGATGGTCATATTATAAATGATGATGGTGGAGTTCTGTGGAGATGCAGGACTAAAGCTGGCTTAACAACTTTGAACCCAATTTTGCTGTCATGGCATATTGTAAAAGAACTCTTTACTTGTGAGATGAGATTGGTGGCCTTAGAGTGAATTTTGTGATTTGCTCAGTATTGGTGATTTTATGGCCATGATTACCAAAAAAGTCAGGGCCAAAAAATAGGGCCAAAAAGTCAGCTGATGTCAATGTACTGTATTGGCACTGTCATATTTTTTTTTATTAATATCTCAAAGTGTTATTGCTTTTATGATGCATGTCTAAGCATCACCAATAGGACAAAGGCATACAGTGATGCGAAACATATGGGACAGCTACATATACGGTAGTGGCAATGACAAAACATAATCAAAACATATAAATATCCTAATTTCCTAAAACACAATTTGAAAATTTTTCTAAGTATACAACCCCATTTTCTGCACTAGCTTAGATCACATTGACTGATGATGTAAGCCAAGCATAGTAATTGACTTTAGTCTCATGTCTATCATAATAGGATCTTTATGGTATAATGTAACATGGTGAACATCATGCTATAAGGAGATGTTATCACACAATCTGTTATAGACTTTGGCCAAGATTTTAATTGGATCATCTTATACAGTGTGACAAGCAATAATCTTAAAAGTCTGCTGAAATCCCACAGTGTAAAACTGATTTAAAGAGGAGATGCAGAATGCAGACCAAAGAGAGTCATGTTAGATGTATTTGAAAGGAAAGAAAATCAATCTACATCCACAACCATATTCCAAAGTGCTTGAAACCATTTTAAATTGGTTAATTCGTCATTAAATGCACTGACAACTGAACCTGCTGTCAAACAAATCATTTTTTTTGTTTGTTTCTGACAGATAAGACTTGATATACAGTATTATGCTGCTCATAATGCCATGACATGCACTTTCAAGTGAACAGTTGTGAATGGTTTATTAAATGGCAGACCCCAAATGTCATAAAAGGATATGATTGGTGTCACACTACAAGTGTTGCTGATGGTGTACTTCTTACAACAAAATAATCAGATGTATATAAAGTGGTGGTATTTTTTATGTGTGCTTTTGGTGCATATACTATCATTAACAAAGAATTCTATTTGTGGGTTATTTATCGCTCTCTTTTTATTGTGCTTATCAATTTCTTGTTTGGACTTGTCCAGGGTGTACCCCGCCTTTCGCCCGTAGTCAGCTGGGATAGGCTCCAGCTTGCCTGCGACCCTGTAGAACAGAATAAAGCGGCTAGAGATAATGAGATGAGATTTCTTGTTTGTTTCTTCTTTGTATCTCAGGTTGCCTTCTCTTTCCTTCATGAGAGAATTTTTCATAAAATGCCTGCAAACAACATTTTGTTTTTGATTAATATCCTGATGGATTGATGGCTATTTTGGGGGATAAATGCTACTATGCTACTGATCTATTTTTGGTGGAGGGCCTCTAAAATAATGTATGCAGTTTAGAACACGTTATTGCCACGTCATGACCCTGTGGTGAATCTGCATCCAATGAATTTGTTGCTGCAATCAGTGGAATTCAGTTACTTACATTATTTCCAACTATCACAGCAATGTAGTGTTTTAAAATGCAGTACAGTAAACTGCTTGTGCATAAATAAGCTGTTGTTGAAGAGTTTTGGATTACACTTAACAAATGGTAAACAAAGAAGCAAATATAAATTAGTGAACTAAAGCTTTCATCCATCCATCCATTATCTGTACCCACTTATCCTGTTCTACAGGGTCGCAGGCAAGTTGGAGCCTATCCCAGCTAACTACGGGCAAAAGGCGGGGTACACCCTGGACAAGTCGCCAGGTTATCGCAGGGCTGACACAGAGACAAACAACCATTCACACTCATGGTCAATTTACTGTAGAGCCACCAATTAGCCTAACCTGCATGTCTTTTGACTGTGGGGGAAACCGGAGCACCTGGAGGAAACCCACACAGACACGGGGAGAACATGCAAACTCCACACAGAAAGGCCCTCACTGGCCGTGAACCCAGGACCTTCTTGCTGTGAGGCGACAGTGCTAACCACTACACCACCGTGCCGTCCAACTAAAGCTTTCATGATGATTAATACATGAGCTAATACTTAATGCAGTATGAAATACTGAAGCGTATACCTTAACACACATTAGTCATACACAGCCATTAATAACTGCAATTGTCAAGTGTTACTGTACATGATACTTGTTCTGTTCATATCATTAATTGCAGTATTAATTATAATTATATTCATTTGCAATATGAAGGTTCTATTTGATGTCAATGTAGGTTAGCCCATTTTGCAACAAATTTATGTACAGTTTTCCAATGCCACATTTATTCTCATGTGTAAATCTGGAAAATCACTTTAGGTATTTGTGTAATAACAGGTGAGATACTTTATTAACCAAATACCTAGAGTTAGGCAATACCTATTTTTTGAGACTACAAAAGGTTATGTTATTTGACTAACTTCCTGTGATTACCACTAACATCATGCCAAATTATCTGATTATCTGAAATCAGCCTACCCTCTACAAATCAATGGCAAGAACATCATTATCAACAAAGAGTATTTATTGGAACAATTTTCATATATTTCTTGCAACATACATATCATGGTCATAGGTACACAGAAAACAGAAGCAAACAGATGATGAGCAATTCCAGTGTTATGGACGTGACACTTGAACTCAAAATGGCAACAAATGACCCAGTGCATGTTTTATTGTCTCCCAGTATTTAAACAGGTGTTGCATATTTTAAGGCTGTACCATACTGGAGAAGTGATAGAACAAGAACAATTCCCATAGTACATCTAGGGCATGCCAGAAAACGCCAATAAAAGATGCGTTATGGACGTGACAGAAAAAGTATCACTTTTCTTGGGTGACTGTACATTTTTATCAAACTCTGTGAAATTGTAAACCTAATGTCGAAATGGAGATATCCATTTGATAGAGGGGTCCAAGGTGAATATTAAAAAATCTTTGTTTAAAATATTTTGTATTTCATGCAGAGTTTCAGAAGGAAAAGTCAGCGTTATGGATGTGACGAAATTCCGTTATGGATGTGACGCGTCTGAAATAGACATGGCATATGTTTAGAAAATCACCAATTTAACCACCATAACCCTTTGAAAAACTCTATAAATATCAGCTAAAACTATCAAAGTTCTTAAATAATATTTAGGATGGCTATTGTTTTGCTGTTTTGTGGATTTTAGCATACATTTCTGTGGCTTGTGGCAATAATATAGAATTGTACATGATCATAGTTGATTTTAGCTTGGGTTTTACATTATAAGAAAGAAAGACTGACAGTGACACATTAGGTTGGTTACAAATTGGTTCAACTTATTCACATCTGTAAAATACAGGCCTAGGTGATATCTCTGGGAGTGGTTTTGATGTATTACATGTTGCTTTATTTTTGCATGGTGAGGTTGACATTTACATGGAATTGCCCTGATACAGGTGCCTGTTTCAGCTCTTTACTCAAAACAGGTGGCATAATAACCACATAAACAACAAAAAATGGGCTCAGAGACTGAACCAAGGCAACTACAAAATAAACTGGCTAACAGAATCACCAACATAAAGCATGCAAACAAAAACAGGCTGATTTGACAAAGAACAGACTTAACTAGAAATGCCCAGCCTTAGAAACTCAGACTTGTAGGAGGGAGTTAAAGGCGTCGTGCGGTAATTTCAGCAATCAGGCTATATCATGTGTCAAAATGTCGGGTTTGGTGGGTTATTCAAGCCCCTCGGTTTCCCGCGATCTCAGTGTCACGATGCGCCCGCTACAAGCATTTAAAGTTGACGCGCACAGCCAAATTTAGGCAGCCAGCCATTAACTAGGTCAACTTATGTGTGACGTCATACCAGTAACCTCCCTTGGGTGATGCTGGCCTGTCCCCATGTTTTCTCTATAGCGTGCGTTTACCAGAGTTGTTTACATTGCGGATTTTGTGGATTTATTCAGTTTGTGGATAGTTTTGAACACTCAAAACACTATGAAATGATGTATTAATATTCTGTGATACAAAATGCCTAATCGGTGTATTGTGTTTGGCTGTAACAACGAACACTGAACACTATTTGTGACTGTTGTTATCAATGGATCTGATTTCAAGGTCATGGCTAGGTATTGATAAAAAAACTATTTTTTTAAAAACACGTTTTAAGTGTTTCTATGTATCAATCATTAATTGTACAAAATGATTTTCATACATTTATGTATTTGTCATATCTTTCTTTGTCACATGAAGTGTTGTCTTGATAACATATGTGGCACATAATTTTAGCAAATGGATGACAGAAGATTAATTGAAAGATTTATGCCACAGAGCTGCCTTTAACTAATAATTATCACTTATTACTGACGATTGTACGTTTACTAAACAATACAAAGCTCAATACTCCCAGCCTATAACATACTGAATATCAAGTTAAAATCAACCGCAATAAAAGGAAAATGATGAAAACTGGAATATCAAGGGGTCTACTGTATCAGAAGGCCCACTGCATTTCGCGAGATCGCAAGCTGTCAAGTTGC